>NC_139919.1:30073857-30203857 GCF_963514095.1 Eutrigla gurnardus | reverse complement strand
ACAGGGAGCCGGGTCAAATGCAACATGGAGGAAACGCCGTCGGAAGATTCAGTCCATTGAAGATGAACCGACTTTCTTCAGACCTTAAAGATCAAGAACATGTACTTAGATTTCAGTACTTGCTAAAATACTAAAGTCATAGTATAGCATGTCGAAAAAAGTCTGAAAAAAAGTCATGATAGTATGTCGGAAAAAGTCATGAAAATAGTGTAGTATGACAACAACAAAAAATAAAGCTGTTGTTGATATTTTAACAACTTTGTGCTTTCCTGTTCGACCTTGATATCATTTAAACAGTTAAATATTAAAAATAGTAAAAAGCTAAGCAAGACTCAAAAGGAGCAGCTTGTCACTAGAAGGAGAATAGCACTGTTCCACCTTAAAAGGTCAGTCCACCTTTAGTGTTCCTGAGCCGGTGTTGCTTTGATGCTAACTTCCTTCACTTTAATTATCAGCTGACTGACAACAGCTTGTGTCTAGTCATTCACCGACAAATAAACCCACAATGCACTGCTGCATTCACGCTGTAACTTTACTGCAGCTCAGCAGACAAGCGTACTTTACAAAGGGACTAAATATTCACACAGATTGATGGTTAATCTTAATAAAGAGGACAGATGAAGTCCTGCACGTTGGTTTCTCCAGGTTAGAGCATGACGGAGATGTTTATGCTGTCGTGTCTCTGCAGCTGGTAGAAAGTCTGCTTGGATCCGAGGCTCCCTTGTTGGCGGTCTCTACCTTGACCCAGAACGTTTGGTTGATGTAAAATACAGCAAGTCAGGTAAACAACACCACGACTCTTTGATCTGCATGATGTGAAGAGCTTGAATGGAACAGATATGGATTCCTATGTAAAAATCCCACACTTCAAACGGGACGACCAAACGATCGGCTACAAAAAACCCTCAAGAAAAGCTTCTGTACTTCTCTAAAGGTTAGAGAGGAATCCTTGTGAGTGTTTGCCAGACCTCAAAGCAAAAAGACCCGCATGACATCGACTGTAAACATGAAATACGACAGATTGATCATCAAGCTTTCCATCTTTTCCTTCGTTGCTACAGATTTTTCAGCTTGTGGCGACTTCACAAGCATCCTATCCCGACGAGCTTCGGCCTCTCACTTGTTCCGCAGGTCACGGCGTCCATCAGGGGTCTCCCCACGGCGTTTCACATGGCAGTCAAAAGAAAGGCCTTCTGGGAAATGATGGCAAATCACACCGTTGATGTGGAAAGAATGAGAAACGAAGGTAACTGAACTTCTTTACACCCTCTGCTATTTTATTTCCCCTCCACTCTGTTTATTCTGCCTGAGAAAAAGGAAACGCAGGGACTCATGACTCATCCTTCCATTATCCATCCATCCGTGCTCTCCCTCTCTCTATCTCTCTTTCTCTCTCTCTCTCCTCCCTCGTACGTCCCCTCCCTCTCTTTGTCTCTCCGTCCATCTCCGTCTCCTTCACCCCTCCGTGAGCCTTTTCACTGCCTTTCTCCCTAAATCCAATTAGTCAGAGCTGACTCCTTCCTCCTCTTCAGGATGACTGAGGAGAGAGAGAGAGAGAGAGAGAGAGAGAGAGAGAGAGAGAGAGAGAGAGAGAGAGAGGTGGGAAACACTGCCGGCAGAAATCCTTAAACCAGATTTCTCTCCACCTTAGTTCCTCCCCTGAGGTTTGACTCCGGAGAACAGAGAAAGGAGGTGAAAAATTGGAGGAGAGGCTACTGGCAGAATCCGACAGCAGGAATCCCCCTGCCTACAAATGTTCTCCTTTATTTTATTCATATATATATATATATATATATATATAGCACTGTTGGTGTTAGCATAGTTAGCTGCAAGTCAGCCATCACCATGTTCAAAGCAGAGTGGAGACAATCCCCTCAGATATGCTCAGAATTTCAATTAAAAGGTCCTTTAAAAATCGATTAAAAATGATTGATTTCTTTCATCAGTCTAAAGAGAATTTCAACATGAGCATCAGTGTATCAGGAAACATGCACAGGGATTTGCTTTCACATGTCTCATACTTTTACATTTTGGCTGCATTTTTATTATTTTTTTTATTTTTCCATCTTTTGAACCCAGACAGGAGTCGGAGAGCCGACATGGTTGGAAAAAGAGGAACTGCATCCTGTTTGGAAAGCAGACGTTGAAGGCTCACCGGCCTGGAGTCGTGGTTCATCGCTGTAATAGTTGTATACGTTGTTATTAGATATGTACGTTAATATAGCAACACTCTTAATGAACACAATCCCCACGTGGGCTGTGATTTATCGCTTCTGTCCAAGACACATCAGTGAGTCAGGCTGCTGGATCTTATTAAATCAACTTTGATTAAAAAGATAAATGAGAGGCGCTCACCGCCTTCCTGAGGTGTTTATGACTGGAGGTGATCCACACAAATAGATCCAATCAATTGAACGCCGTGAGATAACGACGACAACCGGACGGAGACGAGAGGCTTTAAAAAAAAAAAAAAAAAAAGCACAATGACTTCTCTGTTTGCAGCTAAACGCCGATACTGAGACGAAAAGACGTTTCCTTCAAAGATCGTCATTTTCTCTTTCAGATTCAGACTTTCTGATCTTCTCGGACATTCGGCCTCCTTATCGGAAAGAATGGAGACGATGATATCAGGCAGGTTTTTCCTGATCCCTATCTTCACCACTAGGGGGCAAAATATTAGTCATGCAGCCGCGACATATTAACACAATTATTCTTAATCGGCAATGAAAAGAATCTTACTTCCTGATTAGTCGGACATCGTATGTCGGCTAAGCGGCTGATAAACCAGCTCCTTCATCCCCCTTCAGGCAAATATGAGTTCATAAAACATTTTCCTCTTATATTTGCAAAATGATGAATTAGAAGCGCTCGTATCGGCTGGTAAAGTCCTCTAGCTAACGGATACGAGTAAACCGGACAAAGACGTTCCTCCACTGCCTTAGTGGTCCGTGTGCAGAGCTGTTGCATGCTGGGAGATGCTGTCAAAACGGAAGGAAGTGATGTTTCAGGCTCATTCAGAATGAAATGATCCTCTCATAACTCCTGCTGCTCCCGTCTTTACGTCAATCATTACACTTTAATGTTGATCATGAAGCTGTGGCGGGTCGCCGTCCAATGAAACGAGTCCGTACAAAGTTGATGAAGAAAGTCTTCGACCAATCCAGGCGGAACAGAAGCTCCATAGTCCGAACCAAGATGGCAAACTTTATCACTCTGCAGTGCAGACCACATCCACTCCTTCCCTGCTTACTTACAAAACAGGTAATATTAGTACCCCCTTATATATATATATATATATATATATATATATATATATATATATATATATATATAAACCCATTGGATCATCCAAACAAATAAAGTATAGTGATTCAGGTTATGATTATTTTACTCTTAATTTCTCTGCTGATTTTTGTTTTTTGTTGATTGATCTTACTTTCATATGGTTTTAACATCACTCTAGTTTCCCTGATTCTTGCACTAAACCTGCGATCGGTTGGACATTTCTCTCTTGAAAATCAAAGAAATCATTTCATCTACCAACTGTTTCGTTGCTTGATTACAAATTACTGAGCTGGAACTGATCAGAATAATCAGCTCCATAATTCACTTCCATCGCAGCTGGAGAACGATGATCATGTGATGGCGAGGAATGATGATGTCATCATGTCTTTAGCTGCAGCAGCAACACATATCACAACGTGGCTGCAGTAACAGGATGATACATTCAATTTGTTCTAATAGAATAAAGTAAAACAGTAACATCACCACGAACATCCTGCGGATCAGAGTCGAGCCCCTCTACTGAGAACTCGTTAATACCAGCTTCTGCAGGGAGAATCAGGGTTTATACAACAATCTCATTGTGCCGAGAGAGCGTGAGATAACGGCCGAGAACCAACGGAAGACGGAGACTTTGAAGCCTTTTTTTTAAAGACACACTGAGACCAAAAGCCACATGGGGCAGATCCTGCTGTCTGATTGCAGCTTCGTCGTTATAGCGATGAGACAGAAGGACAGAAAGTCCGGGTGAAGGTGATGAAAGGAGGCATGTGGTCATTTTACAGATAAATACATTCTCCAACGTTTAGAGCTGTGGCTGCTCTGAGTCAGTCCACCACCGGGCCGAACATCATCCCAGCTGGAGTTGATGTTGTTTCAACCTGATTTGTTGAAAAGTCAAGAACAAACATCGATGTCCAATACCCTCGAAAGTCCTATTTGTCACTAGAAGTTCAGTCTTTTGATATTTCTGTGATTTCCACCTCAATATGTAATGCTCGTTCACAGACTGTATATAAGTGCTGACATCATCATGGTGACCTATTGGTTTGTGGACTACATTTTTTTTAAAGCCTCGAATTCAGCATTTTGTATTTTGAAAAGTGAAGCCAAATCCAAAGTGCCTTAAACTGTCATTCTCTCTGCTGGCCACCAGGGGGCGACTCCTCTCTGGTTGTATAGAAGTCTATGAGAAAATGGTCCTACTTCTCTCTGCTGGCCACCAGGGGGCGACTCCTCTCTGGTTGTATAGAAGTCTATGAGAAAATGGTCCTACTTCTCTCTGCTGGCCACCAGGGGGCGACTCCTCTCTGGTTGTATAGAAGTCTATGAGAAAATGGTCCTACTTCTCTCTGCTGGCCACCAGGGGGCGACTCCTCTCTGGTTGTATAGAAGTCTATGAGAAAATGGTCCTACTTCTCTCTGCTGGCCACCAGGGGGCGACTCCTCTCTGGTTGTATAGAAGTCTATGAGAAAATGGTCCTACTTCTCTCTGCTGGCCACCAGGGGGCGACTCCTCTCTGGTTGTATAGAAGTCTATGAGAAAATGGTCCTACTTCTCTCTGCTGGCCACCAGGGGGCGACTCCTCTCTGGTTGTATAGAAGTCTATGAGAAAATGGTCCTACTTCTCTCTGCTGGCCACCAGGGGGCGACTCCTCTCTTGTTGTATAGAAGTCTATGAGAAAATGGTCCTACTTCTCTCTGCTGGCCACCAGGGGGCGACTCCTCTCTGGTTGTATAGAAGTCTATGAGAAAATGGTCCTACTTCTCTCTGCTGGCCACCAGGGGGCGACTCCTCTCTGGTTGTATAGAAGTCTATGAGAAAATGGTCCTACTTCTCTCTGCTGGCCACCAGGGGGCGACTCCTCTCTGGTTGTATAGAAGTCTATGAGAAAATGGTCCTACTTCTCTCTGCTGGCCACCAGGGGGCGACTCCTCTCTGGTTGTATGCTGCAGCACCATGATGCTTCTGATGTCGGCGTTCTCTCTCAGTTTGGGGTCGACCTATTTTTGAATTTGGTTTCATCATTATCTTGGGTCGGATCCGGCTGCTCTGGTCCCCTCAGGTCAGATCCCATCTCTATTTTTTATTTATTTTTAAGTTAACAGACGAGCAGCTACCTAGACCACCTCATGATATTAATTCTGAAATTCTCTCCTCCTTTTTTTCTTTTCTTCTCATTTAATTTAACTTTCCCTGCTGCTGTTCATTCTCTCTCCTTCTTCCCGTCCAGTCCTTCCTGCCTCCCCTCTCTTTCATTGTTGTTTCCTCCCCTCTTTCTCTCATTCCTCCCCTTTCACTGTTCCTCTATCTCATCCTTCCCTTCCTCCTTCATGTCTTGCATATGTCCCTCTCTCTCTCCCCCATCTCTCTCTCTCCTTACCCCCTTCCTTCCCTCTATTATTTTCCTCTCTGCCTCTCACTTCCCTCTTTATCCATCTTGCAGCATTTGTAGAGAAATATTGCCTGAGGATACTGAGAGGCTCCTAAACATGTGACCCCCCCCCCCCCCCCCCCCCTCCCAGAGGCATTTGATCAAACAATACTAGTCCAACCCAATATGATGGCATGTAGGGGGGTGATTGGCATCCCCTAGGGCCTCCCCTGGTCTGTGTGCAGCCAGGCTCTCTAAGAGTGAGATGACAGAAAAAGATGGTGAAGCAAATTGCGGGCGAAAAGTGTCAAATCCTCCGTTTGAATTAAGGGAGCGAGCGGAGCCGGCTGTGTCGCCGAGCTGCTGAGCCCACTGAAGTGAGGATGATCCACAGGCTTTGTTCTGTGCAGCTCGTACAACCAGCTCTCTGCTTCAAACAGCCGGCGCTTCACCGGCCCGCAGTTACGCAGGCCGGCCACCGGGGAGCAATGGTGTCAAATCCACAAGCATGAGGAAAAAAAGCCATCAGGGAACCTGATGAGGGCCTGCAGCGAGCCGGAGTCACTGCAAGTTAAAAATAACCCAGTAAATGAGAGACAGAGTAAATCTAAATATAGACGTGGACGGCTACTAATGAGTCTTTCTTTAGACTCAAATGCCAGACACGCACTCTGATCCTTCAACTGCTGCCCGCGTGCCCTGAAGCAAAGCACAGCACGCAGGTTGGGGATGTGAGTCTTCCTGTTTATGACACAGAGACAGAACAGACAACGCTTCCATTTTGACAAGTTGTAATTAGTTTATCAGGATATTATTATCACTGATATGAATACATTATTATTATTTGAATGTTTATATTAAATGTTAGATTCATATGCATGTATTTTATTTATATATTTATATTAATTCGTTATTATTATAACGGATATTCATTATTTCTATTAAATGTAATATTAATTTATTTCATGAGTTTGAATGAATTCATTATTATTGTCACTGATATTAATTATTAATTCATTATTTATTATTTTATTATCTTTATGAAATGTTCTGTATTTTATTTATATATTTATATGAAATTCTGTGGTAGAAAAACGAATCCTTCCTTCAAACATTTCTTTAAATTAAGCTGTATGATCGTCATAGCAACAGTTACTTCTATAACATGATATCCCCTAAAAAAAAATAACTCAAATGTACAAATATGAATGATACGTAGCTGTGGCCAAGGTGGAAGAGCGGGTCATCGTCACAGTTTGATCCCAGAGTCCTACTCCACAAGTTGCCTAATATGTGGGATTCTGACCCGGTGCTAAAGAGCCTTAAACTCGCATTCTCTCTGCTGGCCACCAGGGGGTGACTCCTCTCTGGTTGTATAGAGGTCTATGAGAAAATGGTCCTACTTCTCTCTGCTGGCCACCAGGGGGCGACTCCTCTCTGGTTGTATAGAGGTCTATGAGAAAATGGTCCTACTTCTCTCTGCTGGCCACCAGGGGGCGACTCCTCTCTGGTTGTATAGAAGTCTATGAGAAAATGGTCCTACTTCTCTCTGCTGGCCACCAGGGGGCGACTCCTCTCTGGTTGTATAGAAGTCTATGAGAAAATGGTCCTTCTTCTCTCTGCTGGTCACCAGGGGGCGACTCCTCTCTGGTTGTATAGAAGTCTATGAGAAAATGGTCCTACTTCTCTCTGCTGGCCACCAGGGGGCGACTCCTCTCTGGTTGTATAGAAGTCTATGAGAAAATGGTCCTACTTCTCTCTGCTGGCCACCAGGGGGCGACTCCTCTCTGGTTGTATAGAAGTCTATGAGAAAATGGTCCTACATCTCTCTGCTGGCCACCAGGGGGCGACTCCTCTCTGGTTGTATAGAAGTCTATGAGAAAATGGTCCTACTTCTCTCTGCTGGCCACCAGGGGGCGACTCCTCTCTGGTTGTATAGAAGTCTATGAGAAAATGGTCCTACTTCTCTCTGCTGGCCACCAGGGGGCGACTCCTCTGGTTGTAAAAAAAAGAAAGAAGTGAGATTGCATGGAAGTCTATGAGAATAATTATGCCAAGGAAGCAGGTTTCTTGTAAGTGGCCGTCTGAATAAGCTGCTAATGGTGTTGTCTTCTTGCCTTGCTGGATCTATTACCTTCTAATTATCTTAATTGATTTGGCATTTTCTTTTAAACATTGTTTTTTTGCTCTCTAACAGCATCCATGTTCTGCCAACGCAGGGCGGTGGTTTATACCTCCCTCCTGGCAGCAGAATTGCTGAGTCGTGAGTATTCCCCCCCTCCGCCTGCTGTACACTCTCTATCTTTGGCACTTAGTCCAAAGTGTAAATCAATGTGGGGAAACTCGGGCAGGCAGGATCCATTTCCACCGCTGTTTGGAGGTGATGGAGGTGAGGGAACGCTGTGTTGTGAAGCCCGGTGAGAACACGAGGACACGCGACTGGTTCACCGAGCGGGAGATCGATACGCCTTCTTTCTCCGTGAGAAGTCCACAAATAAAGTTTTCTGACAACTCGGTAAACACTCACTTCCTGTGATGCTGCGTTCTAAAACGACGGAGCCTCTCTGTTCGGCCACGAGTGAAAACGGAGATTGGTGTGAATTATTTAATTAAGGGCCGTCTCCGCGGCAACGGCAACTCTGGAAGTTTTGGCTCCGAAGCCGATGAGTTCCTCGAAGGAGCTGAAGGATGCTGGAAGCTGTTGGTCCCAATCTGGACACTGTAGAAGAGGGATCGTGGTCAGCGACTTGCTCAAAGACACAAAGGCAGAAGGCTGAAATACACATTTAGTTACAGAAACCATAAACACCCTGAAACCACAATGTTACAACTCCAAAATAATCTTCCCATACAAGCATTGAGATCCAAGACTTTCCTGCAGTCTCATGTGGGCCGTAGTGGATCAATGGGGCCCCACTGAAGTCTAGGTCGGCCTTCGTCTCTGATCCCCCCCAAAAGACCTTGTTGGTTTGTGTCTCACACCTTCATCCATGATGTCATCTTTGTCTACGTTGTCTCGTCTCTGCTCTCTGTGTCCGGCTGCATCCACACATCTGTGTGTGTGTGTGTGTGTGTGTGTGTTAACTTACATTTGAGTGTGTGTGTGTGTGTGTTAACTTACATTTGAGTGTGTGTGTGTGTGTGTTAACTTACATTTGAGTGTGTGTGTGTTTGTGTGTGTGTGTGTTTATCTTCACCTCCCCCATAAACCAGATAAGTGCCACTCAGTTAAAGTTATGAATTAAACATGTGTTCTCTAGTTTATCTCTGTGTGCATGTGTGTGTGTGTGTGTGTGTGTGTGTGTGTGTGTGTGTGTGTGTGTGTTTCATTGAGACAGTCAGTTATTCTTTAGGTTGTTTTACATTCGACACCGTTTTTGGTCCATTTAACTCACCGTTTCTTTACCTTTTTTTATGCAGCCTGCTTTATAGTCGGTTTGACTCTAAATCGACCATGATTTGCTAATTTAAGCATATTTAGATGATTATCGGGATGATAATAACAGAAATCATTATTTTCTGGGAGTAGCTATGGGCATGAAGGTCGGTTCCCACTGGGACCTGGACTCAGACCTGGACTCAGACCTGGACTCAGACCT
Organism: Eutrigla gurnardus; assembly: GCF_963514095.1. Taxonomy (NCBI): domain Eukaryota; kingdom Metazoa; phylum Chordata; class Actinopteri; order Perciformes; family Triglidae; genus Eutrigla; species Eutrigla gurnardus. Next base: position 30,194,600 of record NC_139919.1, on the reverse strand, counting down.
GGACTTAGACCTGGACCAGAGTGGATGCAAGAATAGACAACAAGTAGCAGCTTCACACAATAAACAAATTAAAAAAAAACTGTGTCACATCAAAGAAATGACAGACTGAACTTCCAGTTCATGCATAGAAAGACTAATCAACACTTGTTGTGGTTCACAGAATGCAATACAAACATGAGATGGGGAGAAGATATGAGAAAGGCAATACAAAAAAAACATTAATAAGACATGTTGGAGAAGAAGGAGAGTCTGGCTCACATCTAGTAATATATACGCTGTTGAGAAAGATTCTCTGTGAATTCTGGTCTCTGGTGGTCTCCATGTGGTCCTCTCAAAGTCTGAACCTGCCCCTGCGGCACCTGTACTCCCCCATAAACCCTCCTCCTCATCCCGATGACATCGCTGTGAATGGTTGCACAGAGCAGACGTGTGTTTGTGTCTGCTGTGAGACAACCTCTTCGCTTCTACAACATCTGACCCACAAGATGGCACGCGATGTTAAAATGCACAGCCTGGTGATTAAAGTAATGAATAAACGGACACACTTGCACAAACACACTGCTGCTGCTTTTCATTCAGCGCTCTCACATCGGATTCACGTCCAACGATGTTTCATTAACAACCGATTCACCGTCGACACAATCTGTGGATTAGTTTGTGTTTGCCTCCGTCCTCTCATCATCACGCCTCCTCCATCTCTGTGTGTGTGTGTGTGTGTGTGAATCAGAAGTGCTGCTGCTGTTGTTATTTTCCCTGGGGTGGACACACAACAGATGGGTGAACACACACACACACACACACACACACACACACACACACACACACACACACACACACACACACACACACACACACACACACACACACAGATACATAAATGACCAATGTAGCTTCCCCTCCTGGTGCCACTCTGCAAGGTCACTGGATAACACCTTCTTACTCTCTCTCTCTCTCTCTCTCTCTCCCTCTCTCTCTCTCTCTCTCTCTCTCTCTCTCTCTCTCTCTCTCTCTCTCTCTCTCTCTCTCTCTCTCTCTCTCTCCCCCCTCAGACACACTGGTAACACCCAGAGAGATGATAACCGTACGTACGTGTGATACACACTGTGTGTATCTGCTTCTATCTGTTGTGCATATGTTGCTAAACTGCACACTCCTTCTTTGTACACACACACACACACACACACACACACACACACACACACACACACACACACACACACACACACACACACACACACACACACATATTTTCTGTGCTGTGGTACCAGATGGTGTGCCTCAAAAGAGTCAGGAGGCTCCACGTGGTTACCATGGGGACTCACCACACACACACACACACACACACACACACACACACACACACACACACACACACACACACACACACACACACACACACACACACACACACACACACACGTTGGTGCATGTTCTCCATGAATGATAAATATGAGGACAATTGTCTCTCAGCAATAACATCTAGGAGACACAAAATACGATGCTACGCATATTTCTAAAGATGCAAATACAAAGAAATATTGTCTGATGTCCCGTGTGTGTGTACGTGAATACAGCCGAAGCTACCGCCAGCCATGATGGGCATCGAGAAGCAGCGTTGGGTGACTTTATGGTCTCAACATCTAGTTTATCCAGCATGATGTTCATTTAGTACATTATGGTCCATTTAGAGTCCACCAGACCAGGAAGCAGGGGATGCTTTAGGGGGCGGGGCTTACCTGCTGATTGACAGGTTGATACCATGCTACCAATGCTAGTTAGCTACTCAGATGACTTTAACACTTAGCTGTAAAGTTGAACCTTTAATTATAGAAGCTAACTTTGGCCAAAATGCCGAAGTTGAGGCTTTCAAACCGTAGTCGACAAAGTGACAATGCTGTCACCATGACAACGTCCACTTCTAATATATATACCCACAGGGTGCGATTCTGCACCTTGTGCTGAAAAGTTCAGCCTATTTAAACTTCTATGTCTCAAAACAAAGGTGAGAAAAACATGTCATACCAAAGTAATATTAATACTAGTATTATTCCTTCTGATATTCTTGGGTTATCATCTGCATTAGTTGAAAACGGACGGTTGGATGCATTTAGATGTAAGTGTGAGGTCGAATGAATAATAATCCTGAAACTAATCTCATGCAGCATCTATTTATCTCCTGCAGGTGTGAAGTAATTGGCTCCCATTGTTTTTAAAATCGTTCTTCCAGAAGGAAAAAAGGGCCGCGCTAATGAACATAATCCATCATTTTCACGATCAAAACATCATCAAACACACCTATTGCAGCTAATCGTCATGTTTATTGGCATTATCCGTGTCCCGCGGCGCCCCACTGTGATGTCGTGGAGACGGAGAAGGTGAACAAGTTCACATCTGGAGGAGGAGAACAGATGGAAGCCTGGTCAGTCTCTTTGGGCTTTTCATGCTTTTTGCTGCTTTTTCCGCCTCATCACATCCATCAGTGTCGAGTCATGCTTTTAATGTGAATATTAAGCCTAATTCTACCGGGCCCGAACACTAATCCTTAAAGTTATTATATGCCGTAAAAAACAACGCATCCTGATATGAAATAATTCCTCTCGTTACGACCCACTAGAAGCGTGTGGTGGTTTCTGTATCAGCAGTGACCCTCTGTCTGAAGTTTCTCTTTGCTGTTTCTGGGCATCAGCGAAGAGCATCCAACCCCCCACGGCCAATAAGCTCCCAGACCTCCCAGATCTCCACAGACACAGGGAGAGAGCAGACAGGCCAAAGCAGGATGAAACATACCCTGGGTTGTCCAAAATCCAGCACCTTTCCACACTAGTTTGTGTCCTCAAGCATAAGAATTAAAGTAAAGTAAAGTACTAAAGGAACGGGGGCCAGCTAAGTGGACCTTTTGGTTGAAGAAATCTACCTGCTGTTCTTCTTCACACCCACATAAACGTGGTGCAAAGAAGCAAAGTGTGAAAGTTATTATGGCTCTGTGTGTGTGTGTGTGTGTGTGTGTGTGTGTGTGTGTGTGTAGTCAGAGTTTCTCTCTAAATCTGACTAAAGAGATATTGATGAGGCTCAGACTGATTTGACAGGTGTGTCCTTGGTTTTTTAAATCTCCAGAGTTGTTTGATGAGAGCAACGGCACCACGTTCTGCCTCCCCAAACCCAGCTTTTGGATATGAGCTCTTGACAGTGATGCCCACGTATGAATTTGACATGTATTCGAGGGTGTGGACGGCTTGTTTCCTCCGGTAATCTGGGTAAACCAGCGGAGCTCGGCCCGTGATTTCAGTTGTGACAGGTTTTTAGAAAGCATTCATTTGAGATGCAGGTGATGAAATGTTCTTCAGGCGTCCCAGACTCGGGGATTACACAAGGCTGTTTGATGGCACAGCGAGTGCTTAAATCTCATTTTCTACAGGAGAAAGTTTTCCCCCAAAATCCATCAGATAGTCAGAGACGCAGAAAAAAGGTTAAATTTCGACTCAATCCTCTCCGTCTGTAACAGACACGCACTGCGTTTCAATAAGAAAGTACAATAAAACAATCTGAGCAGATCTCATCTGACTGAGGTCATCCTCCACGCCTCCCAGAGTGAGGAACCGAGCTTTCAGGGGGGGAGAGATGCATGCTGGGACGTGACGCTGTCTCCTCCATCACCACCCGGGTCTCCGTCTGATTAATAACATGTGTGATCAGGGAATGAACGGAGGGAGAGGATTGATAGCTTGTGTACTTAGGGATTCATAGAAAGATGAAGGAAGAATAAACGAAGTTATACAGCCCGATGCTATTTCAGTAGCATCCTTACGGCCAAAATACCAAAGTCATTCCTTTTCTAATCCTCCCTGTCCTAATACATAAATACAATCAATATATATAAATACCACAGCCGAGTGGCCAACGTTCCCTGTTAGAAGACAAAAGTTGGGGTTCTGATACATCTGGATTCTGTACCTAAACGCCCGAAGTGTGGATTAAGGACTCATCATTAGATCTATGAACACAAAAGAGCCTCATTTACATGAAGTGTTGTGTACAAGCATTAATGACGACTCATGCGGACAGATATGGATGTTCAGAGATTTAATCTGGTCTGGGCAACAAAAAACATAATAATCATGTTTTCTCTTTCATCTTGCATCAGCGATGCCCTTTGAAAAGCAACCAACAAAATGAACAAGCAGATTGCTTTTTTTACAGTAGTTGTTATTGTGTGCTATTCCCACATTACAGCATGATTTGGGACAATATGTACTGCTTTTTGATATTTGTGCCTCTACGATGTGCTGAAAGGATTCAGGCTCCAAACTCCCTGTTTCACGTTAGTCTTCTCTTTGTTACTAAACTCTTCAGACACAGATCAGTCGTACCAGTTTATTGTTATCAGTTTATGTTGCATGCAATCATGCAAAGTTGGCTTTTTCTCTGTTAAAAATGTCCCAATTCAACAATGTAATGCAGTAGAGGTTTGGCTGAATAAACAGCATATTTAAGAGTCCACCAGACCAGAAAGCAGGGGATGCTTTAGGGGGCGGGGCTTACCTGCTGATTGACAGGTCGCTAACACGCTACCAATGCTAGTTAGCTACTAAGATGACTTTAACACTTAGCTGTAAAGTTGACCTTGAATTATAGAAGCTAACTTTGCTAACAGCTTCAGACCAGAATCCAGATGGATCCAGATCCAGTAAGGGTGCAGCTTGTGTTCATCAGATCCACCCGTCCCTCCTCCACAGTCCAAATATGGTCACTTCCTTCACAGACTCGAGGCTTCAAAACCGTAGTCCACAAACCAACGAGTGACGTCACCATGACTACGTACACTTCTTACGGTCTAAGGACTGGATCCTGAACCCCAAAGTGCCGTCGGTGTGTGAATATGTGTGAATATGTGTGAATGGCTGAATGCTGACTTACTATAAAGCACTTTAAGTGGTTGTAAGACTGTAAACGCTGCATTTACCAAGATAAAACGTCAGGGGAACAATAAGAAGATACCATCCATCTTCTCAAGAGCAAATCTCGTCCATTCATGAGTTGTCGAGATCTCATTTTGTGCTTTCTCTCGGCTCTTTGTCAGGACGGCTGACAAGACGTTCGGCGCGTCACCTTTCGCTCGGTGAATATCATTTTAATTGGCTTTTTTTCTTTTTTTAAAGGAGAGATTCCACCCGTTGTATTGAATAACAGCCGGCTAGTTAAAGTAACAGGCGTGGAGCCGAGCACGCGGAGGTCCATCGGAGGTTTCATCTGCTCGGCTCGGGCGACTTTAATCAGAGCACACAGTGCAGATTCACTGGCGCTGCAGATCTAAGCGTGCAGAAATCCTTTTTATGTTATTACTTTCAGTATCCCGAGACTGTCAGATAGCAACTCCTACACTGTCGACCTCCCTCGACTCGGTCTACGACATCAAACTCTCTGCAAATGTGTATTCTGCAAGTTTTTCTGCAGAAAAAGCCCCGCTGTCATTGTTGGCCAATTACATGCGGAAGAGCCCAGGAATCAGACGACAGATTACTGTTTTTTTTTTGTTGCACTATGCAGATTAAAGCCATGATTTGCCTTGTGCCATCTAAAGCAAGAGGACTTTTAATCCATAATGTAACATGTGGCTCTCTCTCTCTCTCTCTCTCTGTGTGTCTTTTCTATATATAAAATCAAACATTCCCCCGCTTGCTCCATTAATTCCCTGATTAGCCTCAGTGACAGACAGGAGCAAGCTTAGCGGTTAGCTCTGCTCGCCTTGATCAACATAAAAGTACATGTGCATATATAAATATAAAGCCATGACACTTAGACACGTAATAATACAACGATATGCATGTATTCATGCACTTGGACCTCCAAGAGTGTTTGCAATATTAATGCTGTTTTCTTATAGCGAGTCTGCATGTGACGAATAATGAGATTGGATTTTCATAACAAGTGGTTTTTCCTTTTTGTCTGTCACGTCAAACAAAAAAGAAAAAAGAAAAGAAATATAAAAGTCCCAGAGGGATTAGGGGGGAAGCAGAAATAGCCCACATGAAGAGAGACGGATAAGACTACTTAGCGGCGGGCTGATAGCGATACTCTCCCCTCACATTCATCCGGCACTCATTCCTGTCTGAGCCTCGAGCGTTTCCTCTGAACACGGCACCTTGCAGTCCAAACTGAGGGCAAAGTGGGCTTATTTTAGGGATGTTGTTGATGTTCAGGTTGGTTTTTGTTTTTGTTAATTTAGGATGAACCCTGTGAGACGTATCATCAACATAAATCACAATCACTACAAATAACAGAGAAATAACTAATGATGACTGAAATGACTAAACTAAATAATAATAATACATTTGACAAAAGAAAAGAGAAAAAGACAAACCACATACATTATAATCATTACAACCACTCGGTGGCCCAAAGGCCAAAAATAGCAAGACATTGAGACGATCTCCTCGTCTGATTAATGGAGATCAAAAAGGATTAGCAGGTGAAGATGAGGAAGAGACAACATCAGTGTCCCATAAATGTCCTGATACTTTGTATTAACAAATCATTATTATTATTATTATTATTATTATCCAGCATCCAGCACAGAAAAAACAGCTTTGCTAGTAAAAATGTCAAGTGTTTCATCATTTAGTCAGTGCTTTATCAATCTTTGTGAGTCCCTTATTGATTCCCCGATCGATACAACGTTGCACCTCAGTATGATGAATAGTCCATTATTCATTCATGACTTATGTTCTCGCTCTTTAAAATCAGCCGAATCTCTGGACTGCAGAACTGAAGTGACCCGTTGTGTGAGGCGTTGAGGGACTGCAGGAAAAAAAGGTACTTTAGTGAGTTTTTAACCCTTGCTGTGTTTGTCCCAGAAACCCTGAGGGGGAAGTGGAACCGGGTCTAAACCGGGTCCAAACCGGGTCTAAACCGGGTCTAAACCGGGTCTAAACCGGGTCCAAGGAGGACAGAGGCGGGGTTTCTCTGGGTTTATGAGTCGGCGATGATGCAGAAAGGAATTTTATTATTTTTACTGGAAGATTTCTTACTTTGTGGGACATTTAGTGATAACGGCACCAGGATCCTCTACAGATAACCGACCACATGGAGGATCAGGATTTTAAATCTGACCTGCAAAAAATCTGAATCAGAGTTTATTATGTACAAGTAATTTGCCTCGGTGTTTAATGCGCACAGTAATTACAAAAAATAAACAATAAAGCAAAGTACTACAGTCAAGAACAGAAATAGAATAAAAACCATAAATGGAAAATACACTATATGTACATATTCAGCCATATAAACACCATATTATATAATAATTTGTACAATTTGACACCAAGTGTCCTGAAAACATGAGTTCAGATGACAAACATGTTGGAAACAAGTTTGGTTTAGTTGCAGATAAAAAGGCTTTATATATAGAATAATATGTATAGAATTTTGTGAGAGATAATTTGTCAAGATGAAATTAATTATCTGCAGCCCAAACTCACAATAACAGAAGATAATTGTAAGAATTAATAATAATAATAATAATACATAATTGATGCTCATAGACGCTTTCACAAAAGCAACTAAATCAAACAGAAACCAAACAAAGTGTGAAAAGATGAGTTTTGAGTTTTGAGTGTTACGTTTTCCAGTCGCTCTCATGAGCCTGAAGGCCTCGGAGAACAGTTTCAGTTAGAGCTGCAGTTTTAAATTAAACTGGACGTCAGATTTAACGTGAGTTCGTCTCCAGAAACGAGGCCGAACGCCGACGAAGCGGCCGGCCGGATTATGAAGGAGAAAAGTGTGGAAATGAGCTCATAAAAACGGATCTCCTCCGTGTGGAGAATGAGTTGTTGCTGTCGCTGGCGGAGCGGAGAAGCCGGCGAGGCAAGGTGGGAAAAAAACATTTTCTCAGCTTAGGAGCACACACACACACACACACACACACACACACACACACACACACACACACACACACACACACACACACACACACACACACTTTCCTTATATTGATCAGTAAAGCTGAAGAAGCAGCTTCCATCTTCATTAGCTGCTGAAGTGTAAGTCGGCATGAAGGTGAGAGTCTGGAGATTTATGTTTGTGTGTGTGTGTGTGTGTGTGTGTGTTTGTGTGTGTGTGTGTGTGTGTGTGTGTGTGTGTGTGCAGCTGTTGTATTGCTGTCATCCTGCAGAGTTTCCGTCTCTCACTTGTCATCTGCGTCTCATTCTTCCAGAAGCCCATAAGAGGCTTTCACGCCAATCACTCTCTCTCTCTTTCTCTCCCTGTCTGGGCTTCTGTGTCTCAGTGTCTCTCCACCCACGCAAAACACACACACACACACACACACACACACACACACACACACACACACACACACACACACACAATCTGCCAAGTCATGGAGAGGAACTTATCTTCACCCGTAATGCTCTTGTCGGTATGTTGAGCAAAACCCAAAAAGTTAAGACCTTAAACTCTCAGGTGAAGACGGCTGGAGTAAACAACAGCCCCCTCCCTCCCCTTCCTCCCTCCCCCTCCTCCCACAGACCGCTGCTCTGACAGAATTGTTTCTGCAAGACAAGGCAGGTCATCACCTACACCTCTGCCATGTGGTGGACATTCGATCTGGATTAGTAAAAACCTCAAACGGCCTCCGAGAATCGACCGCTGCCGCTCATTTTAATGACTTGTTGTTTGTTTGGGTTTCAGTGACATTTTGCTTTTCGGGTCTTCGGATCGTAGCTGCCGGGGAAAACTACCGTGTGGTCAAGCGTCTGCACCTCGTCCAGCTGACTGACTTCTGTTATTGTTTCCTTAAAAAGTACAGGCCATCTCTGCATCCCAACGACGTGAAACCGCTATGAAAAGTGACAGCTATTAATAAGACACCTAGGGATGGATATAGCCAGGATTTATCTATGATTTAATATCAATAACCAGATGAAAAGGATGCTGAAATAACTCCATCATGATGGTGATCAGTAAAAAGTGCTGAGTCATGCTTTGTTAGGTCTGTCTGCAAGACCACAAGATAACTACTGTTAAAACGCTGGTTTTCTGGATGGAGTCTGGTTGATGGTGCTAGGCTACGCTAACATGGTAGCGGCTCCATCAACACTTTAAAGACTTCAGTTTTTCTGGGTCAAGTTAACAACCAATCATGGATTTATTTCTCCAATCGACCACATTTATGAATTTTCCCTTTAATACCTTAATACCAAAATATGTGGTGTTGATATCTTGTTGCATTGCCCCAAATGAGCCTCGGAGCGTCTATCGAGAAGATCCAGTTGTCAGTCTGGTTCCTGTCCGGGCCTCATCCATATTTCAGCAGCGCTGTTTTGAATATTTTGAACTGTGGTGCAGACAGGTGGACCAAAATTATAAAAATATTTATTGTCATGTCAAAAAGTTTCCCAAAAAAAACTGAGAAGTGAGTGGGAAGGGAAGGGAGACGGTTGCTGCGGCAACGAGGAAAATAAACTTTTTTTTGGAATCTATCAATCTGATCACAATCTTGGTTTTGCAAAAATAGCAATCAGTCGAAACATGACAAGACTTTTATTGTGGCGGGTGTTTGTTATAGAGCCAATCACATGCTTTTGTGTTGTTGATGCAGATTTTAATAAAAGGGGTTATTTTAGTTATTGAAGCTTGTTTCATTCTTCCGCTGTGATGAATTGATCTGCAGTGTGTGAGGCAGATGTGAGGTGTGTGTGTGTGTGATTGTGTGTGTGTGTGTGTGATTGTGTGTGTGTGTGTGTGTGTGTGTGTGTGTGATTGTGTGTGTGTGTGTGTGTGTGTGTGTGATTGTGTGTGTGTGTGTGTGTGTGTGAGCCTCGGGGAACTCTGACTTCCTGTGATCAGTCTTGATGATGCTGGTTATGGTTGTTAACTTTGTGACCCCACAGAGGACGAACACACCATTTTATCTCTCTCTCTCTTTAACACACACACACACACACACACACACACACACTCTTTGCGAGACACAAACATGTCCTGTGGTGCTGCGTTTCACGAGGCGAACAAGACATTACGTCGACAAATCTGTCGGGACGTCGGCTCAGAGAAACCAGACGAGCCGTACGAGTCCCCCTCCTCGCTCTGATTGGTCGATAGAGAGACCCCGCCCCCCTCTGGCTATTAGCAGTCGGCTCATTAACCTCACCGTGATTCCAAACCCAAGGTACAACACCGGAGCTGAAATAATAAAAAAGAAAGCTGCGACTGTGGCAAAGCCTCAACTATAATCCTTATTAAAAATGTTGATGCTTTGCTCGAGGACGTGGATCGTTTGTTTGAGCAAATAAAATCAGGAATATAATCTCACATCTAGCTCATAAATAATCCCTCATAAATATCACTACAGGTGAGAAAAACACAAACCTTCCTTTTAAGAAATCTGGCGTTGGACTTTATCTTGATTTCACTGTTAAATACGGAACAAAACATTTATGCACAGCTTTAAATACGCAATATTGTAAATAATAACGAAGGGCTTCCCGGGCTAAGTAACGAGCTAACGTCAGAGATCAGACCACACTCTCACACACACACACACACACACACTAACACTCACACCAGGCTACTGAACACTTCCCATCGGTGCGATTCCTCCACGCCCTTTGACCTGGATCTGTAATTGTGCGTCTTCAGCTCAACATCACTCTAGTTAGAAACAGGAAGCAGCTCCTGAGACAGACAGAAATGTCATAACTGACATTTAAAAGCTGCTTTGAAAACATAAAAAAATCAGGTTGTAAAATGGTTTCTGTCTCAGTAATTAACTCAATGACACATATTGCCGAACGGCGTTCGTGTTTGCAGATTTAGTTGTGAGCAGCTGTAACGGCATGTGTCACCAGGCGTGGAGTCGAGTGGGAAGCGGTGGGAAAGCATCACATTCAGCCGGTTAGCGAGCAAACACATTATATCTGCATGGTGACAGTTTCTCTCCAGATGCCTGTGAAGCAGGATGCTACATTTTCAGGATGTTTCCACAGTTTGAGAGTGAGTTGGGTGATAAATCTGCATCGTTTAGGCTCCGACGTCTGGAGGTCGGCAGCCACATTTACTCATCATCGACGAGGACTATTGACTTTAATGCTTTAAAAGTGGTCATTTGGAATTTTAAAACAAAATTCCCGGAGGTTGTACAGTGATGGACCCCGACCTCTGACCTGGGTGATGTCACAAAAGGCCTAAAATGAACAACTTCATTGATACATGGGAGCCCTCGAACAATGAAAATGTACATTTTGAATCAATGATTGCTTCTCCGAGTCCTGAGGTCTGCATGAGATGATTATTTTGTTATCACACATTATCAAATGTATCACCTTTTGTGGAATAACTGCTGAAAAATTTAGATTTCAATGTCAACACAGCATGCAAGAAACGTTAACATTAATTACATCAATTGAATATTTATATGGTTGATCTTTATGGTTTTGGTACACAGGGGAAGGAGTTACTTTTCCCCATATTCATCATCATTAAAGTGTAGACTGGCCAGAGGAGTGCTCGCTGCGCTATAAATTAAATATAAATAAATACATAAAATCAAGTAAATCAAGTCAACCCACTCCCGAGTCTCTACGACCATCCGTTCCCGAGATATTAGCAAAAATGTGAAATTATGGTTAGGGTTCTTTTACATTGGCTGTATCTCCAGAACGGTAAGTCGTAGAGACTCGGTTCAATGACTGGCGTATTCAGAAGGGTCGGATTAGGGGACACGCCACCCACTCCCGAGTCTCTACGACCATCCGTTCCCAAGATAAAGTAAAAAATGTGAAAATGAGGGTTAGTGTTTATAGGCTTTCGTGCATTTAACATGCAAATAATTAAAATTAAGTCAATAAAAACTTCCTCTAACATCTTCACCAAGTTGTTTGCTGCTTTAATACATTCATACTGTCGCCGCCTTTGGAAGTTAAGCAGCTCATCTTTCTGTTCCACACTGGAGGAAATCTCACCTGAGACTGTATTTCTTCAAATGGGCAACTTTAGTGGCAAGTTAGTGGTTCGCAGTAAACTCCATGAAAGAAGTAATTAATACCCCCCCCCCTCGGAGTCGCTGCTGCAGGTAAATCTGCCTCTTTTACGAGACGTTTTGATGTGTGGCTTTGGTAAATCAGGGTGCTAAAATGTTTATGTTGGTGCAGCGTGCCAAACGTTAAACGTGAAATAAGAAGCCAATTTCATCGCTGAGAGGCAGCCTTGAAAATATAATGATTCTACTCTGAGATAAAAGAGAGGGGGGTGGGAGATCATTCCCCGAGTTCAGCCATGAAAATGATGCTCTCATAACGTGAATTAGGTTTCAAGGGAAGAGGATTTAGTCATGGATATTAACATTAAGTTTTGCTTTTGACTCATCACAAATGTTTCTCATGAGTCAGCAGAAGTGAAGGGACGAGGTCACCGTGGTGGACGGCTCGATAAACACAAGGATTCACCCCTCTGTGCTGTCATCTGGTGTGAACCAGATATTTCTGGTGCATTACTATTTTATTTAGTCTCTTTTCAGACATCTTTCCTGGTCAGGTTTAAGAACATTTCATAGTAGTAGCACAAATAGAGAAATTAATTTTTGGTCATTTTTTGTATGTATGTTAAATAGGTGCACAATATATCTGTGGGTGAGATTTAAAATAGTTAAAAACAGCATTTTTTCCCCAAGTCCCCGAACCTGGACCATAGTGGCACCTTTCACAACTGAACCGAGTTTGAGACATCTTTACCAGATCAGGGAGGATAAGCATGTTATGCATATAAGAAACATGCCTATGTGAGTGACTCCATAATGTCAGTAAGATCAAGGTTAAGTTTGCTAACATTAGCCACCATATGCTAATGATCATAACAGACCATGTGAGACTGTCGCCCCAGAAACCCTGTTTTGTGTTTTATTGCTTACAAATTCAACTTTTCATGTGTAAGGTGTGGAAGAAGTTACAAGATCCTGGTTGGACTGAAACTACAGGTGACGTTCTTCCCGCAGTTTCAATCTTTGACTGAATCTCATGTGGGAAAACCTCTCCTCCTGCTCACACTCATCAGTCACTCCTCCGGGTCTCGTCCGCTTACGCTTAAAATTCTCATTATCAAAGTAAAAGCCAGAGCAGTCGGATTCTAACAGCGATACCGCTCTCGGCTACAAGACCAACTCTGAGCACCACGGGACGCTTCGCCGTCTGGAACCCGGAGAAGGTGTTGAACCTCAGACCTCCAGCGTTGTGCAGGCAGAGGCTGATTAGTGGCTGGTTGTTCCCTGGACTAGAGCCGGACCACCGGCCTGCAACCGGCCTCTGTGTGTCCCTCCTCGTCAGGCAGTAATCCCTCTCCACCCAGTTCTACTGGAATTCAGGTTCTCCGTTTTTAACGGCTCTTAAAGTCCCAGTCTGGTGGATCGAGGGCACTCTGTCAGATTTTGAATGTTTACAACTCTCAGGCTCCTCCCCCATGACCACCGAGCTCCTCCCCCTCGACTTTGTGCCCTTTGAACTCCCTTAGATCACGCCACCTTTGAAACGCGGGTCCGATGTTGACTCTGGTTTTATCACGGGCACCGTCGCCATCTTTCTTTTTTTCCTTCTTTTCCACCGGTGTTTTCTTCTCCTTGGTTGTTTTGGACCTCCTCGTTTGGGTTTTTAACGAGGAATTGGAAGCTTGTTGCTACTTCCCTCCGCCTCCCCCCTGCGATAGTGGAACGACCCGAGGGGGGAGGGGCTCTGTCTACACGAACACAGCCCTGCGTGCTGATTGGACAGGATGATCCGGGCTCTGTCGATTTTTGCAAAACAAACAACAGGCTCTACGTGCACGTAGAGGTGCACTTTTTTTCTAAAACCGGATGATTTATGTCATTCTATCGGAGCGTAGTGTCGGCTTCAGTGAATATGACCAAGAACATGTTGCAGACTGGGACTTTAATCCAAGGCATCCTTACCGAACTCAACCGTATGTAGAGAAAGTGTCCGGTGACTCACAGCTGTTTCAACCTTCAGCGAACACACACACACACACACACACACACACACACACACACACACACACACACACACACACACACACACACACACACACGTGTTCATACAGGACACGCCAACAATATGCAGCTTACATAAGGACGGATTCTCTGGTTGAACATCACCTCTTCGACCTCCGTGATCCCGATAAACGAGCAGTTTTACAGTTACAAGAATCCTCACTGTGTTCAAAGAGACCGATCAATGGCATGGTTGTCTAAGAATGTTTTGTTTAACTGTGCAAACGAGAAATTATCTCATTAAATATCTGCTAATTTGCACGCAAACAGAAATCTGAACATCGGATGAAACCAGGTTAGAAGTTCTTGTCATTTTTTTGACATATTAGAGAAATGGTTTTACAGATTTAACTATGGATATGTTCCTCCATGAATCTGAAAATACCGTCAGCATTCATAAAAATACCTTTTTGCCATGTTAGGAATAAAATGAAATAAATGAATGAAATGAAAAGCAATGTGTTTGCCTGTGGTGTCTCACCTCAAGTCCTCGAGGGTTCAGGGCTTAAGGCCTTAGTGGGGGCCGGGTTCAGGTCTTAAGGCCTTAGGGGGGGCATCGGGGAATGGTGGCCACAGACCCTTCCCTAGGAGATGATGCTGCAGAGCTTCCAGGCTGTTTTTGTTGTCTTTATTTGGGTTCGTGCTGTAACCTTCAGTATAATCCTGAAGAGAGAAACTGACTTTAGTTCTCATTCACTGCCTTTGTATAAAGTTGATCATGTTCAATTAGCAATAAACACAAAATGCAGCTGATACTGATCGGAATGTCTTAGTTTTACAGGTATTTTGTCATGATGGACGGATTGAAGTTTTGGCTATAAATGAAAAGCTAGAAGATCAGTTTCTGGGAAACATTTCACTCAAACCCAGAAATTCTTCAGGGATCGTCAGTCGTCGGGATTCATCCTCTGGGGACCACGATTGTGCATGCCATCTGTGCACAGCCATCATGTTCATGTTGATGTTTCATCTGTGAAACCTGATGGTGGCTTTAAAAGGAAAAGTCCGTGGATCGACGAAGTTGAAAGGATTTATCCTCTGGGAAGCATGAATGTCTGAACATTGCAACTGTTCCAAAAGCAGTCGAGAGGCCAAAGTGGTGGCTTGATTAACTCTGTTTTTAGTAATATACATATATTACATATGAAATAGCAAATCAAACCTGCCAACTCTCATGAATTAAAGTAATTAAAAGTGAATGTTTTGGTGGCACATCTTCATTCGTCCATCTTATCATCAGGTTTGTGCAGAAAGCAGAAGAGGAGGAAGAGGGAGGGGATGAACTGAGATCTCACAGCAGGAACCCAGCTGGTCCTCTTATCTCCTGCCATCCAGACCAGTTAAGGATCATAAACCAGGGGGACTGGATGTCAAAGTAAAAGCCTTAATGTGGAGGGGAAAGCAGCAGGTTGCCAACTGAATGATGGATGTAAGCGATTCAGCAAAAAACTATCTTGATATCGCATCACCACTCTCACCGCCGTTGTATGATGGACGAGGATTGTTCCTTTGTCTTTTAGTTATTTTTTGACAATGAGCACCAGAGGATGTTCCATCTGACGGCTGTAATGTTGGAGAGCGAGGAGGACGATCCGTCGAAGACGATCCATCGGCAATAAAAACAACATTCAGGGTTGATCCGCTCCGACAGGTAGTGATGTCCAAATGAAGCTTCGTGAAGCATTTTCTTTATTTTCTGAGCCCAAAGGATTGGCGCTCTCTGTTCAACAAAGGGTTGAAAGCAATGGAAATATATCGGACTTCAACCCTTTGTTGAACAGAGAGCGCCAATCCTTTGGGCTCAGAAAATAAAGAAAATGCTTCACGAAGCTTCATTTGGACATCACTACCTACAGGTTGTGTTATGATTAATCTGTCATACACGACCAAAACAAGCTATTTTCTTAAGTGACGTCACCAGAGCTTTTCAGGAAAAAAAGTCCAGAGATTTTCAATTTTAAAGCGCTCGGAATGGTTGCACAAAAATACATTTTGCTGCTTACACTTATCAATTAGCACTAAGCGCAGAATACAGCTGATGCTTCGTTATGCCCTATGCATGTTGGACGGGTCAAATTATGCCTATTAATTAACAGCCAGATGATCAGTAGATTTGTGAGGAACATGAATATCTGTACAAAATGTCATTATTATTGTCCATAAACGTTGATGTGATATTCCGGGAATCATGAATGTCTTCAACATCTTGTGTCCGTCCAAAATGAAGCTTCTGCTCCATTTTCTTTCTTCTTTCTTTTCTTTAAAACATTTTCAAATTAAAGCGTCATTCTGAACTATTGAAAACCTCAGAATAAGGAAGGTGAGACATGCACAGAGAGAGAGACACCAGGAAGGAGAGGAAATAAAAAGGGGTGATTTCAATTGTCTTCTTATCTCTTCCTAACAAATCCACCATCGAATCAGAGAGAGAGACAGATAGAGAGAGAGAGAGGTAGACGCTCTTATCTCCTGCCTTCAGTTGAGTTTGAGTGCCAACAGATGGCATTGTAAGGCTGTCATCACTGCAGCGTTAATAGAAAAACCTGATCCCATCGTGCCCACAGGGGAGAATAGGGACCTTTTTCCTTCCTCCTCCTCCTTTCTCCCTTCAGCCCGAGCCAACGCCATCAAATTAAATCACATTGTATTATATCCTTCCCCCTAATCACGTTACATCCTAATTTCATATCCTCCGGATTCAATGGAAGGCTTCTGTAACTTAACGTGTGTTTCAAAAGGGATATCGTTGCTCGCTACACCACACTTCGTATCTCTATTTGCGTGCGGCGAATAAAATTGAAGGCTATTGTGTCGCGTCGAAGAGTTTTACTTAGAATTACATTTTCATGGTGAGATAAGCGACTGAATGTAATCCCATCAGTTCTACTGCAGGATGACCTGCGTTGAATGTGTAACGTGGAGGATCCCGAGTCCTTACAAGACTGTTATCTGTGTGTGTGTGTGTGTGTGTGTGTGTGTGTGTGTGTACAGTACGTGTATGACCAGTGTGTGTTATTACCATACGTGTGTGTGTGTGTGTGTGTGTGTGTACAGTACGTGTATGACCAGTGTGTGTTGTTACCATACGTGTGTGTGTGTGTGTGTGTGTGTGCTGTCTAGTGAATTGAGAAACATAAAAGGAAAAGAGGCTCATTGTCTCAAGAACCAGAA
Source organism: Eutrigla gurnardus (assembly GCF_963514095.1). Taxonomy (NCBI): domain Eukaryota; kingdom Metazoa; phylum Chordata; class Actinopteri; order Perciformes; family Triglidae; genus Eutrigla; species Eutrigla gurnardus. Next base: position 30,177,400 of record NC_139919.1, on the reverse strand, counting down.
AGACAAATTGGAACCAACGGCCGGATCATTCACTGCTTATAATTAACGATGCAGACGACTTCCCGCCCGCGGTGCTTATCGCTGCACTTTTTCATCGGGGGTCCACCTTTACTGCACGATTTAACAGGAAGTGTGTCTGCACGGGTTGGCAACAGCATAAAGTTGCCGGTTTGAATTTTTTTTGCACCAACTGGGGAAAAGAAATAATGGTGCGGGGAGGAAATGACACAGAAAGGCAGCGTGGCGTGGAGCCGCTGCCGGGTGTGAATTAGTGTGGACGCGGTGCAGGTCGAGACTGGAAGACAGTGTGGAACTCAATTTCATATTTACCACTTAATAATGATATTTATCTCAAAAAGAAAAGCCTGAAACACATTCATTCAACAACTTCGGCTTTGGAACACATGTTGATGTCGTTGTCACTTGCATATATACAGTAATTTGTGGGTTAAAATGTTCCTTTAGAAAGAGAACTCCAATAATAAGAAGCAGCGAGAACATGTAAGAACATGTGAGAACATGTGAGAACATGTGTGAGTAACTTCATTTGTCAAATAAACACTTTTGGACTGCTGTCATATAATTAAAACATGCCAGATCAACGGTAGACCATCCATAATAAATACCAACATATATATTTTTGGTAATAAATACATATTGTAAGCTAATTTGTTGTATTAAAGTTTGTCTGGTAAGCAGTGATACCATGTGTATATATACATGTCAAAGGCTTTTATTGTGAAGGGTAAGAATGAATGGTGGTATCCTGTTGTTGTGGAGGCAACAAACATATAATTGTTTGTTTTGTACTTTTATCCACTTTTGTCCTTGAGGGCTCTTAAAGTTGCCTATAAATAACATGTATTATTATTATTATTATTATTATTATTATTATTATTATTATTATTATTATTATTATATTTTCCAAATCAGTATGAAGAGATGCTCTCCTCATAATAAATATATTATTTTCATTGATTCATTTCGCCTTGTTGTCGAAATCATCACGCAACTTATCAAGTATGATTTTGTTTTGGACTCGTTCACATTTTCCTGCAAATCTCTTCCTTCATGTCGGCTTTATGCAACATCACAGAACATGTGAAGTGGCGAGCGGTGTCTGAAAGTATCCATGGCGATGGATGTTTTTCATCCTCCGACTACCTGGTACGAGGTCACAGAACGAACAGTTCACCACGGAGTTCACCGGTAACGAGGGATGCACCGCCGCTTTGATCACATGAACAAACGGATGGCCGCCGGTCTGAAGGGGGATCCCTTCCACTCTGGAGGGTCCTGATTAATGAGCGCTGAGTCATGAAGGTCCGGGTGCTGGGAGTAATAAAGCGGTTTCTGACTCCTGTTCATCCCCCGGGGGGTCAGGTGATCAGGTGATCAGGTGATCAGCAGCTGGAGGCAGAGACTTAAGTGTTCAAACACGCTTCAAACACGCTGTAATTGCTGGTTTATCATTATTATAAATATTATTATTATTATTTTTATGATTAATAACCACACAATATATGTTTGGTAACAGATTTTAACCTTCATTGCCAAATATTGAGACTAACAGCCAACAATCTTAAGCAAATGCGGTGTTTGTTCTTAGAGCTCTCAGATGAGGATGCGAGGGGCGTTTCCCAGCATGCACTGGTTCTCGCAGAGCAATTAAGGCTCTAAAAACGGTGATTGTGAAAAATGCACTTCACTCCATCACTATCAAGAAAACAATTCTTCATGCAAGTTGACTTACATTAGCAGTCAGCAGTCAGAGGGCTTTACGGTCAGTACATCTGTTATATCAAATAAGGAAAATATCCCTGAAAAACCCTATATAATAATGTATATATATATATATATATACACTTTAAAGGGAAGCATGATGCATTTAGGGTTAAAAACAACAAAAAAGCTGCAAAGCCTCCCCTCCTGCCTCCTTCCCTCTATCAGTTTGTTTGTTCACCTTCCTCTCTGTAATCCTACACACTTCAGATAATTGTCTTTGCTCTATGCCGCTTCATGGCGGCGCCCCCCCCCCCCCCCCCCCCCCACACCACCGTTTGAGAGGCTGGATGATGACTTTTTGAATATGCACTTTGAACGCGGAATAACGAGCCACGCATTCATATTAATGAACCGTGGCGACTTGAAAGAAGAAGAAAGGTTCTTGAAAGGAACATCTGCGTGGGATCTGCTGAAGGTGAGTGAGGGCGGGAAGAAAACTCTGGATCCGACTTCAATGTCCAGCCAGAGAGAGAGAGAGAGAGAGAGAGAGAGGAAGAAAGAGAGTGGAGGTGTGCAGAGAGGTGTGGGCGGAGGGAAAAGGCCTTGAGAGGGAAGATGAATGCGGGGGAAGTGATGAACACGAGTGACATGAGGAGGAAGAGGAGAGTGGAGGTGCAGCTTAGTTCACATGAAAGATACGGGAGTCCCTCTGCTGATTGGCTGCAGAGTCACACACACAAACACACAAACACACACACACACACACACACACACACACACACACACACACACACACACACACACACACACACAACACACACACACACACACACACACACACACACACACACACACACACACAAACACACACACACACACACACACACACACACACACAGACACACACACACACACAAACACACACACACACACAAACACACAAACACACACACACACACACACACACACACACACACACACAAACACACACAAACACACACACACACACACACACACACACACACAAACACACACACACACACAAACACACACACACACACAAACACACACACACACACACACACACAAACACACACACACACACACACACACACACACACACACACACACACACACACAACCACTTGTTACGTCAGCCGTTCAGAGCCGATGTTAAAGGTGCAAGATACCAGATTGGGAGCCTCTCGAGCTAACGATGCTAACTATGCTAACAGCACAAACTATGGCAAACATGCTGACGGAGCGAACGGCGTTTAGCTGAGGGAGGAACTGGAGGGTTCACATGAAAGTTCACACTTAAAACGTGCACGGTGGCCCGGCCCGGCTAAAAAGTTGGGATAACAACACACACAGAGGGAGAGTGACTGTATTCTCTCTGCTCAAGCGGACATCACTCCACTATACCTTCACATAGCTAACAGTCGTTTGATGCTATCGAACGACTGTTTCACCGCGACACACACACACACACACACACACACACACACACACACACACACACACACACACACACACACACACACACACACAACTAATAACATTAACGATGGCCCCGTTCCATTTAGGTGTGCCAGTAAGCCATTACATTAAGCCAGTTATATCCAAGTGGAATTCAGCCATTTGTTATTTACTTCATCGCAGCCAACACGGTGAAATAATACCTCCTCCTTCTCCTTTTTGACTTCCTCTCTTGTTCCCCCTTCTCCTCCTCCTCTCTATATCTTCCTCTCTTCTTTCTCCTCCTCCTCTCTCTATCTTCCTCCAGGCAGAAAAGCAAGACTTCCCTGTGTGAAGACATCCATACAGGCTGTGTGGGAATGACTTTACGATTGCAACAAGGAAATATATTCATTAATTGAACTGTAAAATCAATTGTTACAGCACTTGGAAAAAAAACCCCCAAAAAAGAGCAGCAACTGCAATTATCTTGACGTCGGGCCAAAAGGGATTTTCAGGTCTGGGAACGCTGATAAAGCATCAATCTGTTTGCTTCTTCTTTTACTCCCCTGTTAATCTAGTCCTCTTCCCTCTGTGGGCTTCTTTTATTCTTCTGTCTCCGTCCGGGTCCATCTGTCTTGTGGTCTGGGTCTGGCTTCCCAGGAGCTCGGGTCCTCTTTTGTGTGTTTTTTGACTTTGACTTAGTAGCGTTTGGCTCGAGGTTGTTGCACAGAATGTGTTATACACATACATGTCTGCTTTACTGGTTTATATCATTTTATGCTGATGATTTAAAATGATTTATTTTTAAAATGTGATATGAGGTTTTATCCTCATATCCTCCATGATTCTGGCAGAAAACGTGGGTAAAGTTTTGAAATTATTCATTTTTGGCAACAAATCTACTTGGTTAGAATTAGAAATAAGATCAGAGTTTGTTTGAGAATAAACAATAACACACAGGACATGGACAGTGGTCACCTGGGTGAAAGTCCTGTGTTTGCTGCCTAAACTCGTGACTAACACACAGTCGTTCCTTTGTTCTACTCCCTCAGACTGAATGAAAAAGCGTCTGCGTTCAACACATCCGTTGTTTGCAGGAACGTACGACCCCCCCCCCCCCTTTGGGTTGGCCCCTTAAACTAATTCACTGCTTCCCTTTGTTAGACTTGCTGTGTGTTTCACTTTCAGGCCTTTGCGTTTAATCACTGTCTCCTTGTGGTTTGCGTTCCTTATTCTCTGGAGGGAAAGAAAAGGAAGAAGGAGAGCTCTCGCCAATTTCCTTCTTGCACAAACAAAACGAGCTATCAGCACTACACAGGAGGAGGGGGGGGGGGGGGGGGGGGGGTATTGATCCTCTAACTTTGTTCCACACCTTGATAACAACCACAATTTCTTCTGACCTAATGTTTCATCGAATAGAGGAAGAATCATATGAGCCCGTGCTGGTTTTCTCTCTTCCCACCTCACGCTCATTTGGTCGCCCATTCAGCAGCTGCTGCCTAAAAGGTGCGTTCAAAAGCACCGTAAAGAGGAGCGCTCTTCGATCTGGCATGTGGATATTTTACTCTGCACAAACGTATCGAGCTAACGCTCCACCTTGACATAAAAAGATTCTCCTCTGGGACGTTATTTATTTTTTATTTTCGGTGCTTTGAGGAATAAAGCTTGTTTCATTTGTACAACGGTGTATTATGGCCACTGTAGGAAAAGTTTTTTCTCACTTTTTTTCTCTGAATATTGCCCCCCCTCTCTCGCCTCTGCATATGTTCATGTTAACATGCAGGTGCATGCAATGAGACTTGTTTATTTTGATGTAGGCCTACTAGAAAAGTATTTCTAATGACCAACGTGTACATGGCCGATATAAACAAGTGTCTTGGTTGTGCTAACACCGGATGTTTGCCGTTGCTATGACAACAAGTGAAAGCTACCGCTAGCATCTTAGCCCAACTGCCCCAATCAGTAAACACCCATAGGATGACAGTTTGTCCAATAAGCATAAACATCATCAACCTAAGGACCTTAATGAGGTGATGTCATACGTTGGGATGATTCATTAGAAACATAAATGTACATTCATGGGAAGTTAGCTAGCATAGATGCTGGTTGTTAGCATCGTAAATATATGACTTTCTAAACTTGCAAATGTAATACTTTACAATGTTTTTTTCTCTGACTACTGCCCCCCCTCTCACAGCTCCCTAACACGCCATCGTACATTTGTCCTCGTGGTTTGCATTAAAGATTTGTGGTGGTAAATAAAAACAAGTGCAAACTCAAACAGGTGTAGAATAACGATAAACTGCATGTACGATAATAGTGTTTCTGTCGAAGATGTCACATTACAGAAAACTACAGTAACCAGAGTTCTTCGCATCTTGAAATAATGCAAATAGATCATGTTGAAGAAGTCCTATTGGTGTCAGATGATGATGATTTATGAGTGTAATAACCAGTTAATGGTGCTGTGACACATCGGATCACACTAGAGGTAAAGACTGAACAATCTGAAAATATTGAACATTTATAGTACAGTGTATGAATAATAAACGGCTTGTGACACACTAATGTAGTTGTAAGAGGATGTGAGCATTCATCAGTGTATTTGTTAACTGTAACTCCTCCTCCTGTGAGCTGGAGGCTGCATGAGTATAAACAGATAATGAAAGCTGATAAATGAAACATGCCTTCATCGGAGGAAACTGCTGACACATGCATATTTATAAAATACATGAAACAAATGTGCTAGCAGCTGTTTTATATACTGCTATAAATGCTTCAATATAAGTGTTAAGGAAAAAAAAAACTGAAGAGATCCAGCCGATACACTGTCTGTAAAGCTAAGAGAGGCCCTTGACTTACACCTCAAGATCTCTGGAGGACAACCGGTCCTATGGGTAGACTCAAGTATTTACAGACATGCCCAATTCATGGTAATCCCATCAAGTTTGGGATTATTTGCATGGATAGACAGAATAAATGTGTTATTTTTAGCTTGTTCTAAAATGGTGTATTTGAATATTTCTGCATACTCGGGTCCCTAAACAGTCCTGAAGCTGCATAAATTGGGGTCTGACTGGTTTGCTGAGACTCTTGTAGATCAAGGGATGACGTTGGTCCCTGGAGAAACCGTTTTATTTAAGTGAGACCACTTTTAAAACTTCACAGAGTTGTTTTTTAATGACCTGTTGGGACTTCTAGGATAACGATGACCTTGTGAATCACAAACTAGAGAAAGAGATAAAAAAATATATACATTTTTGTATGGTGTTGATCAATGCCTTCGTGTTTTACAGTTTTTCTCAATTGTTGAGACACAAATACTGGTACTTGAGACACAATGACCACAACATGTAACTCATGCACCAACACCCTGAACTAACTCTGCTAAACTGCAAGCACAATTCCTGCTTTACACTCAAATTGCAGTTTTAAAACACACTTTTTTCAAAACACTACACACAATTCTCTGCATTTGGCACAATTTTCATGAAGAAAATCTCTTGTTTTCACAAGGAACACACTGCCATTCAAAATTCTAAAGTTAATTTCCCTACTATGCACACTGACTCATCACATGGGAAAACACCTGCAACACAGTTTTACAATTTGCAATCAGAGCATTAGCATAAAAGTGCAACAGGTGAGCTCTTCTGTTTTGGAGCAACGGATGCCAACATTGTCAACAGAGGCAGAGCCAGAGGAGTGAGAGTAAGAGGAGGAGCCTAGCATGGATTTGCCATGCTAGGCGATATTTCCCCCGCTGCTCGGCCATCGCTTGCATTGCCTGTGATGTGGATGAGGTGCTGTGACCGAAACAGAAGAGAGGATGCGGGATAGTTGTTGTTTTTGTTGTTGTTTTACAGTAAATTCTTCTGGTTTTGTATGCAGACCACTGTATATGCAACTTTGTGTTGGTTTGGATGAACACTGTATACATTACAGTATTCTTGTGGGAAAAATAAAATATATAAAAACAATATTCTAAATTATTTTACAACACATTTATGTACTGTCTGTAGTGAGTGTAACACTGAACAAAAAAAGGCCTAAGTCATTATGGTAAATGGAGAAGAAGTGTTCATCGTGTTTTACATTGAGCACATCAGTGTTCAACTGGTTCTTATAAATGTCTATTCATATGATGGTTTGTGTGTCATTTGACAACAAAATACCATTTTGAGAAGAAATAACATTGTTTTGAATGTAAAGTTTCATTTTGCAGGAGAATTGAGGGGTTTTGCCCATTGTGTGTGTGTTTGTTGATTTGTGTGTAGAGTTCTGAGAGTATGAGGCATGCTTTCAGAAAATGTGTGTAAACAATCGAGAAAAACTGTAAATTAAACCCTGGATATGCAAATGAGGTCTATGTAATTTGGACTTTCTATATCTGAACCTGAGCATCGAGAATCTAATATGTCACCCGCTGCTCTAATTGGCTTTAAAGCAGCGCTCCGAAATTTGATATGGGGAAGGTTTGAACTTGGCAGAGTCACATTCTTTTGTAGCTGGTGACAAGTAACACTGCTCTTACAGTTTTTAAACTCCTGGGCTTGTGGACGCATCAAGTGAGCATGCGAGGCCATGGAATTATGAGTGCTACTTTAATGGGTTTTCACTACTTCTTCTTCATCTAATTATCACCCTCCCCCCATTTTTTAATTGCTTGAAATATAAACATTTTAGTTTTATAGACATTTTGTTTTGCCCTTTGAATGTAAAATATTATCTGAACAAATAGGGGGGTTTCTACTGTTTTTAAGTCATAAACACAGGAGTGAACCATAGACTGAACATAGTCAAGGTGACGTCACCCATTGTGGACAACGTTTTTGGAGCCGTCGCCATCTTGGGTTTTGAAACCAGTGAAGGACGTGACCATATTTGGACTGTGGAGGAGCGACGGGTGGATCTGATGAACACAAGTGGAAACCTTACTAGATCTGGATAATAAATTGGCTAATTTTCCAGAGAAGTACGCTCATTTTCTTACAGACTTCTTTACAATCAGAGAAGAGTCGCCCCCTGGTGGCCAGCAGAGAGAATGATAGTTTGTGGCACAGCTTCGGCTTCACTTCACAGAACTGGAGGTTGCAGCCTGGAGAGAATTTCACAATTTAAATCAGACAAAATGGATCCCAAGAATCAGTTTTTCTTCCATATGATGCCCTATAAATATATATTTCAAATGTTTCTGATGGTCACATGGTTGATGTATTCTATAATATCTAGTGATACCATCGTGGAAATGTTCATCCTCAGATCTTTCCCTCAACGACAGCTGAAATATTAAAAAGCAGTATATTGTGATTGTACATGTTGTACATGTGAAACGGCTTCTCTCATCGTGAGTTATTCGTATTCTGCCTTTCTGACATGCGAGCACCAATCACGCTGTGATCCTCAAACATATCGCCATTCCTTTTGCTCTCACGCTGGATTCTCCCTCTTTTGTTATTTTGTATCTCAGAGTTTGCTCTTTAATTTGTCCCTTTGTCTTTTCATCTTCTTTTTCTCCAACTCTTTGCTCTCTTCCCAACATCTCAGCATTCAAAAAGAAAGATGTCGCCATTGGGAGAAAAGTATACTTACTGTTTTTTTAACCATCACACAATGTTCTGCACAAGGGCACAGCTATGATCAGAGGGAAAGATGGAGAGGCAGAAAGTGAGAGACAAGGGGGAGAGAGAGAGACTGACGTAGGGAAGGAAGACACACACACACACACACACACACACACACACACACACAACGTTGCTTACAAACAGATACGAAGAGACTGGAAGTAAAAAGTAAAAAACATGCGGGGAGAAAATTCTGTGTACTGTCGGGAAATTACTGAGAAAAGGAGGTGAGGGAGGAAGGAGATCAGAGGGAAGAAAACGAGTGAGAAAGTCAGCAACCTGGGCAACGAGGGAGATCATAGGGTTTAGAACTGAGCGAGTATGAAAGAAAAGACCCCGAGGAGGGATCTACCTCCTCCACCTCCTTATCTCCTGTTCCCAGGGTTTTTGGGGGGAAGGAGGAGGAGGAGGAGGCCCGGTGACTTTTTACAGAACATTCACGTTGCAAGAGTGGGAAAAAAGAGGAAAGTAAGGAAGAATGAACGATTGAAGAGGGGAGAAGGAATAGAGGCGAGAGAACAAATGGGAGGATGAGGAAGAATAAAGGGAAAAGAACACAGACTGTGTAGAAGAAGTGGACGTTGTCATGGTGACGTCATCCGTGGTTTGTGGACTAATCTTGGACTTTTGCAACCAGTGAAAGAAGTAACCATTTCTGTCTGTTTATTATTATTTACATTCCACAAACTTTCCCTCTTTTTTATGATTAAGCTTCGATCATTATTAGTTTATCATTTTAAAATGCTGTTGCGTTGGAATCAGTGGCAGGAACTGCAGTGAGATGATCCTCTTTATCCCCATCTTTAATTCTTTAGAATCCTCCCTGTTCCTTGGAGGATGCAGTTGTGGAGAGTATCATGTTAAGCTTGATGTATAACTAAAAAAGTGAGGACAGCATAGCAATAGATGGTTTTTCATTTCTTGAGCAATATTCCAACCCTCTGAAACTCCATTAAAGTCCTTCGAGAGTAAAAAACAAACACTTTTTGTTTATTTTTTGGGGGAAAACGGGTGATTTCATCCGGGGACCATTAAACACACCAACAACCACCTGTTTGCACCAGAAACGATGGATTTCTGTTTCTCAGACCATCTGGCATCCCCCTTTTTTAATTAACCCCAATACATGCTGGCGGGGATGCAAAACAGCCACTACAGGTGTGAAATGTGACATGAAGAGGAGGAAAGCAAGGCAAGGCAAGGCAAGGCAACTTTATTTGTATAGCACATTTCATACACAAGGCAGACTCAAAGTGCTTCACATCATAAAACAAAGTGAGAAGAAAAAAAGCAAGACAACAAAAAGTACTGTTCCCCCGACAGGAGAGGAATATTTATTCAGACAAACACATGTAAGCAGAGAGCAGCTGGGAAAGTTACAATTACAGAGTAATTATCTGGGAGATCGGCGGATGTCTGCAGCGGTGAGAAACATCCACAGCTTGATGCAGGATAAAAAAAGAGGCTTTGGGAAGATGAGGGATCTGATCCGTGTGATTTGGATAGCCATCACCTCCCCACAACTGTAATCTATGGAAGTACAAAGGAGCACACTTTAATTTCAGACATTTCCTGATAAGATTTTAAACTCATTATCTAAACGCTGCCGTTTGGCTCCGAGCCGTCACGGGGGAAAGCAAAGCAGAAATACTAATTCAACAGCGGTCCATTGTTCTTCTGTGTCGCTTATCAGTTAGAAGAGGAGCTTTTCTTCTCTCGTGGACTGTAAACAATGAAGGAAGCCCACAGAGGATTATCCGTCATCAGACTGATTAAAATAAGTCACAACTTTTGTTTTCTCCTGGGTGAAAGTCCTGTGTTTGTTTGACGCAGCCATTTGCCCCAAAACCTCATCCCTACAGTTATACTACGTCCAACTGACTTCCAGCTCGGCTCCCGTCATAATAAATATGGCCACTAGGGGGCGGGCAGCAGTTAGCAGGTCCCTTCAATCTAGAAAGCTGTTACATCCCATAATGTTAGCTTATTTTAATGTTTTTTTCCCAATGCTTTTAATATTTTATGTAAAGCACTTGTTGTTTAAAGGTGCTATACAAATTAAATTGTCTTGCCTTGTGAAAAGTGCACCCTAAGGTCAAAGGTCATTAGAACATTAAGGGGTGTGGACGGAGGGAGGCTGAGGTGATCGTGGACCACGGGGGAGTTCGGGACCGGACTACCTTCAAATCCAAGTTCAGCGAGCAACTTCAAGAGGAAAGAGGATTTCAATGTGATGTGGAAAACCAACGTGGTCTCAGCAGGGGGCGACGTAAAGCCGCTCCCCGACCGAGGCTTCAGACCTGAAGAGGTCAGAGAGAGAACAGATGGCCCGCCGCGTTATTAATTTACTTTTTTTATGTATCTGTTTTTCTTCAGAGGAGTGGAAACTCCTGTCGTCTTCTTCCCTCCTTCCTGTCAGCAGCAGCTGGATCTGCTTTCCATCGCTGTCTGTTTATCTCGATGTCCACGGTCCTCATGTAGACCGGCTTCACTTCCTCTCTTTGTCTCTTCTTTTACACTTTTTCTCATTAATGCCAACATTCTCTTCCTCATTCTGCATTATCCAAAAGTGATCCCCATCATGTTCTTATTCTATGACTCATTCCAGTGAAGACCTCCTCTGCCTTTTCTCTTTGTTACTTTCCCTTTCCTTGCCTCTTTCATTTCCCCCATCTTCTGCTTCTTCTCTCCCGGCCTCCGATCCCCGAGGTTTCCTTCAGCGTTACAGGCATTTAAATATAACTGTGATTGGAGAAGTTGGCAGGATGTCACAAGAGATCTTATCCGTCACTGAAACATCCATCTAACTCACGACTTTAATTCCTCACTCCACTTAAAGAGAGGATGTAACGGTACCTCTGCAATGCCGAAGGCATGAAAAAAATACAAAAGTCAACTTATCCTCCTGGTGTATAAAAGTTAGTGTAAAGTTTTAATGGTTTATTATTCTATAGCTATACAGTATTATTGAAAAATACCTATTTTGCTTGAGGCATTTCTCTGATCCATACCGAACCCTGACTCTGTCCCAGAAGGCCGTGACATCAGTGTGTTGGATCCTGACGGGACTAGAGAAGCTATATCGGTCCTTTTCCATGAAATATAGAAGGTTTTTATAATATTAATTTAATTAGAACTAATCGAGATCCTGCACAGGGATGACCTTAAAACCCAACGTACCTCTGTCACAAGAGAAAACCAAGGTTTTTCTGGGATATCTAAAAAAAAAAAACCATCTCCCGATGACCCAGAAAAAAACATTAAAAGAACTTCATGGTGACCCAGCTCAAAACACCACCAGAGACCGCCAAGAAGATCCCCCTTTCATCGCGTCCGTCATCGAGAGGGAAAACACCCGGCTAATAAACAGCCCCGATGATGATCTCCGAACTGGAAAACTTCTGACGGAAAGAACTCGTCCTGCAACTAAAAGGAACCGACTGGAGACTCCAGTATCAAAGGCCAGAGATACGAGACAAAGACAGCAGTTTCCATCAGTGCAGAGAAGGAAGGGAAAACGTGTGTGTCATCATCATTTCTGCTCATATTCGAAACATTTCCCCCCACACATCTGTGTTCTCGGAGATGACATAATGTACTAAATGAACATCATGCTGGTTTGAAGAAGACTTGAAACTAGAGATTGAGACCATAAACTCATGTTTACAATGTTTACTGAGATAATACATCAAGAGAGAAGTAGGACCATTTTCTCATAGACTTCTATACAACCAGAGAGGAGTCGCCCCCTGGTGGCCAGCAGAGAGAAGTAGGACCATTTTCTCATAGACTTCTATACAACCAGAGAGGAGTCGCCCCCTGGTGGCCAGCAGAGAGAAGTAGGTCCATTTTCTCATAGACTTCTATACAACCAGAGAGGAGTCGCCCCCTGGTGGCCAGCAGAGAGAAGTAGGACCATTTTCTCATAGACTTCTATACAACCAGAGAGGAGTCGCCCCCTGGTGGCCAGCAGAGAGAAGTAGGACCATTTTCTCATAGACTTCTATACAACCAGAGAGGAGTCGCCCCCTGGTGGCCAGCAGAGAGAGGTAGGACCATTTTCTCATAGACTTCTATACAACCAGAGAGGAGTCGCCCCCTGGTGGCCAGCAGAGAGAAGTAGGACCATTTTCTCATAGACTTCTATACAACCAGAGAGGAGTCGCCCCCTGGTGGCCAGCAGAGAGAATCTAAGTTTAAGTCTCTTCAGCGTTGGCTTCACGTTCTTCCATGAACCTGGTTGCCCCGTTGTCCTGGTTGCAGGTGTTCCTTTCGACCTCGACAGATTGGTGCGAGTCGGCTGTAACTGTCTCTCTGCCGGCGTCGCCTGAACTTGTTTGTTTCCACGTTGCAATATAACAAATCGAATGTGACAGAATAACAGAGATGCAATAATAAAAAAATAAAAAAAACTCACAATATTTCATCCAGATGAAGCGCTGTGAGCTGGACCCGGGCCTCTGAAACCCCCCCAGCAGACGATAGTGTGGGAACCACCCACCGAGCTCACAAAGCCCGAGCAGCTCCTCTGCACCGAACACCCGCAGGCGCTCCGGGCTCTATGGTGGTTAAACTCACAGCATTAAATATGAAATGGAAATATATTTCGACTGTATGTCTCTCAATTGACATCCGAGAGGAAGAATTCATTTCCCTCGCCTCCGGTTCAGAGCAACAGAGGAACAAAATCCTCCCTCCGCTTTAAAGCCAGCCGATTTTATGCCAATTCATATTTAGGTTTCACTTAAAACGCGCAATGACAGTTGCTGGTTTTAAACGAGCTTCTTCATTCGGGGCCAAGAACCAAAACAGTAGCTGGTTGGAGTCACATTAGGAGATCAGTATCTACGTTAGCATGACTTGGCAAAAAAAGGCCTGTTGGTCTTCCAAAGAGCTTCAACCTGGATCACTTTCTACCACAATCCAACAGTTTAGTTGTACAAAATCCAGGACCTCTCACACCGCCGTTGATACACAAAGCACTCATTGTTATTCACTGTTACTATGTTACTATTCTTCTGGTCACATGATGACAATCCATGGCGGCCGTGGACAGCGAATAATCCTCTTAATTGGAAGATCGGCGGTCCGATTCCCGGCTCCTCCAGGCTGCACCATCGGTGTGTGAAAGTGCATCAGATCTGATCCTGATGAGCAGGAGAGTGGTTTTAGTTATTTGCTGTTTGTACTACTATGCACAAATGTTATTTTTTGAACTCATGACTTCGATGTGCATCTAATATAAAACATGATGGACGCCGGTATGAATCGGTGATGAAGACGGGAATTGAAACGAAGGATGCAGCTCTGTGCCCGTTGGTTTGATTCATTAACAATCAATTAAATTAAACTACACGGAAGGCTGAAGGTCATATTTATACACTGTTGCCCATGAAGTTGGAATATTATTTTTCAGACACAATCCTCTGTTTATCCCTATTTAAATGCATTAGTAATCACTTTTGACTGCAGGTGCAATGCTTACATTATGTGTCACAATCACCCAGGTGAAATTAATTCATGCATAACATTTGCTAAAGACATTTGCTAATTATTCCAACTTCATGGGTAATTCTGTATATACTAGTACATATACTATATATTTATAATACCTGTATTTCCAGAGTAATTGATAGAAGCTACAGGAATTTAAAATCATCTTCTTGCAGGGAAACACAACTCATAACTGAAGTAAATCATGTGTTGTATTCTGATCACAAACCTCAATATAACACAACCATCACTTCGGGCTGTTTGCTGTTACATGCTGCCCCCTCACCTACCGGCACAGCGGATCGCCCCGAGTTCCTCCTGTTGTTTCTACTGACTGCATCTCCCTCTCTCTCTCTCTCTCTCTCTCTCTCTCTCTCTCTCTCTCTCTCCGAGGTACAGATTCAACCCTGAGGACACACACACACACACACACACACACACACACACATATATATATATATGTGCTCTTGTACATGCACACGCTGTCTGTGTTCTCTGTAATGTAAAGCTGACGTGAAAAACAACCCATTAGGAGGGAAACGATCACAGAGCAGAGGCTCCCACCAAAGTCCCACCAATAAAATAATGATGGGAGGACGTGAGTAAATACATCCAGCTGGATTATAAGTGCAGTTCCCCAACTCTTCATATCCCAAAATACATATTATTAATGTATCAATGGACACATTTCACTTTCACAAAGCAGCCTTTATTGTTCCATTCACAGACACACACACACACACACACACACACACACACACACACACACACACACACACACACACACACACACACACACACACACACACACACAGACGTGCTGTGGGAATGATTACTTCAGCCAACCTCCTGCTGGAAAACCAATCCCTTTACGGCCGGACCCCGTTGTCTAAAATACGGCTTCCTAATTGGTTTTCTGCAGAAGGAAAGTTTGACTCACGTACGTCTCGCTGGTTTCCCCTGATTCCTATAGGAGAGGACACATATGCGTTTTCTTTTTTGATTATTGATATCGGTTGTTGGGTTTTATTGAAGGAGAGGCCTGATGCCGAACGCTTGGATGTAGGTGAAAGGACACAAAGTCAATGCAAAGACGCTCGATCTTCATTCAGTTTAGTGAAGAATGAAAGAAGAAATTATCTAAAATCCCCACTTTGTATATATAGAGAAAAACTGCTCTAGAACCATTTTTTCATTCAACATTTGATCAAAATGACCATAATTTTATGGTTTGATTCTGCAAACTGTGCTTTAACTGATTTTCTTTCCAGTTTTCTTGTTTGTTTTCGGCTCCACACCACTTCAGGGACCCTTTTGTCTGTTAATAAAACCTTAGCTGTAGTGTTAATTCAACTATTTCTTCTGTGTGCAACATAAGAGTCATACTTTTATTTACTCCCTGTATGCTTTTGCCATTTTAACTGCCAACGTTACTGCACACTAAAATTGCATTGTGTAAGCACTCAATTGCTCACTTCCTGCTTAATGTTTTTAACATGCAAATCTTGTGATTAAATAGCTTTTTTTAAATTAAAAAAAAAAATCATTATGGTGTGTATTCTGAATGCGTAGCTGCGTGTGAGTTAAGTTTAGTGTTATTTGATTTTTAGCTGGAAATTTAGATGACTTCGACAATGGATGAGGTCTTTTAATTTAATGGCCACCCATATTTTTTGGAGCCCCAGAAAAATGGCTTAGTGGTGGTAATAAAAGAGTGTTGCCATCACAATAAAGCTCCCCTCCCCATCAGCACTCACATTTGGGTTCAAGGAGGCGACTGTCCTATGAGTGACTCTTCAGTAACTGTACTTTACACTGCAAGAGAATAGCCAGACATTTAAAGTAATTACTTTTTTCACCAGCAACTCAGCAACTCAGCAACTCAGCAACGCACTGAGACATGCAGTGCTTTAACAGGGATCTGTAAAAATCTTACTGGTAACCAGCAGGGGGCAACCTCCTGCATTCATAGAGAATGTGAGGAAACCAGGCAAACTTCCTGTTTCTGAAAAGGGAAGCCAAATCCTGAAGTTCCTTAAACTTGCATCCTCCCTGCTGGCCACCAGGGGGCGACTCCTCTCTGGTTGTATAGAAGTCTATGAGAAAATGGTCCTACTTCTCTCTGCTGGCCACCAGGGGGCGACTCCTCTCTGGTTGTATAGAAGTCTATGAGAAAATGGTCCTACTTCTCTCTGCTGGCCACCAGGGGGCGACTCCTTTCTGGTTGTATAGAAGTCTATGAGAAAATGGTCCTACTTCTCTCTGCTGGCCACCAGGGGGCGACTCCTCTCTGGTTGTATAGAAGTCTATGAGAAAATGGTCCTACTTCTCTCTGCTGGCCACCAGGGGGCGACTCCTCTCTGGTTGTATAGAAGTCTATGAGAAAATGGTCCTACTTCTCTCTGCTGGCCACCAGGGGGCGACTCCTCTCTGGTTGTATAGAAGTCTATGAGAAAATGGTCCTACTTCTCTCTGCTGGCCACCAGGGGGCGACTCCTCTCTGGTTGTATAGAAGTCTATGAGAAAATGGTCCTACTTCTCTCTTGATGTATTATCTCAGTAAACATTGTAAACATGAGTTTATGGTCTCAATCTCTAGTTTCAAGTCTTCTTCAATCCAGCATGATGTTCATTTAGTACATTATGGTCCACTTAGAGTCGAATAGGTCACTACCACAGCCTTGTTCAAAATAAATATATTCTGTATGTTTCTAGACTGATTAAACAAACATGGTAATTGTTGAAATTTAGAGTGCTGGTAGGTTTATGTTTTAAGAGAATCGGAGGATGAAGGGGTCTAAAAGGGGTTTTTTTTCAGCACGGTTTCCCACAAAACACCAATGCCAGTCCTCATAAATACTTCATACAGTCACACAGGCCGGCTCCCCCCTGCTACAACCCCCCCCTTCCCAATTAAACCGGCCTCAACCATTCACTCCAAACACATCGGGGACGGATGGACATGTGTGTGGCAGATAGAGAACAGGTAGTCTCAGTCTGGTCCTCCATCCCCGAGGCAGCTCGATGAAGATGGAGAGCACCACTTACCTAAACACATGCACAGACACCCTCAAACTAATAGTGGGACTCTGGAGAACTCTTTGGAGAGCGCAAGCTCCCCAGAAGTCTGCAGAACACCAGCGAACTTAAACTAGCTCCGACGTGAACATTATTGGATGTCGTTATAATCTAACCTCTCTCTGTCGCGTTTAAAGATGCCGGTGTGGATGTGTTGCTGAGCTTGAGCTAAGGAAAGGGTTTGTGTCCTGAGGTTTTTTAAATGTTACTTTATTGAACTTCATTCCATTTCTGGTCTGTTAAAACCAGCCTGTTATTTTTTATCCTGGTTTTAATCGGGTTCAGGACACATAAGCTGGCTATTATTATCCCTGTATTATTCGTTATCAGGTTACTGATCTGTGGAAATCTGCCTTTTGAGTTTTCTACATTAAACACTGTCAGGTTTTTCTGATCCGATATTTATTTTAATTACATTTTTGATTAATTCTTTCCTTCATTTAACAACTTCATATGCGGCTTTTAGGCCTGCATTGAAAAATGTCACAATCCTACTTGTGACAGCCAAATATCTCTGTATTAAGAGAATATAAAGTGCTTATAAGAGCCATCTAGCATTGAGGTTGCACATTGCCACCAACTGAAACCTCTCCCTTGAGCCAAGCCAAAACTTGAAAAACATTTCTGCAAGAAGATCCTCCTAAATGCTACAAACCATTCACATCTCCTTTAATATTTTGTATAAATAATACAATGCATACTAGAGAAGCTAATGAGCTAATCTTTTGAGCCTATTAAATTCAATTAAAAACAATTCTAACTGTGATAATCCACAAGCTCCCTGTGTTGTTTCGGTTCATCCAAAAGGCCTAAATCTTTCTCTGGTAATCAAAACGAGAATATTTCAGGTAACACTCTTGGGGAAACTTGTTGGAAACCATCCTGAGGGAAGTTGTGGAGCGGAGAGGAAACCTGCCTACCTGTCCTTAGATCATCATTGTGATGATACGACCTGTATTACCTGGAAGTTGTGTGGAATTCTAAACTGCAGCCGGCAGCTCGATGCACACAAAAGCCCAGATGTCCCGGCGTTCTTAAAGTTGGTACAAAGGCCGGGGCAGGTCTTGTTAAGACTTTCCTTTCTGCAGCCAGATTGGACGCGGTACTGCAGATGGAGGGGGACGCACCTGAGCCGGTGCTTTCTGCATGTCGATAAGGAATGATGAACCAAACTGGCAGGTAATGAAACTTTCATAAAAGTTGGCGAGATTCGGCGAAGATCAAGTGAAGGATGTCGTAGGACGTGCCAGATGTACTTAAGGTGATTTGGTGGCGAAGGCTCGCCAAAAAGCAACCATTAACACGCCTCCCTGTAATGTATGACAGAGGCTGTGACACGTTTCAGAAAATAGTTTTTCCTCAATGAAACCTATTCTTTTCTGAAATATGATCCCTCCATCCAGGGGCGCAACTACACAGTTTTTTGGGGGTATGCAACATCAATTTTGGTGTATAGTTGATTTACACACATAGAAATATGCATTAGTCCACTAAATAACTACTCATTGTTGTGTGTTGCAGTCTATTGTTAGCTTAAATATTCACAATTAGAAAACAACAACAACAAAAACAGTCTCCAATTCATTGTTATATGTTCATTATGTTGAAGTGATTCTATAGTTTCATCAGCTACTTGTTAATGTTGCCTCTATGACATAAGGGAAAAAAGGTACAGGCCTACAGTACATCGTACTGTAACATTGTGTCAAGATTACTTGTACGACATTTTGGTTTAGCCTACTCTTGGTGATATTCATGAAACGGGTTAGCAAGTAACGTTAGTGTTGAAGATGATTAATAAATCCGTACATCTGATTTCACACACATTATGTAAGCACAAACTCCAAACCACAACACTCATGACATGACCTGGCAGTAGAAACGCCCACCGAATGTAGGCTACCTATCGTTACGCCGTTGGTCTAGCCTAACGTTACTTTCATCCGACTTTCCGCGAGCATGTTAGCTATAAACAGTGAAGTGATTATCATGAATCATGATCAGGTGCTAGTCTGACCGTCGTTTCGTTTCATTCACAATGCGCGCCCCAGATAACAATCAATATGACAAACGGTTTCCAAATCCTAGCCTATAACTGTGTGCATCAGCAAGAAATCACTACATTTTCAGTTTGAATGACGACCCAACTAAGTTATGTTAGCCAGCAGCAGCACAACATCTAACGTTAGCCTTGTTTTCTGTGAAGTCATTTGTTTCATTGTAGGTTAGTTCATACCTGTTGCTGTCTTTCATCCATTTCAGCATTTTCTGGCGCATTCCCTCAGACGCCTTCTCCTTTTCTTTTTTCCTCTTCCTACACTGTGCACCTGACAACTTTTTTGCCTTCTCCATCTTTCCTCAAGCACGCCTCACCACGTCAATGGCCAAATAGCCAAATAGCTACTAAAAGGACGCTCAGCAGCGCCCCCCTCCCCACCTCCTCCCTCAACTGGGGCTTATAAGCACGAAAAGCCTTAAGGAGATTGAGGGCGCCCACCACAGTAACGTCGCTGATTATATAGCATCTAGCAAATTTAAGAGTGGCCAGGCCTTTATTTGAAACATATTCTGAGAATAGTCATGAGTTAAAAGCGCAAGAACATATTATATTTTCTCCCATCCTTGTTTTGGCGCCCCCCCTGGCGGTGCGCCCATATGCACCGCATATACTGCATACCCCCTTTTTGCGCCACTGCCTCCATCAGTGTTTTTTTTTTTTTGGTGCAGCAGAAATGAGATTTAAACACAACACTGAACTTCCCTTAGGAAGGTAGTGGAGGTGGATGGGACAAACACAGGACTTTTAACCAGGATACCAGTGTTCGTGTCCCAAAGTGTTGTTGAGTTGCTCGCCAACACATAATGTGCTGTTAAAAGGTTGCCCTCTTTGTGAGATCACGTTACGCCGTTTACATTGCAGTGCAGACTAGCCTAAATTACACACTAAACAACTAACAAAGTGAAGTGTCATTAATAAGCTATTTGCCAAAATAGCAAAACAATCACAATGAACAATTTTTTTTGTTAATTTCTAATAAAAAAAGAATTCTGAGACTTCGCCTAAGTCCACCCACTGCATCATTTTGTGGGCCAAATTTTCCAACAATCAATCAACTAATTCCATCTGGCTCTGTTAACACACAGTGGATTTCATGTCTCTAAACAATTAATTTCCATGTAATTGCTTTCATTTCGCTCAAACCATATCAGAAGTTTTGATATTTTACTCCAAATTGCCAATAACATTAGACAGATGTGATACATTTTGGAGAACGATGACTGCAGCTGCACCGGACATAATAGAGAGATGTGAGTCAAGACCTGAACCAGAACCTGAACCAGAACCAGAACACAACGAGGCATCTGTCCCAGTCCGCTGAGCTCCGACTCCGTTGGAGTGACAGAATGAAGCCGCAATGTGCATTTCATTAGTCATCTCTGCCACCTGTGTGTGTGTGTGTGTGTGTGTGTGTGAGAGAGAGAGAGAGAGAGAGAGAGAGAGACAGAGAGAGGGACAACTGTTTCTCTAAAGGCTCCGGTGCACTAAGCTGTAGGTCCACTTTTTCTATGAACTGATGTGAGGAGGTGAATCAGGAGGAAGATGAAATATTCACTTCGAAGCATCGTGAGATCTGTCAGTGTGTGTGTGTGTGTGTGTGTGTGTATTTGTGTGTGTGAATTTGTGTATGTGTGTGTGTGTGTCATCCAGCCTACAGCTTTGAAAAGTGCCTTCCTCGTCCCAATGGTAAAAGTTAGAACTAACAAGCTCGGGGACAACATGATCCAACAGAAGTAAAGACAGTCTTAAGTCGCAGTAAGAGATACAGACAGAGTTTCAACATAAAATCAGCTGGGTTTCTAATTTGTTGTTAAGGTAAAGACAGGTGCTTCCCTCCGCTGCAACTAAAGCCGGAGGCTAAATCACATCAACATCTCCTCCGACTCGACGCCCCCATGAGCACAAATCAAGGAGCCGAATGGCAAACAGGAGCAGAGCAACAGAGCAAATCAATGTCACCGGGCCCTCGGGTGTGTGTGTGTGTGTGTGTGTGTGTGTGTGTGTTCTCCCCATTTGTTTTTTTCCAAGGAGTCTGCAGATTCCAAAGAGGAGCTAGAGAGGTAAAGACGGATAAAAAGGGTAAAAGAGAGGTCCTGTTGAAAACCAGTCCCATGAAAACCCCCAATGGTCCTACTTCTCTCTGCTGGCCACCAGGGGGCGACTCCTCTCTGGTTGTATAGAAGTCTATGAGGAAATGGTCCTACTTCTCTCTGCTGGCCACCAGGGGGCGACTCCTCTCTGCTTGTATAGAAGTCTATGAGAAGATGGTCCTACTTCTCTCTGCTGGCCACCAGGGGGCGACTCCTCTCTGGTTGTATAGAAGTCTATGAGAAAATGGTCCTACTTCTCTCTGCTGGCCACCAGGGGGCGACTCCTCTCTGGTTGTATAGAAGTCTATGAGAAAATGGTCCTACTTCTCTCTGCTGGCCACCAGGGGGCGACTCCTCTCTGGTTGTATAGAAGTCTATGAGAAAATGGTCCTACTTCTCTCTGCTGGCCACCAGGGGGCGACTCCTCTCTGGTTGTATAGAAGTCTATGAGGAAATGGTCCTACTTCTCTCTGCTGGCCACCAGGGGGCGACTCCTCTCTGGTTGTATAGAAGTCTATGAGAAAATGGTCCTACTTCTCTCTTGATGTATTATCTCAGTAAACATTGTAAACATGAGTTTATGGTCTCAATCTCTAGTTTCAAGTCTTCTTCAATCCAGCATGATGTTCATTGAGTACATTATGGTCCATTTAGAGTCCACCAGACCAGAAAGCAGGGGATGCTTTAGGGGGCGGGGCTTACCTGCTGATTGACAGATCGTGACGACATTATCAATGCTAGTTAGCTACTAAGATGACGTTAACACTTAGCTGTAAAGCTGACCTACAATTATGAAGTTAACTTTGTAAGCAGCTTCACACCAACATCCACATGGATCCAGATCCAGTAAGGGTGCCGCTTGTGTTCGTGAGATCCACCCGTCGCTCCTCCACAGTCCAAATATGATCACTTCCTTCACTGGTCAAAAAGTGAAGGATGGTGAAGGCCAAAATGCCGTAGTCCACAAACCGACGGGTGACGTCAGCATTACAACGTCCACTTCTTATATACATTGGCCCGGACCAAATGAACCAAATTGAGATTATTGTGTCAAACTACTATTTATAAGGTGGAGGATTCACTTTCACTGTTTGTTGTTTTGGTGATTTTCACTGCTAAACAAAAAACACTAATGTTGTTTTCTTGTAAGAAATAAAGTTTGTTTTCCTACGATAATAAAAAGACTGTCTGAGGTGCGTTTTGTCTATAAATGAGTCTGATTGACTCATTATTTTAGTTCCTCTTAAATATCAGCCCAATTTCAATACCCAGAAAAACCCTCCCATCTGCATGAATCTCCACTATATGATCAATAAACTGTGACAAGGAGCATTTCATTGTTACGGCCTAGAGTACGACATTGGGCCGCCATTTAAAAACCATAACAAATGACATAATCATATCCTTTCCCCCCTGCATCACGGACCATTCACTTCAACTGCAGGGGAAACACATTTATCTAACGTGTTTATACATTTTTGGGGATCTTTCCTACAGCTGAGCGTACCCCCCCGACAGCTGGACGGAAACATAACTGGTGACAGTTTTATTTCCAACCCTGCCTTGTTCATTTAGCACTGTGGTGTTTATTCCAGCTCGTCTCTATCACAGCCAGCAGCCGGTTCATCACTGGGACTCAGCTTGAAATGAGAATCCTATATGAAAAATAAAGTTTCTCCTGGCGCAGACTCAAGACGGGGCAAAACGGGGACACCAGACTGAAATATTAGTCATCAGAGGCAGAAAGAAATATTGCTTGGAAGTTTTTTTTACTTCATGATGTGGACTCCTTGAACTGGCTTTTAACATTTGGAGGAGGATAGTCACACATGGAGGTTTCACTGGCAGCTGGTGGCCAGCAGAGAGAAGTAGGACCATTTTCTCATAGACTTCTAAACAACCAGAGAGGAGTCGCCCCCTGATGGCCAGCAGAGAGAATGACCGTTTAAAGCACTTCAGAAACATACGTAATCACAAATTAAGATTATGAGATTATTTTTCTCATAATCTTCCACTACATCCAGCCAGCAGAGTTTTAAACCCAACAATTGGGTCCTTGGATCCTGATGGAAAATGCAGAAAAAGTCACTTGTCACCTGTTCCCTTTCTGTCAAAGACCCTGTCTTCGTCTTACCTCCTCCTTTTCATATCCCATCATCATGATTACCTCTTCCTCCCACCTCAGTGCCTCCTTCTTCCTCTCCTATCATCATCCTCCTCCAGAACTTTTTCCATCTCCTCCGTTTGTCTGTATTCTCTTCCTTTTCCTCTCTTTTGTTCGTGACTCGTCCTTCATCTTTTACCTTCACACTGTCCCCCATTGTTGATTTCTTTATAACTTCTCCTTTCCTGCGTGTTTGACAGGATTTATAAACACCCACTAAAAGCCTCCACTACAGGCTGCTGTTAGCGTTGCACTATTCAAGCTAAATTCAACTTCAGTGGGGAAAAAAGGCTTTTACTGGCCAGGATAATGTGCGAGTGCATCCAACAATTTTCAACAGTCAATGTCGGCGTGGTGATGATTGCGGTGAGAAATCTTTAGTTACAAGTTACGAGACCAGACATGTAGACACTATCATTTGATGTGTTTGGGTGGAATAAAGACTAAGAAACTTGTTTTTCTGACATGCAAGTTGAGAACACAAAACTGACATAACTGAGGAAAAATGTGCGTTCTTTAAAATGATCATGTAGGCTTTATGCATATTTATGTCTCAGTTACAACTACCCTGATGCTGATTTACAAGTGTCCTCTATGAACAGAGAACACTATAGACAGGCTCAGACGGTGCCCCTGGTGAGGCTTGACGGTGCCCCCCCGTGAGGCTTTATTTGGAAAAAATATGTATAGTAGTGAACGGCGAGAGACAAAGACGTTTTTAT
The DNA here is from genome assembly GCF_963514095.1 of Eutrigla gurnardus. NCBI lineage: Eukaryota > Metazoa > Chordata > Actinopteri > Perciformes > Triglidae > Eutrigla > Eutrigla gurnardus. The sequence goes on along the minus strand of NC_139919.1, from coordinate 30,152,984 downwards.
CCCATATGAATTGTAACATGAATAAGACATATGATAATTTTACATGCCAAGTAAGTCGCATGCAGCTCAGTGGCACATTGATAATTTTACTATTGTTGAAGAATTAGTCTAATTTCCATCTTGAAATGTGAAAAAACTACTCACTAAGACTATTACTGGCCATTTAATCAGGTGCTTTTTCCAAAAAGGAAATGAATAGAATAAATAAAAATGATCACTTCCCGTAGGCCAGATTACTTTTGAAATTATTAAAAAAAACTTTTATGGAGGTCGAATTACTTCATCGATCACAGAGAATGGAGAAAAACTATATTAATTTATATAATTACACAAGTTTAAATATTTTTTGAAATGTAACACAATAGCACATTGTCTCAAGGAAGCCAAGAGAGCAAATGAATATCCTCAAGTGTGTTTTGGTGGCTGAAGGACGGATGGACGAGAATGAAAGAATACCTGGCCGTCCAACAATAGATCCACCAGCTTCAATAAACAAGACTTCAGTCCCTCCTTGGCTTCCTGCGAGGACCATGTGCTCGTCGGTGCTGGAAGCGCTAGCGCCATTGTCTCACTGGTTTAAACAGAGAGAATGTGTGTGTGTGTGTGTGTGTGTGTGTTCGAGCCCCTTAGGACTAAATGAGAGTGCCTGCCACTGGAAGGCAGCCATAACTAGAACACAAGGGACACACACACACACACCACACACACTATTTCTGTTTCCAACTCTTTTTTCTTTCCGCACTCAAACACACTTGCAATCCCTCGGTCCCTGTGCATGTGTGTTTTGGGGTTTAATTACGTGATTTTTATGGCATAATCACTTGGCCCTAATAAAGCCAAGAATGTCTTCTGGGGGATTTTTACACAAACACACACACGCACACACTTTCCTTTCTCTCTGAAACACACAAACAACATGTTTGGATCTTTCTGGTCTGTTCTCCTGCTCAGCTTCTGTGACGGTTAATGATGTGTGGTAACGACGTATTGTTTGGTTTAAAACATTTTGAAGGAATATGCCTGTGTACATGATCATGTGACATGTGTGTCACCTCCCTTAGTGCTCATTTATTCTATAGTTGCAAGTTGCAATTACAACATTGTGGCTTTCTCATTAGCGAGAACATGTTCTTATCTTTGTTATCTTTTTGCTTTTCATTTTTGATTACAAAGCAAGGCACTATATTATTGTCCATTTGTTCTCAGACCTCTGACTCCTCTGGTGGACAAGTTTATACAATAATTCATCTGATGTTTAAAACATCTTTGAAATGCATTTTTGTCCTATAGAAATTCATTTAAGTGTTATCCTGTGGGATGAAAACAGCGGCATCTTCATGTAATGTCATCCAGGACTGTTGCTGCTGCGTTGATGATTGATTGATGTCTGAGGCAGTCTGAATCTTCAGCTGCAAATTTTTTTTTTATATTTGAACCAAGATGATGTCTTATTGACAAGGAATCATTGTGTGTGTGTGTGCGTGTGTCTGTGTGTGTGTGTGTGTGTGAGTGTGTGTGTGAGTGTGTGTGTGAGTATGTGTCAACACTGTGCAGCCGTTCTGAAGTTTCACGGGTGTGATTTCCAAACTTCCAGAGATTTTTCCCCAGACATCAGACATTCAAAGAGAAACTCTTTGAAACATCTTTGAGACTTTTAGAAAATGCCTTGGGGGAACGATTGTGTGAACTGTGTGTGTTAGTTTGCGACGGAGACATACACAGACGGGGAAATAAAGCGAGACGTCTCCCTCGGTGCACTTTTTCTGAGTGGCGTAGTTCAAAGAGCTATGAGAGAGACGTTTATCTGATGAGGAAGACCTGTTGAAAGCCGATCCAAAGCTGGTCTTCATTCACTGCTATATTTCTGTATATGTGAAATGTGTGTGTGTGTGTGTGTGTCAGGATGCCAAATGATGAAGAAGAAGAAAGTCTGATATGGTTATGAGATCAAAGGAGATGCAACACTTTTCAGAGTACGATGGACTCATAATTAAAAAAACAAAAAAGGGAAAATCCATGCCAATCTATCTTTTCAAAATAAAACTTTCAACAAGATGGAAACCAGTTCTGAAAAATGAAGCCAATTCTCACTCGATTGCATTCTCTCTGCTCACCACCAGGGGGCTATTCCTCTCTAGTTTTAGAGAAGTGTATGAGAAAATGGTCCTACTTCTCTCTGCTGGCCACCAGGGGGCGACTCCTCTCTGGTTGTATTGAAGTCTATGAGAAAATGGTCCTACTTCTCTCTGCTGGCCACCAGGGGGCGACTCCTCTCTGGTTGTATAGAAGTCTATGAGAAAATGGTCCTACTTCTCTCTGCTGGCCATCAGGGGGCGACTCCTCTCTGGTTGTATAGAAGTCTATGAGAAAATGGTCCTACTTCTCTCTGCTGGCCACCAGGGGGCGACTCCTCTTTGCTTGTATAGAAGTCTATGAGAAAATGGTCCTACTTCTCTCTGCTGGCCACCAGGGGGCGACTCCTCTCTAGTTGTATAGAAGTCTATGAGAAAATGGTCCTACTTCTCTCTGCTGGCCACCAGGGGGTGACTCCTCTCTGGTTGTATAGAAGTCTATGAGAAAATGGTCCTACTTCTCTCTGCTGGCCACCAGGGGGCGACTCCTCTCTGGTTGTATAGAAGTCTATGAGAAAATGGTCCTACTTCTCTCTTGATGTATTATCTCAGTAAACATTGTAAACATGAGTTTATGGTCTCAATCTCTAGTTTCAAGTCTTCTTCAATCCAGCATGATGTTCATTTAGTACATTATGGTCCATTTAGAGTCCACCAGACCAGAAAGTTGGGGATGCTTTAGTTATTTTACTCCTAAACACAAAAATAAAGCATTTTGTACATTTTTGTGTGTATAGATTAAAAAAATATAACAACTAACCCAGTCTGCTCCTGGCTGACGTGTATTACCATCAGCGATAGCACAATTAATGAACTTTCTCATTTTTAAGCGTCTTATTTGTTGTTGTTTTTAACAAGAAAGAATAGAGGAAAAAAAAAACAATAAAAAAAAACAATGTTTCCCTGAAGTCCAATTATTAATTCTATGATGTCGGCCATTTTTTCTGCACACAGATTTCACCAGTGTTTCTGTAGCTGCTGTTCATACAAAGTAAAAAACGAGACAAAGTAACTAGTGCGTTTGTTTTTGTCCTGATCTTCTTGTGTAGCGTAAGCAAATTTATCATGCAAGCGTTTCTGTGGTCAGAATGACAAGAAATTATCCTTGAAGTAGAAGACCAAAAAGAAGAAAAAGAAAACAAGTCTCTGCAATTAGAGTAAATATTCTGTATTTTACCCATTAAAAAAGGAACAAACAACAAAAACAAACAAGCTGACACACACACACACACACACACACACACACACACACACACACACACACACACACACACACACACACACACACACACACACACAAACAGCTCGGGGCAGGAAGTGTCTCCTGGGGAGGGGAGCAGCATCGGTTGGTGTCCGATCATCACGTCGTGACTCGGAATCTGATGCTCAGCGTTTATATGTGCTTTGTCCTGACTGACTAAAGTTTCCAAGTGTAACGATGGATCAGCAGAATTTCAGTGTGTGTGTGTGTGTGTGTGTGTGGTCAACTACAGCCAATTCAATTCTAAGGCCACGTTCACACAACACTACACAATACTTTCCGTTGACAGATCTCATATGTATTAGATCGGTCTTGTCTGTTGTGTGATGTATTGTGTTGATTTTTTTGTTATGTTGTGATTACGAATATGTTTTTGTTTGTGTTGTATTTTTGATGTACTGTGAGGATGAATGTAATGGATATATGTAATCCAACTCATGTAAAATTCTAATGGAAATATAGAGACCCCAGGAAGAATATCTTAATAAAGAAATAAAGGAAGAACCTATTTCAATTGCTGTCCTTACAAACACAGATGTGTGTCTGTGTGTGTGTGTGTGTGTGTGTGTGTGTGTGCGTGTGCGTGTGTGCATCACTGGAATATTTGGCCCAAGTGAGTAGAATTGGTAGTTTTATGAGGCCAACAGACAAAGTGCTGTGTCAAGACCAACTTTGATTTCCCCTTGACCGTTCAGCTCCACTCTTTCCAACAGCTCCCTCTCTTCCTCTCACTTGCCCCCCCCCCCCCCCCCCCTCGTCTGCTCGTTCTGTCTCTTGTAAAATCTGTGTTCAACCTATTGGGGGTTAACACCTCCAGACCCCCCACCCCCTCCATCTCTCGTTCTCACTTCCAGCTATATTGGACTCATGACAGAATCAGAGAAATATTGGGAATCCATATTCCAGTCAGACATGGAGCTGGAGGAGTTGTAAATCTCTAAGTGTTGACAAGAAAACAAGCCAAAAATAATGAAATGTAATGCTGATGCATCAAAAGAAGATCTTTTCAGCAATACAGGTCAAATCAAAAACTCAGGAAAGAGCAACGATCAGTCTTTCATGATGCTTTTGAAGGAACACTTTGAAGCATCCTGTAAGGCGTTTTTCTTTTTATAATGAAGGTGCCTAATATATTTTTTTCCATAAAGTGCATCCTGACTAGTCGTAAATTTAACAAAAGCAGGATTGCAAACTGTTGTCATCCTTCATGTTGCTGTTACGATTAGTCAGAGACAGACCCAGACCAAGAGTTAATACTCGATACTGTAGTGTTGGGTGTCTGTACTTAACACCGAGTATTATATCCCAAAAGTAATCCGGTATGACATGGTAGAAACATTTACAATGTGATTTCAAAGAAATGTGTAAAATTACAACAACCTCTTAACAGGGCCAATGGCTCAGCTATGTTGGGAAAAACTGTAAACGGCTTTACAACGGTAAACTGCCACATGGTAACACTCCACTCCCCTCCGTTGTCGGACCAGGCGTTCACCTTGGCACTGCAGCCGCTGCTGCATCTTTTATATCTTAAGGCTATGATGGCATTTCTGGGCTCAACTGACAGGATGTCCTAAGTGGAATTGAAAGCCGCAGGCCAAGACAAGAGAGCTCGTTCAACAAACACCCGCAATAACACCAGTGACAGCTTAGGTCAGGCTGTGTGTGTGTGTGTGTGTGTGTGTGTGTGGATATGGGTGGTTGGGTGCAGGATCTACATGTCTTTTTTTTAACCAACATGAAACAACACGAAACTGGTCCAATCAAGTTTCTACCGCTTGACAAAATATTGCAAAAATAAGATCAATTTCTTATCTTGTAGCGATGCTGATCCAGAGTCTAGGATGGAAACTAAAGGGGAAAGAGCCTTCAAGATCAAGGCCCCGAAGGTCTGGAACAACTTCCCGGAGATCTCTTGTAAAAACATTTTTATCAGAAAGAAAATTCAGATTTTTATCCGGGTTTCCTACTCATTTTTTTAATTATTAATTATTTTAATCTCTTAGCCATTAGCCAAAACATACCCCAGTCACAACAATAAAAGTGAGCAAACTGCCCCCCCGATTGGCCGAGAGCATAGTGAGTGAGGAGTCAGCAGTCAATCAATGGTCGTCTGGTGGAAATAACAATAAAGTTTAATTGAGCAGTGTTTGATGTGATACGAATGAGACCATAGTGGATATGATTTATTGCCTCACACGGGGCACCATTTTTAATAATTTTGTACGTGTTTTCAAAATTAAATTGAGATTTTAACAATTAATCCAATTTCTTTCCTGCTCCAGATTTGATATTTTGCTTCTTTGGCCAATTGTTTTCTGTCTGAACTGTCGAGTGTCCTTCAGCAGGCAAAACTGCTGATCCACAGATAGGTCCCTCCATCTGCTGCTAATCTGGGTCTGAGACACATGCTGGTGCATATCAGTTCCACTTGTTAACCAAAAGCCTATCCTAGTAAGCTGTTAATTCAGATGTACTCACTGGCAATATGGTTGGCTTTTCCCTTTGGCCGAACCCAATGCCACTATGAGGGTTTTCTATTCCTTTGAATTTTAGCATCAGGAGGCGGACAAATAACGACGTGCTCAGGTAGCATCGATCTGTTTTAATAGGAAGGTTTTGACCTGCCGGGCTCCGGATTCATGATGTTTTGCCTCGAAGCTCAGTTTTGCTCTCAAAAGGATGAACATCAGATGCCAAAAGCATCTGTTAAATTTAACAAGGAGGTGAGACGGATCAGTTAACCTTATTCAATTGACTGAAAGCCCTGTGACGTATCGGTCCCACTTGTCCCACAAAAGCCAGAGAGACATGAGGCAGACAGACAGGATGGAACGAGTAAGATGAGTGACATCTGCAGGTAGAGAGACAGCAGACTCTGGCGGATGACCTGACAAAGACAGAGAAAGTCATGGACTAAATAACACCATTACACAATCAGTCACAGGTGGGCAGACATGAGGGCGGGCTGAAAACTGATTTGTGGAAACAAAGGGAATGGAGCAAGGCCGACGGGACTATCCAACACAGTTGAGGAAAAGAAAAGGAAGCCCGCTGTTTATCAATCTCGTCTCGTTCCTGTTTTTCACATATTTCTGTCACTATCATTGGTCTGCCTCTGTTAAACGAATCAGTAGCCTAGACACTGGAGTTAATTTCCCAATGATATGTATGTGTCCGGATATTTTCATTTCTTGCCCATAGTGAAGTAGATTGTCAGGGGGAAATTACCTCTGCATGCTGGCATTTGCAATAAAAGAGGGAGGACTTCAGTGTGCCCTTGGGTGAGTCTTAAATGACTGTGAAAGACTTCCTCTCTATCTGCGGTATCACATCTTTTATTCTCCCTTTGTTTCTCATCATGAATATTTCTCTCACATTCTTGCCGTGCTTCCATTCAAGTAAATATGGATTTCATTTAGAAAATAAATACTTTTGAAAAGTCATTAAAGTGTTTGTCTTTCCCCCACCCAGCTGGAACCTTTACAGTACATGGGAGACATGCTTGGGATTATTGGGGAAGTGATTTTCAATGACAATGTTGCACGAGAGCTAGTTTATATGGTTTTTTTTTGTGTGCCATGTTAATTTCCTCTATTAAATTGTTAGCCATTCATGGGAATTCATCCAAATACTATTTTCTGTATTGTCTCCTTTTTGCAATTGCTATATCTTCACTCATTTTAGCGATATTAGCTCTGAGGTTGATCTTTATCATAACTTGCCTCCGTCAACACAGTGGGACGTGAGCAAAGTAGACTGACGTATAGCGATTCTATACACATAAGGCCTTACTTACATTATAACTGCATCCATTCTACCACGTGGACGATGTGGAGTAGAACATTATATGAGCAAAAGCCTTTTAAGTATACAGTTATTATTATCTAGGCTTTGTGCATATTTATGGATCTGATTTAAATACCCTGATGCAGATTTAAAAGTGTCCTCCATAAACAGAGAACACTATAGAGAGGCTGAGATGGTGCCCCCTGTGAGGCTTTACGGTGCCCCCCGTGAGGCTTTATTTGGAAAAAATATGTATAGTAGTAAACGATGATAAAAAATGTTTTATCCCATATCAATTTTAACAGGAATAACACATGTGATGTTTGTCAATCCAAAAGATAATTTTACATGCATTCAACTCAGTGGCACATTGGTGATTTGACTATTGTTGAAGAATTTGTCTAATTTCCATTTCATGGGTGCCCCCCATGAGGCTTTATTTGGATAAAATATGTCTAGTAGTAAACAATGAGAGACAATACAGGAACAAGAAGGAAAAAAAAAACCAGAATGGAAATGTGTTTCCCCAGAATATTACAGAGAAAACACCTCTGACGGCACATCTACAGGTGTGTGTGTTGGGCTCTGAGTGCTGCCAAATCCTGTGTGACCTTCACCCGGAGCCTCAATGCAGCCTGTATGGACACAGATGGAGCAGTAAAGCTGCTGCTATGCCAACGTGCTGCTTTCAGCATGCAGCCTGTGTGATGCATCGTGTTACACGAGCAACAGCAGAATGAAATAAAGCATCACGTGGCGTCGACATGTATGCAGATAATGATACCTTCAAACTTCAACATTTAAATCTGGTAGCCTACTGATGTCTTCCTTCTGCACATGTTGCCATTGGATACGCAGACTAGTCATGCATCCAGGGTCAAGAGAAGAAAACCATTTGATCACATTGAGTCAGAAAAGACTAGCTGCTACATATACATATACATATTGCTACATGTAGTTTTAGTCTTTCTTTAGAGTCCAGATGAAATGAAAAATGCCTTTTAATCCTAAAAAAAAAAAAAAAAAGCCATTTACAATGATAATAACATAGTTGTTAACCTTTGTATCGTGACAGGATTTTTTTTCTTCTTCTTTTGTTAATTTCATTTATTTCCGTGGAACCTCTGATCATGACGGGCGTTGCTGATGATTAATTAAATATGGCTGGAGTAGCCAGTTAGAGAGGCTGCCTCACCAAAAACACTACACTATGATACGGAGTGACATCTAAAGAAGACACAGGTCGGTCATTAAGGTGTATTAGGGTCCTATACGAACCTAAAGGCCACCTAAAGAGACGATTACAGGTTTTGTCCGATTTAATTGCTAAAGAAAGTTGTGCTTGAGTAAAGCTGCAATTCAAGTAAATGTGATGAATGTCTCATATTTACTCATTTGGAACTGAGTTGAGACTCGACTGGATGGATTCTTTTTGGTAAATACATCTTTTGACCAGTGTGGATGAATTTAAGTGAAAATTAAATCTATAACTCCCATAGCAATGGAAGAGACTTCGGCTTCCACACATCTATGATAATATGAAAATTATGAGTTCCATAGAAATCTATCAAAAAAATGAATCCTGAATGCAGTTCACAGTTACACTTCAAAAATACATTTGCAATCCGTCCATAGGTGAAGAAAATAAGAAACCTTGAGATGAATGCAACAGTTTGATGGATGTTAAGTTAATTGAGTTTAACGATGGAACGTGTGAGTCAAGTTTAAAATAAACTTGAATAAAGGCAGCAAACTCCATTGGTATGTGTGTCGTTTTTGTTTTTCTCTTTCAGACAAACCTCTACCTCGCCGCCCAAGGAAAGGTGAGTCACACACACACACACACGCACACACACACACACACACACACACACAGTGACCTGGAAGGACCTGCGTTACAACTTAATCCAGTGTTAATCCCGACGTCGACACATTGGGAGCCTCTATCTCTGTCGCCTTAATGTTCTACAACTCGAAGGTAATCCGGACATTCTCCAGTCCGGGAATCAGATACGGTTCGATGCTCAAATGTCTTCAGGTGGTTCACCAGGTCAAACAGGTCCCAGAAGAGCTGGGTTTAGGAACAAATTCCCAGCACACTTTTCATTTTTATTGTTTTTATACAATATATATATTCCCATACTTTTGTATCTTAAAAGTTGTTTATAGAGTTATTAACCTGTTTTACTACTAGTATTTTTCCTATTTTGTATTGTCTTCTGTTTTAATACCGGTTTGTGTTTTTGATTGGTTTTTGTAAAGCAGTTTGAGCTGCATTTTATCTTCTGAAAGCTGCTATATTAATGATGTTTATTCGAAACGTATTATTAAATTAGTTTTCCCATCTGATATTATTTTCAGATTTTTAAAATAATACCTTTGTAGCTAATTAAGTTGATTAAATTATTTATAATGACATTTAGATTTGTGGCCTTTGTCTCAGTCAGTAATATATGACTCAATGGTATTTTTAGAGCAAAGCTGTAATTCCCTTAAAGCTGCCATGACTGTGAGTTTGGGTGAATGAAATATGATGCATGTGAACTTTTCTTGTATTTCATAGACAAAACTATTCCAACCTGGACGATCAGAGGGTAAAAAAAATAGACATCAGCAGGGACTTCCTTTTCCTTTCGAGATGAAGGTGACACATTTTTGTAGCTTTTAATGCATTAATTTATCAAGATGAAAACAAAGCGGTCTTCAGCAGGTGATCGGGGTTTCAGCGAACCGGGTGGATATCTAATCCTTTCCTCTGGTAGTGAATAGTTGCTCTGGTGTTGTAGTTGTTCTCCGGTTGTTTTTCTTGCTCTAATTGTTTAATGGGAGCTACAGGCTAATGGCAGAATTCTGTTCTCTTTCCCAGAGAAATCGCTTTTCATTAAACACAATTGGAAGAGAAAGTAATTGAAAGCACTCTTGAACCACAACACGATCACATTGATCCTTTCAAACCTCTAGTTCCTGCTCACATTCACCTTCATTCTCACTGTTGATCAGCGCAAAACCAATTCATCTGCAGATCCGTTAAAGATGAATAGACAACAACCTGAATGGCCGTTTCTTGGATGAAGACGGCTTATTTTCTTTCAAGAAAAAATTAGAAAATATAAACAGCCACTCAACTTAATTGGTTTTACTTTTAAAGAAGGCGATATAAGTCAGAGTAACAGCAGCTCTAGCGATCTAGCAGCATAAGAAATAACAGTAGCGAGTTAAATACTCTTCTGTCTTCATTCTTCTTCCCCCAAGGTGACTCTCCTCCCTCCTCTCTCCCTCCACCCCACTTTTCCATCCGTCACTCGCCCCCTAATACTCTTGTCAGTCAGAAAAGTGCCGGCCGGAAACGAGAGCGAGAGGCGGCTGCATTAGCCGGTGTTTGTGCGAGCACGCCGTTTGCATGAATATGAGGCAAAAAAAAACAAGACGGGAGAGAAACAAAGTGAGGAGAGGCCGAGAGAGAGGGAGGATTAAGGAGATGATTGCTCTAAAAACGCAGGTTGCAACTTGATGTCATGTCATGCTGCTGTTAAATTCTCAGTAAAAACAGTCCACCTTAAAAACTGGTTGTACATTAGGAGAAAGACTAAACAATAACTACTCTTGTTTTCTTTTTTGTTCTCAACAGATGTAATTTAAAATGTGTGTTTTCCAGGCGGAAACCTCCGGGTCTGAAGAGTGAACCCAACACTGAAGTGCCTGAAACCTGCCTTCCTTCTACCAGCCAGCAGGGGGCGACTCCTCCGGTTGCAAGAAGAAGTCTAATTCCTGTTTGATAGATACTTCTTCTGCCCATACTCACACACTAAACACAAGCTTTATAATGGATCTCCCCAGAACACTTACTGAAATAATAACTGCGTTATATCTATTTTTTTTTTTGTTCTTGCCAATAAATAAATAAAAGAAATGAAAGGTACTTCACATATAAACATATTGTGTTATTATTATTTTGTCTATTATGTTGTCTGGTCCTTGCTTAGAACTTTAACCCTTTCACACAGTGTTTTTTTCACTTCATTAAAGTTAACTTACATTGTTGTTGCAGACAAATGTCTAGTCCGGCTGCAGTTGCTGGTTGAATTCTGGTCTTAAACCAAACCGTCCGACAACATTACAGCTGAAAAAACAAAGAATAGACCTACGTTAAAACCTTCATGTAGAGATCTTTTTCTTTTTGTAATAACATGTTTCTGACTGCTGTCAGTATGAGAGTGTATGTATGCTCCCATAAATCCCATCATGCTTTTGGCCCCGTCCACTGTGAGGTCAGCCTGACCCTTTCCCCAGCTGCAGTTTGCTCTCCGGCTTTTATCGCAGCATTCAACCTCTGAAAGCTCAGATTTATGTGGTTCTACGTAAGCCTCCTCTCTCTCTGCCATTTTCTAACCTATTTCACCCTTCTTTTTCTCTTTTATACTACCACCAACACACACACACAAACACACACACACTTTATTTTATGTCTCTTCTCAGTATTCATGTAGTGCAGCGTATGGCTTTTCTCCTTCTATATTTATGAAGTGCTCAGCGGCCTCTCCCTCTCAATAGTAATGTATATGTCCTTTACCCTTCCATTATAGGACACACATACACACACACACACACACACACACACACACACACACACACACACACACACACACACACACACACACACACTCACTCACTCTTTCTCAGTCAGGGTTAAATAGATCAACGTTTTGTACCCGCAGTGGCAGGCCTGACAAGATGTGTGTGTGTGTGTGTGTGTGTGTGAGAGAGAGTGAGTGAGTGTGTGTGTGTGGTCCATTACTCTGAAAGCCTCCCTCCATCTGATTCACTGTGGTCCTAATGATATTTAACCCGCCAGGCCATTTTGAAAATGGGCCCTGGCCGTAAAAATACCTGATGTATGGTCCCATCTGTGTGTCACCTTGCTCACACACACACACACACACACACACACACACACACACACACACACACACACACACACACACACAAAACACAATGCCCTCACACACATGCAGAATCAAGGTCTCGCTGCTTTGTGAGAAGGTCATTCATTAGATTGTCTGTTTCACCTCCATCGTTCCTCCACAGTTAATCAAGCAGCCGTTAATAGTGATGCTCTCATCACACCGTGGACCATATCCATATTCTACAGGTTGGACCCGGCGGCGACCTCCAGTTGTGAAAAGTGAAGCTGAAGTGCCTTCAACTCTCATTCTCTCTGCTGTCCACCAGGGGGTGACTCCTCTCTGGTTGTATAGAAGTCTATGAGAAAATGGTCCTACTTCTCTCTGCTGGCCACCAGGGGGCGACTCCTCTCTGGTTGTATAGAAGTCTATGAGAAAATGGTCCTACTTCTCTCTGCTGGCCACCAGGGGGCGACTCCTCTCTGGTTGTATAGAAGTCTAGGAGAAAATGGTCCTACTTCTCTCTGCTGGCCACCAGGGGGCGACTCCTCTCTGGTTGTATAGAAGTCTAGGAGAAAATGGTCCTACTTCTCTCTTGATGTATTTTCTCAGTAAACATTGTAAACATGAGTTTATGGTCTCATTCTCCAGTTCCTCTATGCCTCAACAAGCCCCATCATGAACAAAAGAAAGCTCATCCCAGAATTATAAACGCCTTGAGACCAGTTTGACATGTCAAACTGTACAATTATTTGTTATTATTGCCCTGTATCTTGTCCACCCGATATTACATTCTTGTCTCTCAGGCAGGAATTGTCCACGTTCACAATTATTGATTTTGTAAGTAAGTAAGTAATTAGATAAATCATTAAATGGTAGTGTTATTACACTTTAAGGTGGAGACTGAGGCAAGATTGTGTATTTATATATCACTATCTGTGACGGTGGCATCCATCAGGAGATGGTTTAATTTTTTCTCATCACAAAAGGTGCAATCGGCCAAATTAAAGCTTAACAACTGGTCGATGTACGAGTGCTGCGATGGGAAATCCATAGCAGTGATTGATCGGTCAGGTTGCTTCTGGCCATAGAGGAAAGTGTCCGAACAGCTGAGCAGCGAAAGATGTTCATTCTGTGCAGAAGCAGAATAGGATGAACTCGCAAACACGGCCTGTGGGGAAACATTTCTTACTCATGTAGGTTACGAGTTAAAAAGCTTTCTGATCTTTGGAGACAACGAAGAGATTTATTGCCGTGGTATCTGCATGAAGACATCAAAGATCTGACATTTTACTGTTACAACTGGGAGCTCATGTATGACGTCTCAACATATCACCACATCATCTGGATTATAACGATAAAGTGAAAATGCCGAAGCAATCAGAAAAAAATAAACGTAATGTAAATGTCAGAAAGATCTTAATTTAAAATTTGACCAAATATATAGTTGCTGTGTTTGGCCCTTTAGGGTAGAGCTTATTTAAACAGGGGTTTCCTTTATTTCTCTGTAATATGGACCTTGTGTTAATTCACAAGGCTTAATCGAATCCTCAAAATTCATCTCCAGAGAGGATTTTTTCTCCTCATTACTCTGTCAAGTAAACTCTCCAAAGTATTAAAGAAAGCAACACACACAAACACGAGTGCACTTTAAAAAACTTGAGTGTGTGGACACACACACACATTTCCACACACACACACACATTTCCACACACACACACACACACACACTCACACACATCAGCATGCAGCGAGTGTCTGGAAGCCTAAAGGTTGGCTTTGCCCCGAGGGTTGGACAGATTATTATGGGCCGGGGAGGGAGAGCGAGGCAGAGACGAGCCTCCGAGTCTCTGGGAGAGTGAGCTACTTCCTAACAAATACTTGCAATCTAACGAGCCTGACTCATTTAGCCTGAAGAGAAATGAATTCTGAATGAAGGCTTCTACAGAAGGAGCCTAATGGGCTCAAATGGAGTCTTTTTTTCTTTCGAGTATCCATTCCTCACACGAATTCTCTGCATGTGTAACAGATCATCCGAAACCTGCCTGAACCTCAACAATAAAAGCTGCTGTTCACGCGTTTTCTGCTCCGTGACTGCCGCGTCGAAGAATACCCCTTCAGTATTTTTTTTTTGCTGAGACAAAATCATCAAAACTTTACTTTTTGTTTCTCACCAAAACAAAAAACACATTTTCTGCTTCGCTCTGCATCAACACACAGTTTCTTACATTAGAGACAGATGTTCAAGAATTATCCAATAATTACAAAACACTTCGATTTAACTAGCAATTAATACACACACACACACACACACACACACACACACACACACACACACACACACACACACACACACACACACACACACACACACACACATCAGTGTGTTGTTGCCAGGCAGCGACCTCAGACTCTTCTGGTTGCAAAAAGAAGTCTGATTGTATATTAGGAAGTGGACGACGACATCGTCATCGTCTGGTTTTGAAGCCTCAAGTTTGGCATTTTGGCCTCCAATTTTTGGAACCAATGAAGGAAGTGACCATATGTGGACTGATGAGCAACGGGTGGATCTGATGAACACAAGCTGGCACAACGGCACCCCAAACTGTCATTCTCTCTGCTGGCCAACAGGGGGTGACTCCTCTCTGGTTGTATAGAAGTCTATGAGAAAATGGTCCTACTTCTCTCTGCTGGCCACCAGGGGGCGACTCCTCTCTGGTTGTATAGAAGTCTATGAGAAAATGGTCCTACTTCTCTCTGCTGGCCACCAGGGGGCGACTCCTCTCTGGTTGTATAGAAGTCTATGAGAAAATGGTCCTACTTCTCTCTGCTGGCCACCAGGGGGCGACTCCTCTCTGGTTGTATAGAAGTCTATGAGAAAATGGTCCTACTTCTCTCTGCTGGCCACCAGGGGGCGACTCCTCTCTGGTTGTATAGAAGTCTATGAGAAAATGGTCCTACTTCTCTCTGCTGGCCACCAGGGGGCGACTCCTCTCTGGTTGTATAGAAGTCTATGAGAAAATGGTCCTACTTCTCTCTGCTGGCCACCAGGGGGCGACTCCTCTCTGGTTGTATAGAAGTCTATGAGAAAATGGTCCTACTTCTCTCTTGATGTATTATCTCAGTAAACATTGTAAACATGAGTTTATGGTCTCAATCTCTAGTTTCAAGTCTTCTTCAATCCAGCATGATGTTCATTTAGTACATTATGGTCCATTTAGAGTCCACCAGACCAGAAAGCAGGGGATGCTTTAGGGGGCGGGGCTTACCTGCTGATTGACCCTATAAAGTTGAATCATTACTTCACACCAGAAGACAGATCATATTGTTGCAAAAAAGGATTGTGAGAGTTTTATTTTGTAGTATTTCAAGTATGATCTTTATCTCCAAACATTGGGTCTTGTTCCCCTTTTTATCCTAATTTGCAAAAGCATCATTGTTAATGTTACATTACAAATAAATGAAATCTTATTTCTCATATGGTTTTCAAGAATGAATAAAGATGATTTTTGGTGGGTTTTGTATGGAGAACTGTTAAATAATGACGGTTCCAGCTCAATTAGCCCCTTTGCTTCGTGGCCGACTTCCCTCCGTTAGCATCAAGAGGTTGCGATCAGGCCGAGGTCGGATTTTATTCACTCGCTGCCTCTTTCTTACCTGCCAGCGAGGAGCCGCTCTGGGAGACACAAACACACGCAGACAGTCACATCATCCTGCCTCTGATCAAACCCTGCATGACCCCTCACTGGCTTCCCTCCCTGGCTCCGCATCAATATACACTGAGAGTGTGTCGGGAAGCTGCAGCTGGGGATTGAACCCGGGTCGCTCCGATGTTTGTCTCCTGTCTACCTGCATTATTTAAACCCGAACTCAAGCCTCGCTTCCGTAAGCTGCCGCGGACTCGCCTTTCTGACAGGTATGAATAAATCATCTTCATTTCATCTGTTTTCTGATCTTAAGGAAAACGGAGTTTAAGGGTCGATATTAAAACCAGGTGTGCCCTTGAAAGAACTGGACTGTGAAATGTTTCAAATAACCAGCAGAAATGTAAACACAACTCATTCTGTATTTATCTGTCTGTGGTCTCCAAGACGTCTACGATGATAGCCCACATTAGTCCAGAGACCAGACCAGACTATGTGGAGGAACCAGAGACTGTCTGTGGTCCCCCAGAGGTCTAGATAGTAGCTCACATTAGACCAGAGACCAGACCAGACTATGTGGAGGAACCAGAGACTGTCCGTGGTCCCCCAGAGGTCTAGATAGTAGCTCACATTAGTCCAGAGACCAGACCAGACTATGTGGAGGAACCAGAGACTGTCTGTGGTCCCCCAGAGGTCTAGATAGTAGCTCACATTAGTCCAGCATTAAAGTGACACCGTCAATAAGATACAAAGATCTTGTATTGTGCTTTAGCTTAGCTCATAAAACAGCCAGCTTCTCTAAGAACACCTGATCGAATGCTTCATACTTACTGTGGAACTTCTCTTTCATTTAATTAAAAACTTTTATGTGCAAGCAAGCAAATCTTAAAGCCAATAAATGTTTTCTATGCCTTCACGTCACAGCATCGGTTTCTACAAGTGCACCGTTGTGAGTTTTCCTTCATTTATCAGCCTGATTATATGCAGCGGCTGTGAGGTTAGAGGAGGTAAACTAAAGCTGACAGTTCTTTGTTTAGGTCCTGGATGCTGCTTTAATGTTGTGGGCTGGACCAAGTGAAATACACTCTCTCTCTCTCTCTCTCTCTCTCTCTCTCTCTCTCTCTCTCTCTCTCTCCGTCTCATTGCTTCGTGTCCGCTCAGCACTTTTAATTACTAGTTAATATTACATGAACTAGTGGAGATGTAGAGATTTCCTTCTCACTTTGTTCCTTCCCTCGTTGCCTTCGACTATCATTAACAACTCAAAACGTTTCAAATTGGATTTCTGCCTCATTGGAAAAAAAAAAACCCTTATGCTGGACAATATAGTTGTACACAGTAAAAGAAAAAATCATTACAAAAGCAGAAACGTATTTTGCTGTTTTTGCGACCTCGATTGCCAAATGGAGGAATCATTTACACTCCTATCAAACTGATTCTTTTCTTGTGCTTTTCTTTGTAAATCAATTTCCCCTTTTATGTATATCGTTATGTCATGAATTGCAAATTTCAAAAAGTTGCAAACAAGTCTCTTTACTTTTTCCACTCAAATATATATATTCGTATAAAATAAACTGATATATTTTCCTCCTTTTCCTGTTAATATCTGCAGTTATTGGACTTGGCAGAGTCTTTTCCTTATTTCCAACCCGACCCCCCTCAGGTGACGTAGTCCCGGTCCTGTGAAGCAGGTAAAAGAGGGTCACATCAAACCGTAACCTAAAGGACTCTGAAGTCCTCCGGGTCAGGACCGGAACCACTACCATTAAGAAGATCAACACTGAGTCTTTTCCTTTTCCATCCTGCATCCTCATGTCTCCTCCTCACAGCGTACACATTTAAAACACCATCATAAAGTTTAGGATGGAACAACTTGTAAAAAGGTAACTTTGGTTTTCTTCTACAACCTGGACCATGTTCTCCCATGCTTTTGTGTCTTACGGATGTTATTTATGTCTATTTCCACAATGTGGATGTGGATGCTCACCTGTGTATATTATAGTTTACAGATGTTCAGATTTTCCAAAGAGACTTTTCTGGATCAAGCAAAAGGTAAAGAAAAACGTTGGTCCATCCGTGTAATGTTGTCAGAAACTTATTATAAAAATAACTCTTGCTTCATGAAGTTGGGAAACAGATGCAAACCAGCTCAACATCAGAATTATTTGAATTATGGTAAAAAAAACATCTGAGATGATGCAAAGGCTAATTCGGGTTTACAAATCGCATAAAAGGAATATAATCCCTTCCTAGTTTGTAAGATCCGACTTAGCTCAAACTCCCAGCCCCGCACACACACACACACACACACACACACACACACACACACACACACACACACACACACACACACACACACACACACACACACACACACAGCTCTTATTAGCTCTCTGCCCCGGTTACAAGAACAATAACCTCACAACTTTTAAAGGAATGATCAGCATCAGTAGAAACTTCATTCTAAGCAAAATTTCTACTCATGCCCTCCCTCTCTCTCACCCATACACTCCCCCAGGCAAAACATTTTGCTGACCGAGACTCAGCCAGCTATCAAGAGTTACACTTTCCCCCTTTATCCGCAGTTCACTTTATGTCAAGTCCGCTCATAAGGGGTCGGGACCCAGCGAGCAGAGTTCTCTGAGTCCGGACACAGAAACCAACACTGTGGTTTCAACTTTTTTTTAAACTGGTGCCTCCGATGATTTTCTGCTGCCACTGCAGTGCTGTTCCATGTTCAGCCCCCCCTGCTGTTCTCTAGGTTGTTTCTCTGCATGGAGCCAACATGAGGAAGAAAAACATCTATTTCAGGATGCTCCTCGTATCTTTTGTTGGTTTTTCAAAAAGGCCTTAGTAAGGAAACTGAATGTGACCAGTGAGATAATAAGTCTCTTTTCCAAGACGAGTGGTGAATGAAGCAGATGGCATCATCATCTTTCCCGCCATCATGAGTTTAAGGCGCTAAAAACCCTTCATGGTTAGATCTGGTGTAGCTGTATAGTAAGAGCCCGGGGCAGCGATGTATTGTACCTCTGAGGTGGATGGAAGGACATATCTTTGGGTTCTTGAAGAACTTTAGCTGCCTGTTGAGAAACCTGGCTCTTAAAAAAAGGTACCTTTACGTTCGATTTTTCTTTCAGGGGTCCATCAAATCCAGACTATGATCCAGCTCATGTTTTGATCAATTAAAGACAAACTCTACATGGTTCTTCAGAAATCAAATTAGCAGCATAATGTTTTGTAGCCTGGAATTTGTATTTGTGGTTCGATTCCCGGACTTCCTCCGGTCTGCATGTCGAAGTGTCCTCAGGCAAGATGCTGAACCCCAAATTGGCCCCCGAAGGCTGAGAATGTGTATGAATTTGATTAGATCCTGATGCGCAGGCAGCTCCTGCATGTGTATGAATCTATAAATTAGTTTTATTTATCGCCCATGAATGTAAACATAACTGTGCTTTTTATTAAAAAAAGGAAATCCATGATGCATCTTCACACTGAAATAACTGATTTGCTGGTGAGCGTGGCAGTTAACACAACACAGTTATCAACTCTCAAGTTGACACGGGGGCGTTGTTAGTGCACGGTCGTTTGATTTGGCGCTGTGTTCGTGTCCACCTGATGAGTTTAAAACTCCAGCATTCATTTGCTTTGCTTTCTGTTTTTGATCACCAAACATCTGTGGAGGAACGTTGCTGATTACACAATTCAACCTCGGAGCCGATTGGACCGGCAGAGCTGCATTGTTTGTTTTACTGCACAAAATTAAGTGATACCTATGTGCGTATGCAGATTCTGTGTGTTTGCCTGATTCATGCGCTTGCATCATTCGCACCACCCACGCAAAATGAATGCACTATCATGTCACAAAACATGTCTGAGAGGGGGAATGTACCGGAATCAACCTGCTAAGCCCCTCCCCCCACCAGGTGATGTATTGCAGTTGTGTTTGTCGGTTTAGTGCGTGATGGAAAACAATGCTCTCTGGGAAATGATATGTTGTATGTGTGTGTGTGTGTGTGTGTGCATGAGTGAGTGGGTTAGAGTTCCTGTAAACTCAGCATACATCATGTAGAAAGCTGTTGGCTCCCTGTGGATGAATGTCTTTATTTTGCATTGAAATGCCTCATCTCCCCCTCCCCACCTCTCTCTCCTCGGCTCCATCCTTAATGCCTCCCAGGGTGATGGAGTGTCGGACGGGGGTATATTTAGGATGGACGTGAGAGTAATGGTGGGTGCTTTTCTTCTGACAAGCCGGCATGTCGGAGTAAAGAGGAAGACAAATAAAGACGGAGAAGGGGGAGATGGATACATACAGAGAAGGTGGGAGACCTCGGTGCAAAAGGACAAAGAGGAAAAAAGATTGAGATAAAAAGAAAAGAAACAAAAGAGTGAGAGAAATGTGTGAAACACCTGAAGCCCGGCGGAGCGGGACGCCACTTTGTCAAAGTGTTCCCCGATAGAAGGTGGAAAACAGTCTTTATTTGACACACAACAACTCATGCTGGGGCTCGGCAAAGCTGCAACGAGACCTTTATCCCACCATACAAGGATCTTCATTCAGTATTTAACCCTACATACTGATATTGACATGTTCATACACAAAAATATAAACAAGCAGTTGCCAGTTCTGTCGAGGATGTAGGTGGTAGTGTGACAGGATTGAGAGAGTAATGCTTATAGTTAGGGCCGGCTGAGGCTGGTCCTGGACCAGCCCTTAGTTATCGGCTGGGGGATTTCCTCTGAGAAAAACTGTCAAAAAGGAAAGACAACATTAAATGTAGTCGACGTGTTAAAGGAGAAAGCAATGAAGAAAAACCAGCGAGGATTTCTATTTGACTTCTAGAAAATTCACTTCAAAAACATGTTGAGACAGAATGAGTGAGTGAGAGAGATGGGAGAGTCAGGCAGATCCGACTGTCCTTTCCATAACAATGAACAGCACTTCTGTCTGTCAACAAAACCATTAACTGGCTTTAATGATGCTTAACATCATCATTAACACACACACACACACACACACACACACACACACACACACACACACACACGCACACACGCACACACACACACACACACACACACACACACACACACACACACACACACACACACACACACACACAGTTACCGCAGTAACATTCATATCAGATTCTTTGCACATTTGAGACTAATTGGATATTGATTATGTCTTGAAATAATCTTTATGACATCATAGACATTAAATGGAGATTTTATTCCGTCTCTTAGCGTGAAGCAACTCATAAATAACTGCACATAATGCAGAGGCTCTGTACAAAGGTGATCAGTTAACGGTTTCATGATGTGTTGTGTCATGTGTTTGAAAAAGAAAAATCACAAAGCATCTCAGCCAGAAGAGGACAGAATAAATATGTAAGAAGAGAAAGGGTATTCTGATGACGTCGGCGTTGCCGTAACACAGAATGTGGTAAATACTCTCAAAGTAGCCCCCCTACAGACCTGGTGGACTTGGCTCTTGGCTCTCTCCACTCATTACCATTATTCAGTTGCCCATCCTCTGCTCCTGAATAACGGAACGTTGCTGCTACAAATGTGGGTCACATTTACTATATTTTGCTGCTTTCTGGTCTGTTGGACTCTAAATGGACCTGTCAATCAGCAGGTAAGCCCCGCCCTCTAAAGCATCCCCTGCTTTCTGGTCTGGTGGACTCTAAATGGACCATAATGTACTAAATGAACGTCATGCTGGATTGAAGAAGACTTGAAACTAGAGATTGAGACCATAAACTCATGTTTACAATGTTTACTGAGATAATACATCAAGAGAGAAGTAGGACCATTTTCTCATAGACTTCTATACAACCAGAGAGGAGTCGCCCCCTGGTGGCCAGCAGAGAGAAGTAGGACCATTTTCTCATAGACTTCTATACAACCAGAGAGGAGTCGCCCCCTGGTGGCCAGCAGAGAGAAGTATGACCATTTTCTCATAGACTTCTATACAACCAGAGAGGAGTCGCCCCCTGGTGGCCAGCAGAGAGAAGTAGGACCATTTTCTCATAGACTTCTATACAACCAGAGAGGAGTCGCCCCCTGGTGGCCAGCAGAGAGAAGTAGGACCATTTTCTCATAGACTTCTATACAACCAGAGAGGAGTCGCCCCCTGGTGGCCAGTAGAGAGAAGTAGGACCATTTTCTCATAGACTTCTATACAACCAGAGAGGAGTCGCCCCCTGGTGGCCAGCAGAGAGAATGACAGTTTGGGGTGCCGTTCTGCTGCTTGTATTTCTTCACTGGTTGCAAAAAGGCCAAGATGCCGACAGCAAAATGCTGAACTTGAGGCTTCAAAACTGGATGATGGCGATGTACATTTCCTTCTATCCAGTCTGTGCTCGGTCATCATTTTGAAGTGGCCTTAAAAACGACTTCAAGTCAAATCGAAACAGTTCAAGAGAGGAGATACCAAATAAGAGACTTGGACTGTCCCATATTTATCAAAGCATCTTCTGCAACTGTAAACTTTCCCAAAACAACAAGGCAGCAGTGTAGAAATCCTTTGGATATTGGATGTGATTTCATGATGAATCATTCTTTGTCATAAAGGCCAGTTGCAAACAATGCAAGAAGTTTATTTTCCACCGAGCTGCACTTTGAAGTGCAGCCCACAAAATGCTCCAAGACAAGGATTTTGTTGGACATTATTGGGATTAAATAGAAAAAGAGAAAACTTTTAACTTCCCTACTCCTCGTGAAAGATTAATGTCCGAGTCATCAGCTTTAGAAAAAAAAGATTACAAAGTGGACCCTTGGAGATTTTTGTCAGCCAGAAGATACTGAAGACAGAATCCTGATCATTAAACTTCCTGTTTTCTCCTCGACATCACAGCGTTCTGTTCACTCGGAGATAAAGAAGCTTTGCCGGGAGGCCGGAGCTGCTTCACAACCAGGGAGGGAAATTAAAATTAGAATAAAAAAATCCTTGTATGAAAATTCATCTTTCTTAAAAGACTGAAAAACAGATACAAAAAGACACAAATACAACAAGAAGTATATGAGTAACTAATTACGTTTTTGTGATTCTGATGCTCTTTATTATGATGGCGTATCAGGGCCACTGTAGGGGAAAAAAATGGTACCGAGGGGGGGGCAATATACAAGAAAACAGTCGCAAATTTGCGAGTTTATAAAGTGGCAAATTTGTGACTTTTTTTTCTCAGCGTGGTCACACATTGGGATGATTCATTACAAACATAAACGTACATTCATGGGAAGTTAGTAAGCATAAATGCCGGCTGTTAGCATCGGAATTAACTCCCAAAGTTGCGACTTTATAAATTTGCAAATTTGCAACTTTTTTTCTCTGAATATTGCCCCCCTCTCTCGGCTCCGTGTTATTTTTTCCTTTAATCCCTTTAAAGCTTTTAGTTCATCCATATTAAACAACAACAACAAGGTTGGTATTTTTTAGTAACGCGGTACACAAACATCCACCTGCATGTATTAAAACTTGTGTAACAGTGGCCATCGATAAAAACACACCAAATCTAATATTTGATTCATGAGAGAGCCTCTGTTCTGCGTTAAGTAAGTAGAAGAGACGCCCAAGGACGGGCATTCTGCAGAAAAATAGGAGAAAAGAAAAGTACATGATTTGATATTTTGCTATCCTTCTATTCAAATATTTTATTTTGGGAGCTGAACTAATAAAAACAGAATCATAATGACGTTGGTGACTCTGACTTCTTCCTCGTAGCATTCCTTGACCTTTCCTTTTCGACGAATGTCAAACTTTTAAAGTGTCCATTGTACGTCATCGTACGAGCAAAAGAACGCGTTAGAATGAACGATGTTCCTGTTTCACCCTCAGGTTGAGTTCACGTGTAGCGATAAATAGGATTTACTCCCCCATGACCCATCACGGATAGATTCTGTAAATGTGTCTTTAAAAGAAGTTGTGAATACAGAATAAACTTCTTGCACTTCTTTTCATCACAAACACTCGGAGTTCAGACCTCGCTCCAAAAAACCCTGAATATCAGCAAACTTTACAAAGCTCGGTGCTCCACCTCCAGCAGGCTGGCGGCACAACTCCCTCCCAATCACACACACTTTCTTTTTCACTTTGGAGATGTGGGAGGTAACAAAAAGAGAAGCTGCTGGCAGTTTGAAAGAAGGGGATTAATACGAACGCGGCCCACAGCCGCACTGCTTAGAATTGTATTTGCATATACACGAGCTAAACTAGCTTAATGGTGACTGACCTCTTATCATCTCTGCTTCTTAATCTGCCATACACACACACACACACACACACACACACACACACACACACACACACACACACACACACACACTTCTTTAGATATTGAGGTTTCTATAGTGAGAAACTAAAACAGACAGGATGAAGACAGTTCCGTTTCTCTTAACCATGACGACGTATCTGCTCTGTTCAAGCGGTTATTAGTGTAACCATGGCGACCAAGGTCATCTAGTAATTCAGAAACTAACCATG
This sequence comes from Eutrigla gurnardus, assembly GCF_963514095.1. Taxonomy (NCBI): domain Eukaryota; kingdom Metazoa; phylum Chordata; class Actinopteri; order Perciformes; family Triglidae; genus Eutrigla; species Eutrigla gurnardus. The sequence goes on along the minus strand of NC_139919.1, from coordinate 30,128,769 downwards.
ATCTTTTTTCTCTGACCTCAACCGTCTTGTTAAGACTTAACCAAGCCTCAATCATAGTAACAGAAAATGGATTTAACACACAGCATGTAGGCGTTTGGCATTTTTATAAAAACAAAAAACAAAATGAATTTCATACTTCTGTTAAGTTTCGGCCCAAGTGCAGATCAACAGATAAATGAGGGAAACAACTTCAGCGCCACTGGTGCTTCAGACAACATGTGTTTCATTCTTTCAATTCAAAGTGTTTAGTGGGATAATAAGAAATATAGAAATAGATAGTAATAAAAATAATAATAGTCATCATTTCCACCTGACACTAAGGTTAATAAAAGTAATTTAAAGAATGTTGTCCTCCAATCACATCATACGAGTGACTCATACATAAATATCAGCCATATTATGATTGTCTGCTTCTTCTCTTTCCTTCATTGAGGTTAAAGTTTGTTCTCAATGTAAAATAACTCCAGCCAGAGTTCCTCTCCTCCACAGAAACGATGTGGCTGGTTGGTGTCAGTGATTCAAAAAGAACAAACAAAAACTAATTTTAGCAAGTTGAATGTTTAACGTTCTCTGTAGATAATTAATGTGGAAAAACAAAAAAATGTCCTTCCTCTATTTTCAGTGAATTCAGTGAAATCAACAGATGAGTTTGTTGCCTTCCAAGACCTTTTATAACCTGTCACCTGTCTGTCTGTGACCAATCAGGGAGCAGCTCTGGAATCAAATTTCCCTCATTTGTAGTCAAATGAAGGATATTAATAAATGTATAAGGCAGAAACAAATATAGATATTGTTACTGATGAAGAGAAAGAAGTTAAAATTTCCTTAAAAAAAAAGTAACTGCAAGTAAAACTTCTCCTGGAAGTAATTTGGAAGATGAAGCACACTCCTTCTTAAAGGTCAGGCGGGTCAGGGAATTAAAGTCCTCCTATAGGGAACCTGTGTGAGCAGGAAGACCAAACACAGTCAGACCTGATCCCAGAGTCCACATCCAGAATCTGAGGCGTGTTCATGCAAAGTCCACAAGGTTTTACTTCTGTTCCACCTTTAAATCAAGTGGACTCTTCTCTCACTCTTTCTGAGCCCTTCATGCACAACTTTCTGTGAGTCTGCGTTCCTGAGGGAATTACCCACAAGTCATAGCATTGTGACGTTAAACACGGATGGGCCTGGTGTATACATATTATTTATTAAAGGACATTACAGGATTTAATATGGAACATAAAACATGTGAGATCAGAGGAATGATTATTCACACACGTTTTATTTATGAAACATTTTTTTATTCTTGTTAATTAACTCTCATTGAAGCAGTTTTGTAAAAAATGTATAAATAGATTATTTATTATTTATTATTTGGGATTTAACCCAATGAAAATGATAATTCATTCAGTGCGCTACTTTGTGAACTACGGGAATTGAACCCCTGTCGCCTGCACCGTGGGCAGCGTTGCTAACCATTACACCACAGTGTCGCTCTGCAAAATGGAAAAAGAACACTTATTACCTTTAGATCAATAGACTGTTTCATTCAGTTACACACATTAGATCGGGCAGTAATTGTCTGCCACACCAACTATCGCTACTTTGCTGCAGTTACGTTGCTCCGCTTTCTCAGGATGAGCTCGTTTTCTACATAAACACTCAGTAATATCTAATAACGCTCTCCCGGTTGCCATGGTGAATCGTAGTATCGGAGCTCCATTGATGATGGCTTTATAGAGTCGGCAGGCACGCACGTAACTCAGAGTTTACATACTCAGAGTTGACTGAACTAATTCAAAACCGCTGTTCTGAAACCGAAAACTCAGAGTTGATAAACTCAGAGTTCAGTGTTAGGTTCAGAGTTTGTTGAACCTGCTTTGTGAAACGGGCCCCAGGTAAATTACTGAGGATTCAGGGTTTAAGGCCTCATCATCACATCACAAATTCCCATTTAAACCATTCATTTGGAACAGAGAAAATAGGCCAAACAGTCAACTTAACCTCCACCATGCTCTTTTTTCCCTAAACCTGACCAAGTAGTTTTATTGCGTTAACATAATTTCCTGTGGAGACAGAAGTTTAAAGCGTAGAGACCGAGATATTTGACGTGTTGGTAGCGAGAAAGAGTTGCTACATTTCGCAAGACACAAGCTGCTGAGTTTGAAACCCCAAAGCTTTTATTTCCTGCACCATCAGAAAGCAAAGCTTCACCAGGCTTCATTCAGCCAAGCAGCCTGGGAGAACAGGTGAGCAGGAGGACTAACGAGAGACAGGTGAGAGTAATCAGACGAGCCACACCAAGGCAGGAAGTAAAGAGACCTGAAACAGAAAGATGGGAGACTATCAAAATAAAACAGGAAGCACTAAACATGAAGGTTTCAAATAAAAGAAACAAAGAAAAAACAACCTCATGAGCAGATTTTGAAAAACTTTTGCGCATACTCGGGGTAACATGCAAGAACACGAGAGTAAAATAGTCACTTAACTCAACCTCTCTGTCGTCATGGTAACACTTTCCTCCATCAAAGGTGTGAGAGGCAGATAAAGAGGAAAGACGCCAACTCTCGGCCAATAAGACGACAGCATCATCTCTTGTCTCCTGCTGCCGTTCTTGGCCACCAGTGTTGGTTTAGAGATTCTGCCTCTGTTCTTTTTTTCTCTCCGAGCAGCTGTTTTCTTCATCCAGATGGAATTCACTTAAACTTCTTTTGTTCCCCGAAAGTTGTGAAAAAAAAAAGCCACAGCAAGTCGCCGCCATCTGGGAGGGTGGGAGTCGAATTTAGCCTTTCAAAACTATTCACCCCCCCTCAAGTAAACGTTGAAGGACCCTTGTGTGTTTGTGGGCGGGGGGGGGGAGTGCAGCATAGTGTAAATATTAATAATAATAATAATAATAATAATAATAATAACAGCCATTGTCCACCTGATTACTGAGGTAATACACCAAGAGGGAAGTAGGGTAATTTTCTCATTGACTTCCATGCAACCGGAGGAGTCACCCCCTGATGGCCAGCAGAGTGAATGCAAGTTGAAGGCACCTCAGCATTGGCTTCATGACCCAGCTTTATGTTGCTGTTAAACTGCTTTTCTAAGAGAATCTCACTTCCGTACGGTGACGTTTCTATGAGTGAAACAGCAACATTTGGAGGGATTCGATTTAACGGTTGAAAAGATTAACTCACGACCTTCTCTAGCTCTGGATTCTGCAGGAAAAAGTCTGGATGATGGGGAGTGAAATAAAAGCTTTTTGAGGCCGTGTGCTTGAGGAAAAATCCTCCTCACGACACAAAGCCAAAGCTAAAGTGTTGGAAGGAATTCCTTATTCGTCTTTTTCTATCTCGGAGCTAAAAGACGCCCACAGCCGAGTTCACGTGTTTCTCTATGAACCCAGAAACACCCAGAAAAGTGAATGCAGTGAACATCCTATCAGAGTTTAATGGAGAAGCCGAAGCAGAAAAACCCTGTACAGAGTGTCTGAATCACGCCGTGGCCAAGGACAGAGAGACCAAGACTGATGGAGAATCCTTTGTCACCATTTCCCTGGTAACCGTGGCAACGCACAAGTAATTCCTCAGAGAGCACTGCGACCTCCTGAACTCACATGTGCAAGCGATAAAGACGCAGTTCATCCTGTGTTAAACTAAGATTGCACTTCATTTACATATTATTTGACTTAATTGGCCCCCTTTAGGAAGTTGTGATATAGCGATCGTAACAGTTAGCAAATTAAATTCAACTATTTGCAGTGAATTATGTGCAAGCTTGTGATTTTGGCCGTAACTTTGCTCATTTTCATTCCATGATCCTGTCAATAAATGTCTCTATTACCCCTTTTCCACCGAGGCATTTTGAGGGCCGGTTCGGAGCCGGTGCCCAATCGCGAACCAGTTCTTCCTGTTTCCCCAGACAAAGAGCCGGCTCTCGGCCTGGAAAACTGGTTCCCAAGCGGCCCCAACTCCTTACTGGGCTGGAACTGGGCCCGGCTTACGTTAGGGGCTGGGGGCGGGGTTGACGCTCGAGGCAACGGGGGAAAATACGCCGCTGCGGAGTTTTACTAACGTTACTGTTCCCGGTAAGTTTCACTTTTAAAATGTTTCACCTCGTTGCAAACCAACGACACATTTCTGTTTAGTTTACCAAGCTAGTGATTACGTTCGTAACAGCAGCAACTAGTGGCTTTGCTTCCTCGGGTAATGTAAGCTGACCGGCTAGCTAGCCAGCTAGCGTGATATTGCTAACAACAACGTTAGCATGCCACTTTCTGACTGCCGTTCGCTCACTAAACGTTACCAACTACCAACGTGACTTAACATCTGTGTTCACAGCGTCGTGGACACGTTTGTGATTAAACCGCTGTTCTCTGTGTTTGTAGAGCTGTCGGACATCGGCGATATTGAACGGAGGTCCAACCTGCAGATGACTAAACATCAAACACTCTGATCTATTGATCACACACTGTTCTACACTTCTAGCTTCGCGAGGCTTCAGCACAAGCATGACGATGTGAATCAAGACCTAAAGAACAGTGTTACATGTAGGTTTTTTCCCATCACATTTAAAGATCTTAGTGTATTTTTTATTTTTGACAGAATTACTTGATTTATTTAATATCACCTCTTGCCTGAATCCACTGATTTCACAATAAAGTGAACGTAGCACACGGATATAGTGTTTAAGGTGAATTAATTACTGTTTAATAGGTTCAGCGGGGTAAACACTTGTTAATTAGGGCAAAATAATTATAAATATTCTTTTAGAAGGCAACAGCCAGTTGATTGCTGTTATTTGCCTAATGACTGGGCACCAATAATGCATTGCAAAATGTCATTAAAAATCCCCCCACTAAAACAACAACGACAACATGGAGATAATCCTATTTAACAGTGACCTTAAATATGCGGGCTAATACGGCTTCCTGCTGACAGCCGGACCTCGGCGGTTCTTGAGGATTAAACGGACAGGGTGGCGACGGATCTGTCTCCATCGCTTTGCACTGCAGGTCGTCCTCTCTCTGCCAGGTCACCTCATCATTGCTAACATGCCGGTGACTCTTGTCCCCCGGGGGGGAGCGGCCGGAGAACAAATCCCCCGGACTCTTCATACATCATGAACAGTCAAATATGACCTGGGTCATTCATGTACATCTGACCTTTTGATAGATTAAAGCAAGAGTCGTTATCCATCTTTGAGTTGCATTATGGGCAAGTGTTTAGAACATCCACCAGAGAACCGAGACCTCACACAGGATTCACCGAGTCAAAGCTGGACTTTTGAGTGCAGCTTTATTTCTAAGACTAAATTAAATGTTTTAAACATGATGGAATGAAGAGTAGGTTTTTTTTCAGGTGAGTAACTTTAAAGGGTGGAGTTTAAACTGGACTTCTGGTTTAAGTAGTCCATCTAACTATCCAGGATGCTTCCTTCTCTGGTCATAGTTCTAGCTACAACAAGTAACGCATTTCAAAGTATATTCAAGTCTGACTGGGTCCAGAAACACAGGAGCCTCCAGTTCGGCAGTTTTTGCCGTCGCAAGTTAGCGACGAGTGGATCTGCAACCTTACTGGATCTGGATCCATCTGGATTCTGCTGTTGAAGATCCTAATAAAAAGTTAGCTTTATAATTCAAGGTCAACTTTACAGCTAAGTGTAAAAGTCATCTTAGCAGCTAACTGCATTGCTAGCGACGGTAGCACCCCCTGATGGCCAGCAGCGAGAATGCAAGTTTAAGACACTTGAGTTGGCTACACTCTTCAGAACTGGAGGTTGCCGCCGGGTTAAAATGTTTAAAAGTATATGTATGTATTTTTATTTCATAAGTATATGGTTTTAAGGGGCTAGTGCACTCAAATATCTGCTTCATTGAGGTTTCCTCATTATTTTGCGACATACAGGACATATAAGACAATGATAAATATATTTTATATGAAATATTAAGAGTTGGTATCCACATGACTGCATGTGCAAAAAAAAAATACAACACTCATTTCCCTGCATCCGTGATGATGTTTGCTGCCTCATTTCTTACCCGTTCCTCTCCATCTCCTGGTTTCTTCTTCCTACTATCTTTTGAAAAGATCCTGTGATTTTTCGCTGCCTGTGGGGTTCGGTACGTTCTCAGTTTATTGGCTCATGCTTCCTCCCTTTTATCTCCTGATTGAAATGATAAATAATAGGTGGAAACACGGCTATAGCAGTATTTATAGCCATCGTGGCTATAGAAGGTTGATTGATATCTCGGTCTAATATGTAGCAACGTCCTGGGGGGAAGAAGGCGGAGAAATCAGAGATGGTTCTAGATGTTTCTCTGTGGGATAAACACGGCCAGTCTCATCACTGAACCTGGAGCTGCTCTTGTAGAGCCATACATAATGAATGAACTCAGCTTTAAGGTGAAGCTTCTCTCCCTCCTATGATTTGTTTTTTTTAAGTCGACAGGTTTGAGTAATGCTAATCAGGAACACGTTTGTATTTTTAAATGTTTGCAGATGTTATGCATGGAAATTTAGTTTATGTGCTGTAGTAATAATCAACTTGCAAAAATAATATATCTGGTCTTGTTTCTGTGAATTCCTCCAAAGGTGTCAAGCTTCCAGATGACAGTTTGGATAGAAATAACTGTCTGAATATCAACACGCTGCATGAATTAGAGACCACATCTGAATTTCAAAGCAGCTTCTGTGTGTGTTAAAGAGGGTTATCAGTGTTATCAGACCACGGAGACAGACGGTGGTGAAAAGCAATATAATCAGGGCTATCCAGCTAATTAGACAAGCTCCACTATACCATATCGCATCGGAGACTTCTCGAAGAGAGCAATCCCGTAAATATCTGATAGCTTTCTCTTCTTTTTTTTGCCTTGTTTTCTGCCTGTTATAGTTTGAACTTCGGAGCTTAGAATGTGTTAGCATGTTAGCATGGCCTCAGCTCTGGCACTGTGATGTTATTTTTGCTACTTTCTTCTCTTTTTGAATGATTGTGAGTTTCATTGTATTTTCTCATCATTTAAGCTCCAATATTTTGGGCTATATTTTTGGAGACAAGGTTAGTGACCTATTTGAGTCTTTGTGTCTATCCACGGCTAAACTCGCCTACTACTGGACTCATCAGTCTAATATTTTCTGTGATCATTGAAGACTGTATGCTCATGGACCTCTGGTGGTCGTTGTGATTCATTTTTAAAAAACCTTCCACCTAACTGATTGTTTTGTCCCATCATCTTCCGCTAAGAACAAGGCTTAATTGCCAAATCTGTTGCAAGACACATTTTGACTTTTTGTTGTGGCTCAAAAACTGATATCTGTAGAAGAGCTTGGTTTTCATTTTGAGCCAGAAGCATCTGCAGATTAGCTCCATATCTGATACGCAATGATCACAATTAGATACAAAATTAATTAATCCCCATTTTCGTTGTCTTCACCAGGGGGAAAAGAAGACAGAGCCGGCTGAGATCTGCATTCTACTTTTGTTTTACATGAAAAAAGGCAGAAAATACACGGAATTGCAGAAGAATCATGGCATAATGAACACATATCCCCAGCCTCATATATTTTGCATTCAAATCCTTGTCTAATTAGAAATGTTCTATTTGTTTACTTTTTGACGTTCAGAAAAACAATCTAAATGTTTTTTCCAGAAGAATACTATTAAACCGTAACTTAATTACGGTGAACGTTGCTTCTCCCCGCGGCGCCCTTCCAGTTCCAGCCGTTCGTTTCCTCCGTCTCCGGCGTTTCTCACGGAAACGTGTTGATGAATGATGACTGATGGTTTACTTAGTGATTTATTAAGATTATCCAGAGTGGCGCCACAGATTCATCCAAACACCAACACACCATCTGTACAAATGTTCTCATGCTGGTAGCACACACACACACACACACACACACACACACACACACACACACACACACACACACACACACACACACACACACACACACGACTGTGTAGGTGTGCACGCTGGTAGCAAGCATGTTCATGTTCACACAGGAGACATGTGGGTGGCCAGTCTGTGCATAATTTGGGAAATTCAAGCAAGTATGTTGATTTTGTATGAAAGTCACACATGTGTCCGGAACTGTTGTATAACATGAATAGTGTCCCGTGTTCCTTTCAAGAGATGAGGCTTATTTTGTGTTAATATGTCCTTTGTTTCATGCACTGCTGGAATGCTACCTCTGAAGGGTTTATTTTATGAAGATGGGACCAGCAAGAAGTGAGCAGAAGCTTTATTCTGCTTCATTTGTATGGCATTTGCAAAGCCCACATATTTACATCTACTTTACGAGATGATGTTCAGGAACCTTGTTTATGTGGTGGTTGTGTGTCGGTCCGAGTCCAAAAGTCCAGGGTCATTTTTCACTCTTTCCACTCCGTCCCGGTCCTGAATACAGAGCAGAAACACAAATAATCATGAAGAACAAACTGTGTTTAAATGCAAAGTTAAATCTTCTTTATCCAAGTTTAAAGTATTGAGATTAAGCTTCGCAGCCCTGATACTGACTCATTGACTGATAACAGTAATAGTAATAATGATAATGCAGCGTGAGGATATTATTCCAGCAGAAATACCAGGTACTGAATAATCGTTAAATCCAACATCGGTGGTGAAGGGAAGCAGGAAAAGGTGCTCGCTTCTCTGTTAAATCGCGGAAGTATGATGACAAATTACGATGCGTGCCACTCGAGAGAGTCACATTATATCTTGCAGGGACACGTGGCCATTATTACATAATGAATCATAATAAGCATATAATTCCTTCCTCCAGAAGGATTTCAGTTAAAATGGTCCTCAAATCACAGAGAAACTAGGAGCAGCATACCTCAGCTGGTCAAGAACCTTAAAACATACCTTTTCAGTTTAGGATTCTCTTAATCATACATTTTTATTTTTAGTATTTATTTATGTATTTATTTTTTATACATGGTTTGGCTGCATGTTCCCTGTATTGTTGTATTCTCATTGCATTGTTAAGCACCTTGGATTGAAATTTAAAGGTGCTATATAAATAAATAAAGTTTTAAGTTTAAGTAATACTATGAAAAAAAGGAAAATAGAAAGAAATTAGACTTGCAAGCTGGAACAGAAAAAAAGTAAGTCATTTTAGCAAATTTCAATTTTGACCAAATATGCATTAAAGTCAGAACAAAGTAGGACAATATATATTTACTGATATTTTAATTTCAGTTGGAGACAAACATAGTAAGAAATCCACCCAAAGATCAAACCAATATCAGCTACAAAAGAAATACAGTTTGATGTGATAGAAGTGATATTGATTGATTTCATGTTCACGGCGGTGAGTGCAGTATGAGGTCACCGTGACACTGAATAATGTGTCTCTTTAAACGGAGGTGAGGAAGGATCATATCTGGGAGGAGGGAGAGGAGGACAGTCGATATAAATGTGATTTGATGATGAGACGACGTCAATCGGTGTGAGGACAGAAATGTGAGGTGAGGAGATGGAAATGTCAGAGCCCAGCAGTGATGGAGACAGAAGGCTGAAGTGTCCTCGTTTGCTCTTCCTGGATATCGCATCTAAAAACATCAAAGGGTTTTATTCCATCCCATAATATTCAATGATAAATTGGGCTTCCTTTGAATAAAGAGCCTATCGCGCTGTGATGACAGGACGTCTCCCTGAGATGGATTCCACTTTTGATGTTCTTTAATGATGATATTTCTCAGGGGAAAAAAACAACTGAAGCCTCCTTAAGAACTCATCAGGTCCAGCTGCTCCAGGGTCAATATCAGGGTTTTTACCCATGCAGCCGCTGGGGTCTACGGAGGTATGGTGGTCCGACTTCAAATACATTTTAGCTTATTTCCAACATTTGTGAAGAATACAAGGATAACAAAAAAAGGAAAATAATTCAAATGAAGGGAAAATATCACAAAATGTTTGGACCACAATGGGATATCATCAGCCACCCGGCAGCAAAACTACTTAATCCTCCCTCTCTCATTGCTTTTCTTGTGGTGCTTTAAAAAAAAGAGTCTTCCACTAAACTTTAATAATTTGTTTTTACACATCTGATCATTTGTGTTTATTTGTGTGGCTCGGGGCACTTCCCTCCTTCACATAGACCCCAAGCAGGTTTCATCCATCACGGCCAAAATCATGAGTATTGCTGCTTTCCAGATACGCCGGGAAACTGGTTGAAAGTTTCACCAAGCTGTATTCGGTTTGGCGTTTAGTTCTAAAGGGTTTTTTGTGTGATGTCAAGTTGTGAAGTCTCCCCCAACGTAGCAAAAGTAGACTTTATATTTAACTAATATTGTTTTCCAGTGTTTTTATCCTTGAACTGCCTCACACGGGGCACCGATTTCCTCCAAACCCACCGTTTTCTGGCCTTGGACGTGGTACCAATCGTGATCTCGATTAATATTCGATTAATTGTGCAGTGCCAGTTCAGAGTGAAGGTGTGAGTCGATGTGTGTGAGAGAGAGAGAGTAAGAGAGGCACCTCATGATATGAGACTTTTTGAAGAAAAGATGGTATTTATGGTTCAATATCGTTGAGCAGTAACAACCACGATCAAAATGAAAGAGTCATCTAACAGGTCGACAGAAGGGGGGAAGGATGTTATAAGATAACAAAAGAGCGATAAAGAGAACGAGAGTGAAGGAGAGACAACAGAGACGACTATGATGATAACACCCATATTTCTTCTCTGCCGTTGCAGCTCTGATCTTTAATATGAACTGAACGATGGCGTGTCTTTGGAGGCGAGTTGTTTCTCCTCCCAATCCCCTCCTCCTCCTCCCGTTATCGTTTTCCCTCTCCACCAGTCAACCCAAATGTTACAAATGCTGCTGAGGTCGGCCGCAGTCAAACGTAATGATTCTCCTGCTACCTGAGAGCCCTACACAATATTTCTCCCATCTGTCTCCGGGACTGGTGTTTTTTTTCTATTCTTTTATTCTGCCATTGTGTCTCTCCGTCATCCGTCTCCAGGAGTCTGACAACATTATGAGGGTTTTGTTGATTTACAGTGTTTACTCACGGGATCAAAGTGGTTTCATGGCTGCTTTGGTTCAACGTTGACTCGCCGGTCGGGCCGTTTTCTTTGCACAATATTCCACATTTGGTCAGATTTTGAAGGTGCAGCTGATATCAGTGATAACTTACTACATTTTGCACTTCTTCAGGTAGATACAGGATGATGTGAAGATATCACGTTTATCTTGGACAAAATTTTTGAGATTCACGACATTATTGGGATAATCCTCAAAATATGATTAGCACTGAAATGGCAGCAAATCCCAGAATCACTAAACCTCACCTTTTTTTATGAAGATCGTAGGGGAAAAATAAAAATGATCTAATATACATTTTTTTGTTAAAATAGAATCTTCAATCTGTTCTTTCTGATAATTCCTGGAGGCGTATTTTTTTAAATGAGGGTCTATTTCTCCAACATGATAGCAGCAGCTTTTTTATTCCAAAAATAATTTTCCCCTAAAATTGTATTTGAGAATGCAGTTGAATGTCTCAGAGGCAAATTAATGTATCAGAATCAAAATCAGAAAATGCTTTTAATCCCACAGGAAATGTAGAGCTGCAGAGTATCTATGTGCTCATAAATAAAGTCCCTATAAATATAGTAATGTGACAAGACCTACACACACAAGTAGTCAAGTATGAAAGTATAAAATATAAATAATGACACCAAAAAAAAACTATTTGTAGGTAGAAGTAGTCTGTAGTATTGACGTATCATAAGAAGATAAGTGCACATAGGTATTCGTGTAAATCTCTCTTTTCTCCACAGTCATTGATAACCAGCCAAACAAATGATCGAATCAACATCATTTGATTGATTGATGCCCTAAAAATCCATCCTGCGTTTCTCTCTTTTCTCCCACTTTCTCATTTCTTCACTCTCCTTTTTGTGGAATGTGGATGCAAAGGAAGCTAATATGCTCTCCGGTGGTGATATCAACACACTCATATCTCACACTTCCTGCATGGATTGATTTCCCACTTCAATATTTTTGGCTGTTGCGTCATTATTAATGTCTCTCATTCCATCTTGGTGCAGCTTATAACGCCGACAAAAAAAAACAACTGAGTTTTGGAGACACGAGAGAGAGTTAAAGAAGGAGGAGGGGAAAAAGGTTTCGAGGTAGAGAGGAGACGGATGAACAGAGAGACGGAACAAGAGATGGAAAAACCAAAATAGAGGGAACGACAGCGAGCGAGCGTCACGGCGACGGAGAGAGTCCTCGAGGGGCGAAGACGTGGAGACGAGATTCATGTGCCACGGGGGGTCTAAATTAAAGTTGCACAGAACTTTAAGTAAAGCCTATTTATGGGAACAATTTTCATATTCATGCATATTTCACACCGTACTCACAAACACATAGAAACACATTAAATGAGGACAATTCCTCCGGCACACTGCATCAGTTATCAAGTGAAAATCTTAAAAATAGCAAAGATTGCAATTTACGGGGAAAAAATAATATAAACACTCAACGGAAGTCCAATTTAAACGGGTGAAATATGTTTCATATTCATGGAGAATAGCAGCAGAAGGACTGTGGGGAAGTGTGACTCACCCTTATGCAAGCCGACTAATGAAGGCACAGTCACCCTCCGTGTCCAACGCTGCTTGAAAGTCTGACATCATAAAGGGAAGAAGGGGAGCAACACCAAAAGTTTTTTTTTTTTGCCTTCCCGAGTTTCAGCCGGGTCATTAGAGCTGCAGCAGCGTGGAGCATCTTCACACTCGTGGAGCTCCGGCTGGAAGTTAAATGAGGACGATCGCTTTTGAGTTTTGTTCTGCTTTTAATCTGGGATGATGTGGCGTCTGTAAAACCTACCTAAAACTCTTCTTGATGGTGTAGTTATTGTGACTTTTCCAGGTTTTGTTTGAATTTCCTGACCTATTCTAACAGTTTGCTTCAACAAAACAGTTTGTCCTAAATCATCATCACTAGCACTCTCGTTTCCATATTGTTCAAAGTTGAAACTCCTGCGGCTCCTAAAAGTCCTTGATCTCCTCCTCACCCAGTAAAACTCATGTCTGAATCCTGGTTTACTCATAAGCACCTGCATTCTACACTAGCTGATGAAGGTATGCTGATATACACAGTCCAGTCTCATGGCAGCTTTTGAAATAATCACTAAATATTATTGCAAAGGGACACAAATTATCTGAAAATATCCAATGAAAGTCAATTCTGATCCTTTTTTCATGTTGGATACACAAACTAGACGCATCCAAGTTTCTATGTAACCTCTGGAGCTAGTGATGTATTTTTCCTGGATATATCCTTCAAATGATAAACGTTTTTCAAATAAATAGATTTTTTTTCTGGCAGTGCAGATGGTGACAGTGTGGGCTGCATGGGGGCGGGGCTTTGCTAAAGGGTCAATTGACCTATACTTTGATTAATCCTCTGAACTTACTACTGTGGGAAATATACAGTATATCTATCTATCTATCTATCTATCTATCTATCTATCTATCTATCTATCTATCTATCTATCTATATATATATATATATATATATATATATAGATAGATATCCAGCCCAGTCCAGTCTGCCTAAATCACGGTACACCTTCAGCCTCCTGCTCTTTCTTAAGATTCCTCTTTGTTCCCTCCAGAAATAATAATAGTGGGCAGTCATGGGGAAAAAAGTCGGAACATTAGGCCGAATAATTTGATTCATGTTAATAATAATGCACATGTTGTTTGATATATGAGGGCAGTAAGACAAGATCAGTGCTCAGTGTAATTCCCCACTGATGCCTTTATTGGACCATAAACCAATGTTTTGACTCGCAGACAGATCTTCGTCCTGTTTGACCCGATGAAGATCTCTCTTTGGATCAGAATGCTGTTTTATGATGTCATAAAGGTGTCAGTGAATGTTAGGCAGCGTGCACGCTCACATCCTCTGATCTCTGTAACGTCTGCCTCAATCACTCACACACACACACACACACACACACACACACCTCACTGGTCGTGTAGCAATACTTCTTTATTTCCACATGCTTTTTTGAGGCGGGTTAATTGCTGTAATTAAAGAGGTCCTTGGGCAAGGAGACTCACTGCTCTTCACACCATCTTTCAGCACGATATCTTTAGGGCACAACGCAGGTAGAGGGCGCTGTTTCATGCTTAACATTAGAAAAAAACGGAAGGGAGAACAGAAATCAAGGTTTTTTTTATTAATGTGTCACTGGGCATACCATATTATTGACACATATGTTGCACCAATTAAACACTATATAAATACAAATTTACAACAACAAAAAAATTCCATCTTATTTTTAGATCACACTCATTGTTCGTCTTTTTAAGCAAAATGTTAAGTGTGCTTAAAGGAAAACACCACTGCATTTCCATACTGAACTATGTTCTGCTCTGATGTTAGACGAGGTGATACATACCTCCCTCTCCTCTGTGCGTGCACTCAACGGCTCTTGTGCGCACTCCGCGCAGCGCTAATTTGCTAGCATGTAGCTTGTCCTTAGGATCCAAAGGGGGGTGAAGTTAGAAGCGACCAAGCACTTCCACGTTGTCCCTATTTAAATGTGGTTACGTGAGTAGTTACACGACCCAAGTTTGGTTACACAAAATGAAACATGCCAATTTTTCTAAGCGGATAACAAGGATAACTATATAGTATGGCGGAATAACAACTGGAAGCACTTCGACGTCGGCGCAGTAATATCATCACTCCGCTCCCCCTCTTACTTCCGTCAATAGAACCTACGTGACCTGCACGCCGCCGCCTGCACTACCTGTAGTAGTTTGTGCACAGTTGAGGAATCATCAGGTTGTAGTAAGATAGTTTGTGAACAATCAAACATCATGGTTATAACGTGGATCGTACAGGGTTGTGAAAACAAGCAGAAGGTATGTAGTCCCGTCATGTTTTGAGTGATGATATTACTGCGCCGACGTCGGAGTGCTTCCAGTTGTTATTCCGCCATACTATACAGTTATCCTTGTTATCCGCTTAGAAAAATTGGCATGCTTCATTTTGTGTAACCAAACTTGGGTCGTGTAACTACTCACGTAACCGTATTTAAATAGGGACAACGTGGAAGTGCTTGGTCGCTTCTAACTTCACCCCCCTTTGGATCCTAAGGACAAGCTACATGCTAGCAAATTAGCGCTGCGCGGAGTGCGCGCAAGAGCCATTGAGTGCACGCACAGAGGAGAGGGAGGTATGTATCACCTCGTCTAACATCAGAGCAGAACATAGTTCAGTATGGAAATGCGGTGGTGTTTTCCTTTAAGCTTGGACATACTGATTTCAACCAATGACATAATGGCATCATCAAGTAATCAATGACCAACAGAGTTGTAGAGCCATCGTCTGGTTCTAAAGTGAAGCCGAAGCTGATGTGCCTCAAACTGTCATTCTCCCTGCTGGCCACCAGGGCGCGACTCCTCTCTGGTTGTATAGAAGTCTATGAGAAAATGGTCCTACTTCTCTCTGCTGGCCACCAGGGGGCGACTCCTCTCTGGTTGTATAGAAGTCTATGAGAAAATGGTCCTACTTCTCTCTGCTGGCCACCAGGGGGCGACTCCTCTCTGCTTGTATAGAAGTCTATGAGAAAATGGTCCTACTTCTCTCTGCTGGCCACCAGGGGGCGACTCCTCTCTGGTTGTATAGAAGTCTATGAGAAAATGGTCCTACTTCTCTCTGCTGGCCACCAGGGGGCGACTCCTCTCTGGTTGTATAGAAGTCTATGAGAAAATGGTCCTACTTCTCTCTGCTGGCCACCAGGGGGCGACTCCTCTCTGGTTGTATAGAAGTCTATGAGAAAATGGTCCTACTTCTCCCTGCTGGCCACCAGGGGGCGACTCCTCTCTGGTTGTATAGAAGTCTATGAGAAAATGGTCCTACTTCTCTCTGCTGGCCACCAGGGGGCGACTCCTCTCTGGTTGTATAGAAGTCTATGAGAAAATGGTCCTACTTCTCTCTGCTGGCCACCAGGGGGCGACTCCTCTCTGGTTGTATAG
Source organism: Eutrigla gurnardus (assembly GCF_963514095.1). Classification (NCBI taxonomy): domain Eukaryota; kingdom Metazoa; phylum Chordata; class Actinopteri; order Perciformes; family Triglidae; genus Eutrigla; species Eutrigla gurnardus. The sequence goes on along the minus strand of NC_139919.1, from coordinate 30,112,786 downwards.
AAGTCTATGAGAAAATCGTCCTACTTCTCTCTGCTGGCCACCAGGGGGCGACTCCTCTCTGGTTGTATAGAAGTCTATGAGAAAATGGTCCTACTTCTCTCTTGATGTATTATCTCAGTAAACATTGTAAACATGAGTTTATGGTCTCAATCTCTAGTTTCAAGTCTTCTTCAATCCAGCATGATGTTCATTTAGTATGATTGGTTTGTGGACGGTTTTGAAGCCATCTTGGATATTTTTGCAACCACTGACCATATTTGAACAGTGGAGGAGTGATGGCGGTGATTCATGCCGCCTCTGCAACCACTTTAATACACAGCAGGGCCAATATTACCCATAAATCCCAGCAGCAGATTGAAAAGGACAAACATGATGTTTGTGAATCCAACTTTTATTTTCATAGATGTGAAAATAAAAGTTGGATTCACTTTGAGACCCTTAAAAATCTGAAGCGAAAATGATTTGTGAGTCATCACGCTCCTACTTTCTTTTCTTTTTTTTATGCTGAAAACTAGCGGCGCCGTCAATTACCTCCGTAAGTGCTGCTGCCTTTTAGTTTCGGTGGAGTTGATACATCATCACACTTACACTTACACTTACGGCTTATTTCCTCTAAATAAGGAAAATCCTGTCTTATGAAGCATCTTCCATTTGATGGGCCTTTTTTATTTTTTAAGTAAGACTCAGTCTGCACATTCGACTTTGTGGAAAAAACATGACGACCAAATAAGATTTAACTCAGTTGACGGAGGGCTTAATGTCGTGGTGGTGAATCCAACACACACACACACACAAACACACACACACACACACACACACACGGTTATCTGGCAGTGTGACTTCATTACGGCCCAAGTGTCAACAACCGAAGAGCTTAACTTATCATTTTTTCTTTAATTCATGCAAATGTGTGAAAAGAATGTTTCCTCAATAGCATAACTGGCATATTGAATCTCCTTGCCTTTGGAGGCCATTATTAATTGATTATATGTCAGCTGAATGTCTTTTCTCATGTTACAAATTTGAGCTGCAACGAGTCTCGTTTTTTGGACTTCGCCGTAACGTTAAGTCAATTAAAAACACATTTAATCCCGAAGCCTCGGATGTCTCGGCGAGTTTGCTAGAGCGAGTGTTGCCGAAGCAGAAAATCTGTGTTCAATTCAGAAAGGATGATTCTTAGGAGACTAAGTGACGGCCCTTCCCATCATCGGACCTCATTCTGGTAAGAAATATGTTCGGCAGGCAAAGAGACAAATAACCTCCTTGTATCCAGAATGAATTGTGGCATGAATTACAGATCTGATTTATTTTGATTAAAAGATAATTTTGCAAGTTAAGAAAGTCACATTTTGTAGTATAACTGTTGGAAGTACAGTAAAAGAGAAAGTATGCTCTGAATTTTAAAATGAGCACCACATTCTACTTCTCCTAATGTTTATATGATAATGAGATGAGCCGGACTGAGGAGTCCTCACAGTTTGGTGGTATTGTTTTCTCCTTGCTTGTCTGAAAAAATATTTTTATTTTGTGAATAATTGGAAAGATTGCCCCAAATTTTTGTACATAAATTCATAACAAATTTGCATTGAGCCCCATCATCAGGACGAAATGTCAGTTTGTCCAATCCTGCAAAACCAATGACATTCCCATCAGCCTCGGCTGTCCTGCTAAAACACATGTGATGATGAAAATGTTAAAATCAGCTTGACTGAGCTGATACTAAATAAACAGTACCATGAACCAGGTAGTCTTCATAATTTTTGCCAATATAAAGTGGAATAAGAGCAAGTGGAGATGCGGCATCGGCCCGTTTTATTATCATACCTCGTGGTAAACATGACAATCATATAGTGATAATTAAAACAGTATTGTTTCAGCCTGTAATGCCTCGTTATGATGAGGATTTCAATGATTACCTCATGTCACAAGTTCTTAGTTTCACGCTTCATATTTTTTTACTAACTAAAAAAAACCCCGATTTGTTCATTTCCGCTGTGATGGAATGCACGAGCACGCTTGTTAGCACCGCATGCTAATCCATCCCATAATTAAAGCTCAGCCCTGTCATCAACGTGTGGGCGATGCAGAGAGAGAGAGAGAGAGAGAGAGAGAGAGAGAGAGAGAGAGAGAGAGAGAGAGAGAACAGCTTCCAGAAACACACAGCAAACCACACACACAATATTTACAGTTGACAAGCAATGTCAGACAGACAGGTTCAGGATGACATCATCACCACACACACACACACACACACACACACACACACACACACACACACACACACACACACACACACACACACACACACACACATGGATTAATGAAGCTAGGAGGATCCTGAAACCACTCAGAATGTTTTCATATGCAAATCCTGCTGAGTAAGAGCCCCGATAAAGTTCCCAGCTGCTCTCGCCGAGTTCTGGATGGCTTTGTTTACTCCACAGTGTGTGTGTGTGTGTGTGTGTGTGTGTGTTTGTGTGTGTGTGTGTGTGTGTGTGTGTGTGTGTGCTGAAAGGCTTTACACCTCTGTCTCTGTTAACAGGTGTTTTGCCAACAACCTACACCACCAAATGCCAACACAGGCTGTTAACGGCGTCAGTAATCACATATACAGGAAACCACACACACACATTCAGAATTAAAGAGCTCGGTAATCACGCACACACACACACACACACACACACACACACACACACACACACACACACACACACAAGTTTGGCTTAGGAGGAATTAAATGGTTGATTGATTGAAGGTCAGATGTTTGGGGATTTGCTATATATGTTTGAGCATGTATCTCACTGAAGCCAGACAGGATTACACACACACAAACACACACACACACACACACACACACAGACACACACACACACACACACACACACACACACACACACACACACACACACACACACACACACACACACACACACACACAGACAGGTGATTTATATTACCAAACAAAGAGTTTAATCGTCTTGGAGATAATGAGTCAGGAAGATGAGCTTTTCTCTCCTCGCTCGGTTTGAAAACGTCTTAATGAGACAGGAGTGGAGAAGGACGAGTTAACGGATGAAGAGAGAGAGAGACACACACACACATCGAGAGCAGCAATTAGCCACCTGCGAGCAGAGAAACCCACAAACGCTCCGGCGGAGGCACCTGTGCAATCAGCAGAGTCAAGAGTCATTCCTGAGTAGGTTTTTCTTTATTGTAATTACCGTTTAACGATGTGTTGAACCGCTCCTCCAGCCTTTCCTTCCATTTCCAGCATTAACGCAAGCACAAGTTTGGCTTTAAGGTTTCCTCCCATCTTCGTTGATGTGACATGGAAATAACAGTAATTCCACGGAGAAGCAGTGATTCACAAGCGGAGAGATGTGTCATCATCATACCTCGTATCTCACTTACAATAACTGAAGGGTCATTGCAGGATTTGTTGTGTGTCAACCGCTTTTCTGTCCATCAAAAGTTGCCAGCTTTTTATGTGGACGTTCAATTAGTCTTGATGGTAAAAGTCCATAGTCCATTAAAGCAATAACCTTCCCTCTTAGCACGACTCATGCAGCTGCAGCCTCGGCCATTTACCTGTGATGTGAATCTCTTCTGGAATCAGGGGGAAATGCATTTTAAAGTATTGTATAAACATGCACAGAATGAACTGAGTACTTACAATATATACACACACACACACACACACACACACACACACACACACACACACACACACACACACACACACACACACACACACACACATTAACCTGTTTGGCAAGGCAACATAAACTAGCTGCTCTTCCCATGATGCTGTATTGATGTGATGTATTGAAGTGACCAGCACATGTGCACTAATAATTCTATTGTTTGATGCACACACACACACACACACACACACACACACACACACACACACACACACACACACACACACACATAAACATATGCATATACAGAAGATGGAGGATGTATATATAGAAGGAACTAATGGCCACCGATATTCTAACACAGCTGAATGCATGATATGCACCACGAGCACCGCTGTGTCCCATCTTACTAAATTGCACATATAGAGATGAGACCGCTACGTACCGAGGGAATGCTGTTCAATACGGTGCTTTTGTTGTGATCACTGTCTAAAGCAATCAGAGCCCCCCCCCCCCCCCCCCCCCCCCCTCCTTTTTCCATTCTTGGGGTCCCGGCGGAGTTGGCATGCTCGCATTTTCAAATGGATTTTTAATTGCCTGGTTAACACAAATGTGCTTCTGCAGCAAGTTGCACAATGATGCACATTACAAACTCATTTTTTCTTTAACCTCGTTTCTCACTTTAATTTCATTGGATAGTGAAGCAGAAAGTTAATGAAAGTACCATTTTTAATATTGCAATTATTACATTCAAATGGGAAATTGTATTTAATGGACTGTGTATACAGTAGTTCTGCTTATGGTAATAATTACAAACTGCTGACAAGGAAAGCTGATGATGTCAGACACGTCAAGAGATTCTTCCGGTAGCTTTTAGTCTCCTTTGTAGTTGCTGAGCTAACATTAACTAACGTTATAGTTCCAGACTGAAAAAAGTATTTTAGGTTTGCACAAGAAAAAGAAAAAAACACTGCAGACTAGCTGGTAAACAGTTTAGCATTGAATAGCTAAAAAACAGATATTTGGAGTTGGTGGAGACCAAAACAGAGCTCAAAGAGAGTGAACATTTTGACTTTCATTCAATCAATGCTGAAGTGCCAAAAACTGTCATTCTCTCTGCTGGCCATCAGGGGGCGACTCCTCTCTTATTGTTCGGAAGTCCATGAGAAAATGGTCCTACTTCCCTGTTAATTTATTATCTCAGTAAACATTGTAAACATAACATTATGGTCTCAATCATCAGATCCACCTGTCGCTCCTCCACAGTCCAAATATGATCACTTCCTTCACTGGTTGCAAAAATGCTGAACTCGAGGCTTCAGAACCGTGGTCCCACAAACCAATGGGTGACGTCGCCATGACAACGTCGACTTTTATAAACAGTCTGTGAGCGGTTCACTCTGGTTCAAACCCCATTCATACGTTCTCAGAGGTACTTTGCATATATATATATATATATATATATATGTTTGCACTCTGTACGATTAGAGACAGACGGTCGACATGGTAACAAAGAAACCCATGTTTGTATGAAATAAAACACAAAGTGCAGCTTCAAAGGTTGTCCATCAAATCAGCACAGTTTGAACAAAAAACGAGAAACAATGTTTCCTGTTTCCATATCTCAGAATATCTGAATATTTTCCCTTTGATTCTGAGTCTTGGTGGATACATTATGCACCTAAGTACATGTTGTGCTTTAAAGTTTTATTTCCATGCAAAGAAATACAAGAGTAGAGTTTTGTTCTGTTCTCGGTGTCTAAACTCGTCACCAGACCACAGCGGCGAGCCTCCTGCGACCCAAACAATGTTCCCGTTTCCACTCCAGAGAACTATTCTGTAAATAGATGTGATATAAATTAAAATATAAAAAAGGCACAGTGTGAGATTAAAAACAAACATGACGGGGGGACGGCGTCGCCACACTGATCAAGAATTCTGACTTAAGTTAAGACTTTTCCCCCGATTCAATTAAAGATAGCAAAGACACATGTATTAAATATTAAACAAGCACAAGGGCGCATTTCCCATCTGAAGTAAAATCAAGTTCCTGCTGATGCTCTCAGATATAAAAATGTATACATATTTTAAAAAGTGTACAAATTATAATTATTTCTGAGTGACAACCAGGAATATAAAAAAACATTTTGGAGTTAAAAGTTAAGAGTGGAGCAGGTCTGTTGTCCCCCGTCCCCGAAGATCTGCTCTGTAAATAGAAAACGTCCTAAAAAAACACCGAGTTAACTGTCGTACTGTGTCGTGGCGTTCGGGCCCACGTTTGTAAAAAAAGGATAAATAATTGCGTCTCTCATAAATTAAAGATGACAGAGAACAAAGGCTGTGTGGTGCCATGAGAGTTTTACAGAGCAGCACTGAAAATTAAATAAAAATGAATAAAATAAAATGATGCTATCATTGATAATTACTGCCCTCGGGTTCTTTTGACCTAAGTAAAATTATTTATTATTAGAAATCCCACAAAGGACAATTAAATAAACTCAAATAAAGCTGCATTTTGGGTGGACAAAGCAATTTTATTTGATTTTCATTTTGCCATTTAAACCATATTGAATATCAACATATACATATGAACAGATATATTTCTACATTCATGTATGTTATGTTCCTTGAAGGCATTCGTGAGAACACGTGACGGAGCGAGCCAGAAGATAAAACTAATCTGACACCATGTGTGTAAGTGTGGCAGTGAATCATAAGGTTAATTAAGTGCTATTATCAAAAGGAGGGGAAAGGGCAACATAATGTCAATATGACAAAAGGGATTTTACATTAATGAGACGCCATTTAAATTACAGACAAAAATACCAAGAAAAGAGTTGATCTGTGGGTGAAGGAGTTCTAACTACACTCTATTCTCCATAAATAAGAAGATGAGTTCATTTTGGCAGGACCAAGAGGGTTGCACACTTGAACTCCATCCAGATGATCTCTGTAATTCAAAAATGACTCATAGATGTGAGATTCCAGGTCTCGGATGCCAGGGATCGACCCACCATGGTCCCCGTCCTTGTCTTCTGCCGGCTTAGCACCAGACCCCCTTTGCCTGTCCCTGCAGGAGGTGGACCCTCAGGGCCGATAGCTTTGTGATGATTTTTCGGGATCGTGGCCCCTCCCAGGTCCAGGAATCTGAGGGAACTCAGGAGCCGAGCCACTGTTCCTTCGCTTCGAGAGGGGACCAGTCAAAGTGGTTCGATCATCAGATCAGGATAGTCCTAGACACCTCCCTTTAGAGTTTTTCCAGGCACGTCCAAATGGGAGGAGGCCGTGGGGTATACCCAGAAAACCCCGAAGGGAATCATACATCCCATCTTCTCTGCGATCCTGGGATCCCACAGGAGGAGCTGGAAAGCTTTTGAAATCAGTGGTACTTAAGGGACGTTACCCCTGGCCCTCATCGCTTCACCATGTCATATCAAAAACATTGTCTCAGTAGCTTCCACACCACAAACATGAACGTTTGATTTACTGCATTTAACTTACACCGTATCTTTCCTTGCTAGCAATATTTTAGTCAATAAGCAGTCAACACACATGTGGCCCTCTTGGCCTGCCCTCTTAGTTCAAGTGGCCCAAGTGGTTCTACCTTCAGAGGATCCTGAATCCCGTTCTGATGAGGAAGCAAACTTGTCCTGGTATGAGGTCTGGAGGAAGGTTCAGGTCCGGCTAAGGAACATGTGGCATTACTACGGCCTCTGCTTCAGCCCTCGTCTTTGCTTGCCTCTTCAGGTGTCTGAATTCGACTTCCCCTACCCTTCACACTGACTCCTACCTCCCTTCCTTCCCTTTCTCTGACTGATGCTCAGTGAGGTGTGCAAAGTAATTTTTCCGAAGGCATTTCCACATCCCCATATACAGGGTTTTAAAGATAAAGGTGATCGACCTCTGTGCCCGTCTCACCCCCTTCCTCCTGGTTCTTCTCCCGCCGCCAAAACGGATGTTTGATGTCATGCGGTCTGTGGTTTTATGAAGTGTTTAAGTATTGTCACATCATTTATTCTCCATCAATTTTCCATTTATATGTGTCACGTTGATTTAAAACTCCATTGCACACAGTTTAGTGGACAATAAACTTTTATCCGTCTATTTATATAAAAGGATGAAAGGGTGAGCTTTGTCAGAAACCACTTCCTTTAGGACAGAAGGATTAAACCGATGCGGCAACCTCCGGTTTGGATGCCTTAAACTGTCATTATCTCTGCTGGCCACCAGGGAGTGACTCCTCTCTGGTTGTATAGAAGTCTATGAGAAAATGGTCCTACTTCTCTCTGCTGGCCACCAGGGGGCGACTCCTCTCTGGTTGTATAGAAGTCTATGAGAAAATGGTCCTACTTCTCTCTGCTGGCCACCAGGGGGCGACTCCTCTCTGGTTGTATAGAAGTCTATGAGAAAATGGTCCTACTTCTCTCTGCTGGCCACCAGGGGGCGACTCCTCTCTGGTTGTATAGAAGTCTATGAGAAAATGGTCCTACTTCTCTCTTGATGTATTATCTCAGTAAACATTGTAAACATGAGTTTATGGTCTCAATCTCTAGTTTCAAGTCTTCTTCAATCCAGCATGATGTTCATTTAGTACATTATGGTCCATTTAGAGTCCACTAGACCAGAAAGCAGGGGATGCTTTAGGGGGCGGAGCTTACCTGCTGATTGACAGGTCCATTTAGAGTCCAACAGACCAGGAAGCAGGGGATGCTTTAGGGGGCGGGGCTTACCTGCTGATTGACAGGTCGCTACCACATTACCAATGCTAGTTAGCTACTAAGATTACTTAGCTGTAAAGTTGACCTTGAATTAGGAAACTTTGTTAGCAGCTTCACACCAGAATCCAGATGGATCCAGATCCACCTGTCGCTCCTCCACAGTCCAAATATGGTCACTTCCTTCATTGGTTGAACAAATCCAAGATGGTGATGGCCAAATTGCTAAACTCAAGGCCTAAAATCTTGATGACGATATCCACTTCATATATATAGTCTGTGATTCAACTTCATGATGGATAGAGAGAATCTCTCTTTCTACTAAACTCAGCTTTAAACTAATCTTCTAAACTTAGTCTGCAGTGTTCTGTGTAGTTTTGAGGACTAAATGTCCCACATCGATGATCAGAGGACTTGGCGAGGAGATAATGTATCATCGTTGAAGGCAGGAAATATGCTTGTGGAGGATCCTTCATAATTTCATCAAAATCAGAGCAGATGGGTGAGCAGATGGACGAGGATAGCAGACAGTATTAAACAGGCTGAAGAATATTCAGAATAGAAATGCCTCGTAGAACCGCTACACAAGAAATGGGATCTGGCGCTTCTCACCGGGCCGCATTAAAAACAAGTTAAAGAGGTACTTTCAAATGATCTTTACACAAAAATACTTTTCAGAAATAATAAATAGACACTTTTGTACAACAGATGAATCTTTTGTGATACGATATCAAAAATTGGGATTGGTCGGACCCGAATAAATTACATTTAACCCACATAGACCCATTTTGTCGCGTTGTTCTAGTAATAAATTGGAAATAAAACAAGACAACATATATTGAGTTATATTCTTATGTTATTCTTTCTATATATTGAGAAAGAGTAAAATGTCAGTTTTTGAAGATGTTTTTTTGACCATTTATTAAAGATTTGGTGCTAAATTCAACACTTTACCTCTCAAGAAGAGGTAAAGTGTTGAATTTAGCAACAAATCTTGATAGAATTGATAAAAATTCTTGAGACACACGAACACAGAGAAATATTAAAAGATTTTCTGTGTTGATTCCATCTCTTTGTACGATAATAGAGAGGGCTCCATGTGTGATAATAAAAAGGAACACGTTCTCCTTAAGAATCTAATTTAATTATATTTTTTATCTCCCTCACTCGAGCATGAATCTCGTTCTTTGCTGAACCTGAAGAAAAGGAGACTCTGAAATCACAGAAGCAAAGAGCAGCAATTTAGAAGCAGCCGAGCGTCCAAATCCCTTTAATCAGTCCCAACAACTAAATGATAAAAGTAAGAAAAGAAGGCAGGACGCAGACAAAAACCCTCACCAGGCTGTGGACCAGATCACTGGGTCTGGAGGTCTACAGACAACCTGGCAGAGGGTCTGTGGATAAGAGTGAGTGGCTGACGATGATGACGAGGTCCAGGTGTGGAGAGGAAGGTAACGAGGTGATAGAAGGGCAGGTGGAGGAAACTTTGTCACCTTCTGCACCGACGTCTGGAGCTATTTTAGGATTCACTGTTGTGTTTTATATGTTTAGTGTAAGTTTTATTCAATCATTATTTGGAAGAAAGTAACTTCACAGTTTGATACAAATTAAACTGATATTCTCTGACTATTATTTTAGTTTCAATACTCAAATAGTATATTCTACTTCTACTACTGTTACTACTACTACAACTGCTGCTACTACTACTACAACTACTACTCCTATTTCTACTACTACTACGACTACTACTAATACAGCTGCTACTTCTACTACTGCTGCTACTACTGCTACAACTACTACTTCTATTTCTACTACTACTACTATTGCTTCTACTACTACCACCACTACTACTAATACAGCTGCTACTTCTACTTCTACTACTGCTGCTACTACTACTCCTACTTCACTACTACTACTACTGCTTCTACTACTACTACGACTACTACTACTCCTAGTTATACTACTACTCATCCCGACTCCAGCCCATCTAGTCCAATAGAGTTGGCTCAGATTGCTAATGATGATTAGTGTTGTCGGTGACAATTATTATAATTTTAATAATGTTTTTTCCCCTGAATTTTATGGAGCCCTATACATACTTTGTTCTCACATTTTACCATCAGACCAAGGTAAAAAATAATAAAGTTGAACTTAGATGTAGAAAAAGAAACTAAAAACATGCATCATATCCCACAACTCAGCCGGCTTTTGTAAAAGTAGAACTCTCCCCATGCAAACAGATTTTATAAAATAATCTGTGATATAGTAAAACACAATACAACTATAGGAGGGATAAACAGACGAAGGGATCTCGGAGGATTATTCATGAATTGTACGTTGAGACACATTTCATATTTTTGCAGCTGCGTTCAGACAAAACCAGGTTACACTCCGGTTAATTGGAAGGAATTTAAAAGGTACCCGGTGGAGTCGCCTCCTAAATTATGGATGTCGTTTCTCACGTGAAAATGAATTGGCAAAATATTCTCAAAAGTGTAGAAGAATTCAAACGAATTTAGCACAAATATGCAAGTGAAGGGGTCTGAATGCCAATCTCTGGATTTTCTTTCTGCTTTCAGAGTTTAAATCTCAGGGTGATTAGCAGCCGTGTGGCTGTAATGAGTCTTGCCGTTAGTTGCATCATCGGCCTTTCTAAGAGGAGAGAACTGGCTTCATACATGCACGTCCAACACTGGGAATTAAAGTTGATGATCACTGAAGTAACGGGGCTAAAAAACTGGAAATATCTGTAGTTTACACCAGAAGTGGAGGTGTGTGAGACAGATACAACCCAGTGAGACAGGTTCTACAGGTCCTCCAGCTGAGACGGTTTACTTTTCCTAAACAGCATATTAGATTTCATGGAGAATGTAATATTAATAACACTCTATAATTAAGTTTATTATATATTATTACGTTTTTTGTGGGTCACATCTTACCACCAGAATCTAGGTGATAATAAAGTTCAACTCCCAGTCTCTCTTCCCCCTGTCTCTCTGCCTCTCCGTCTCTCTGCCTCCCTGTCTCTCTGCCTCCCCCTGTCTCTCTCTTTCATCCCCTCCAGTGTCACTCTACAACTCAGCTTCTCAGATCTTCTGAAGCTTCAGCAATGGTCGACTAATTCTTTTGTTTTCCAATTAAAGAGAACCGAAGTGTATTTGAGTTACAAATCAGCATTTTCTCCATGTATTGACATTGACATTCAAACTGACGTTCGTGCATTTCGTGGAGTAATGGAGTTGTTTGACTGTTCAGAGCCACCGTAGAGCTACAAACAACATTTGCAAAGTATATTTGTACTCATAGATTTTTGCTATCCAGTTCTTATTAAATACTTTTTGATTGTTACTGTCAGGATTTGGCTATTTTGTTGCTAGAGATCCTTATTAGTGGGTTTCTAAAACCCGACACTCCATATCGTCCAATTCCAGGCTGGGACTTTAAAAATTTTCTATCATTAAAAGAAATGACTTCCCCGCTAATAAACCAATAAAATATTCAATATGACCGGCGGGAGATAACAGGAAGAGACATTCTTTCTTCACTCTCTTTCTTTTCGGCCCACAGAGGTCAGGATGTATATTTTATTCAGCGGCTTTAATTTCGGGACTTTAATTAGCTTATGATTTCATACTCCTCCTCAGGCTAATCGCTGCAGTTCTGTATGCGTTACATCCTAATGGAAACAGTTGAAATAACAACGTCCAGTTAATGCAACAATAAATAGAAACGCTAATGATTCCAATTGCAATCATTATTGCTCCCCCAAAAAAAGTCCCCACTGAGCCCATGTGAAGTCTATTTCATAAAGTAAGGTGATTAAAAGTCAACTCATCGTTTTGTATTTGATAATATTAAGTCGTGTGTAGAAGCCGGTGTGTGAACGGCTTGTGAACAGAGATGATGAGATGCAACCAGGAGGAAGGCTATTTATGTTCACGTTTGATTTTCTTATCATTTTTCTTTCGCTTCATATCTCAGGCTACATCTTTATCTACCCCACCTCTCTCTCTCGACATGCTGGGAGAAAGTGTGAAGCAGGACTCTATTAACCTTTGCTGAAATGTCAGGAAGCATCTTACTCACTCACACCACACACAAATAAAACCGAGAGTGGAAGGTGGCGCTACGTCAAATCTCACAAAGTCTTTAAAATCATCGTCGTAGACTGGATCAAGTTCGATGACGTATCAGGGCCACTGTAGGAAAAAACAAAACAAAAAGGAGCCGAGAGAGGGGGGGCAATATTCAGGGAAAAAAAGTGGCAAATTTGCGAGTTTATTATGATGCAGCTAACGTCCCATGAATGTACATTTCTGTTTCTAATGAATCCATCACAACGTGTGACGTGTGCAACCCAGAATACGATTAAAAATTATTTATTAGACTAAATGTTTCGGGGAAATCTGAAATGATGTAACTCGAATCAAAGGCGGCGTTCAGGAATCTTCAGCCTCGTGTGAGTGAATGGAAATGACGACAAATGATGTAAAACGTGTTTATCGCAGACAGGCGGATTCCACTTAAATTATATCTGTGATGAATGGGGGGAAATGGCAGATGAAAAAATAAATAAAAATCTTCCTCAGAAATAATAAAGTTAGTTGTGGTCATTTTGTTGTTCAGACCGGCAATTAACTTGGATGTTAAACTAGATGGTGAATCAGAAAACAAACAAACAAAAAAAAACAGAGGAGGAGAATAAATGGAGGAGGAACCGACTGGAAGCAGCGAGAACGTTGAGGCCGGTTTCATCAGGACTTGTGAGGACGGAGATAAAAGGCTGGCGTTGCTGTCACCTCGGTTCTGACTGTGACGGCGACGGGAAGGCGTCCTGCTTACCCGACGGTTTCATCATCTCCACCACAGCATTCAGTTCTGATCATCAAACATCATTTCTTTTTTTTTATCTTCACAGCCTCTTCTCCTGCGATCCAAGTCTCCATCACCATCACATCATCATCTTTCTGTCCGGTAATCTATGAGTTCTACTTCTTCTTTCATCACGCCAACGCTTTGTATGCTCTGCATCCGATACCCACAATGCATCCCTTCGGCGTCTGTCTAAAAGACGTTCAGAGAAAATCCTCCAGAAGTGAGACGATGGGGTGTAAAGACGTAACGGTCCCACCCAGGGAGGGGGGATGGGTCAGACAAACAGAACTTTCACCCAGGAGACCAGGGTTTGTGTCCCGAAGCGTTTTTTAAATAACTCGACAGATCATTTAGACCTAAATAAGTGGTTTGTTGCCTCAGCAACTGTTTTTGTTTGAATTCATCATGTTAAAGTTTACTGAAACCAAAGTGAGGCATCATGGTTTGACCATCTTGGATTTTTTGCAACCAGTGAAGGAAGTGACCATATTTGGACTGTGGAGGAGCGACGGGTGGACCTGATGAACACAAACTGCAGAGTGACATTACTATATAGGCCCCAATATTAGGGTCCTATAAAATCCCTGTGTTTTTCCATTGAAATTGAAAAACACAGGTGACCCCTCCCTCGAGTTTTCCCCTCAGCATGCGTCTTGCACTCTCATTGGCTGCAGCTAATAGCAGATAATTAGCCTGCGAGGTTTATGCATTGTCTTCAAATTCGGCGATAATCCACCTTTTTGGAGCAAATTTCTAAATTTGTATCATCAAATCCAACGTTTGCGTCCGTACAACACCCAGTAGAGCCTTTAGTACTCAAGAAAGTGTTCACAGGTGTGTTTAATACCACGACTCAGTACACTTAACCCACACTGCATATAATATCTTTGCTCTACAATAAGGAGAGAAAAGCAAGATGCAGATGTGCCTGGAATCGGTTCTTTGTGGACTTTTTTATTTGCCGATATCTATTGTTCCTCATCCACAGCTGCAGCATTAAAAACATTCCCATAGGAATCATTAGTTTCATCCCCGGCTTCGTGACACAACACAACATTCCGGCATCCACTGCTGCAACAATTTGGCTTGCCAAATGTGTGATGGATACATATTTTCAAAAGACTGGTTGGTGTAATCATCGCCTGCCCAGCTTAATCCAATCATACGATGCTTGCAACTCATCCAAATGGGCAACACGTTTCTAAAGAAACTAGTTCAGCAACTTTTTTATGGATACAAGTAAGCGGTCCCCCTTCTCTAGTAGCGCCTTGTTGATCCTGAAGGGGATGCTGATGTTCAGGATGATATTTTCTCTCCAGGTTGATGAACATGACGTGTCTCTCATCTGCTCTGTCTTATCTTCCGTTTGAACTCGGTGCAGCTCATAACAGTAGCAATGGTTCCCCGTGTTGCATCAGACGTCTTTGATGCACTTTACTTCCCTCCAGCTATTGATGTTGTTCTTGGTGACGTTTGTCGCCGCTGATATCCGGAGTGTCAGGGAGCGCATTGATCTTCATGATCATGCCTTTGTCTGAGCTGCAGCATCTGTACGTACCTTCATATGCAGATATGAAGACCACGGTGGACTACTACGGGACGGAAGTGACCATATTTGGACTGTGGAGGAGCGGCGGGTGGATCTGATGAACACAAGCAGCAGAGAAGCACCCTTACTGGATCTGGATCCATGTGGATTCTGGTGTGAAGCTGCTAACAAAGTTAGCTTCATAATTCAAGGTCAACTTTACACTTTACACAACTTTGACTGATTTAAAATCACAGAATAATTGTTTATCAAACCGCAGCAGAAAAACAACACTGAAGCTCTTGAAGAGAAAAACTAGAACTGTTGAAAATGCTAATTTACATAAAATGCTCCGTGGTCACAAATTCAACCTTCATATGATGTTTGAAGAAAACGGATGTTTATTCTATGGAGGAATATTAAATATGTAGCAGGTACCTGCAGGATGCTGACACTTTAAAATCCCCATCAAAGCTCAGCAAAAGATGAAAAGTGGAGCGTGGAGACGAGGAAGCTTGACTGATACATACAAAAGATTTATTCCCAGTGTTGTCAGCAGAAAAAAAAGAGAATGAGAAGCCACACAGGTCAAAAGTGTAAAAACTAACGGCTTAATAATGATTAAGACGGGAGCCGGCTACGATGCTGAGGATGGACCGTTGGTGCTCATCGTGATCACCACGGTAACGTCGCCTGCAGCTCAGGTACCTCTTAGCCAATCACGTCACCCCGAGCTACGCGTGATGGATTTACACTGATCCCAGACCCCTAATGCAACCTCCATCAATGATGTAGCTCACATGTTTATATTTCTTTCAGTCTGATGATAATTGCAAACTTAATGCCAATTTTTAAATTCTATGGTTTAGTGCGGGAGGACTCGATTCAACATGCATTTGAGCCGCCTCGAGGAAATGTTAACACGGATTAAAAAGGTGAAAAGGATTTTGGAGGAATTCATGATTCCAAAATGGTTTTAGTTTATTAAATGAAGGGTTTTTGTGTGTGTGTGTTGAAATGTTTAACCAGCAAGTTGAACCTTGAGTTAAGCTTTATTCATCAAACTCTTTCTGAGTTTAAACATGACCTTTCATCCTCAACAGTCTTCCCCGGCAGGAGCCAAGTCCTCGCTTAATTCTTGAAATGGTTTTGTAATAGAGGAAAGAAAAGGTCCAAAACCCTTCAGAATATATTGTTAAATTGTTAAGTTAAATTGTGGAGTCGGGCGACATCTTAAATCCAGCTTTAAACCACTTAAACGCTGAGGAAATGACTTCCTTTGTTAGTAAAATGCTGCTTACATTGGCAGACGTGACCTCACAGTGGAGTGGGTGGATTCATCCTCCGGGGACCACGATTGTCTGTTAGTCTGTTAGTCTGATAGTTGTTGAGGTGTTTCAGTGTTTTTCATGCGCTAACTTGCCTTGTTAATCAGACGCTGACTCATATTCACTTCAAAATATACAGAAGTTTGTATCATCTAAGACCTGATGGGAATTAACAAGGCTGGAAGTGCACAGCAGGCTCTCCTTCTCTCTTGATATAACAAGATAAGATATAACGGACAACATCCTATGCTCCTATGTAATTATATGGTTGATTTTTAAATAAAATATTCTCTTCATAATAAGCAGCGTTGTTGGGGGCGGGGCCCCGGGGTCCAAACAGGCTGCTGTGTTGTTAAATAACGCAATCTACTTGAGTAGAATGCCAATTATTGTGTGAAGTGTTTACAATAAACTCTTTCACCTCTCCTAATATGACCCACACACACACACACACACACACACACACACACACACACACACACACACACACACACACACACACACACACACACACACACACCTTAGCAACCGAGTCACTGCTGCATTTTTGTTGCCATGGAAACACTTCAAAAAACCTGCAGAAAGAGTGAGAAGGGGACTTTTTGGTTACTTTCCTGATTGAATTTGTTAAAATGCATTTTTTTTATGTATTAGAGAGAAACATTTTACACATTTAACAGTTGTTGATTTGACCAGAGGGAAAAAAAAGATGGATCAATATGTCGGAACAGGTTGTGTAAATGACCAGAACATGAAAATAAATTTGATGGCATTCATTCATTGTTTAATTGATAAATCCAATAAAAGGGAGCCTCGGGGACATGACTCAGCATGATGATGAACCTCCTCCTCTCCCAGCAAATTGGATCTTCCTTGAGTTCTACAGTCCTGATTAGATAAACAAAAGGGAACGACGGTGAATGACGATGAACAGTTTGCAGTTATGTATCAGTACGTTGTTGATCTTGGACGTAGCGTTAGCGGCAGGCTTTGTTTTATAATAACACGTCTTTTCACTTTGCTACTTTCATTTTAGTAACAAGGTTCTTTCTAACCCTTTTAACATTGTGCACCAGACTCAAGCTTGATGGTATGTTAAGAATTGCTGCTGATTAATAGTCCAACTAACACTCCGATTATCGTATTGAGGAATTCAGGGTTTAGATCTATAGGTTTTTAGCCTCTAGCATAGCAAAACAGTGGACACAACATGTAATCAGATCCTGAAACGGATTCACACCCAAAGTTTTGCAAACTAGCTGCCATTTAGTTTGTCGAACCAGAACGTCGATTGCTTCTGTGTTGGTACAGTGGAGGTGTTGCTGTGGGCGGCTTGCTATCCTTCACCTTCTGTCAACGTAAACGAGAGGAAGGTGATGCACGACAGCGTGGGGAGACGAGTGCTAAGATAAACTACCTGGGAAAAGTTTAGAACCTCCAATGAGATGCTGAATATGAAGCAGACGCCACAAGCAAAAAGGATATGGAACAAGTCCCAAACTCGCCCTTGTGCTTGTCAATCTGTTGATCTGCTCGGATGCCAGAGTTTTTTTCTGTTACCTAATCTGACATCCTGTTTATGAATTTGCCCAGAAGAGGAAAGTTAATTTTTAATACTCTTGCAAAAAGCCTGTCAACTCACTGTGTGCATGTGTTGTGAGCGACAAATTGAATTAAATAGGACTACTTACAGATGTTGTTCTGTGTTGTGACATCGTTCACATTCAAAAGAGATTAAATATTAGACTATTTATGAGTTTTTTCCAATATCGAAGCAAATCAGGTTCGGCATTGTTGAGATCAAAGTAAGAGGAGAGTACATGGCCACCAGGGGGCGACACTGGCGACATCATTTTTCATGGTCTCAATCTCTAGTTTCAAGTCTTCTTCAATCCAGCATGAAGTTAATTTAGTACATTATGGTCCATTTAGAGTCCACCAGACCAGAAAGCAGGGGATGCTTTAGGGGGCGGGGCTTACCTGCTGATTGACAGGTCGCTACCACTGCATTGACAACTTCACAGACTTTCATTGTGTAATTTTAGTTTGTGAAAGTTCATTTTATTATTGACATTTAATGACATTTAATGAAAAACATTTTAACGTTTGAAAATATAAAATTTGGTCTCAAACTTAAGTTAAAGAAACAAAGTTTAGGAATAATCATTTTATTATTTCATATGCAAATGTCGTTTCTTGAAGACTGACTGTTTTTGCTGCATATAAATGACATAATACTACACAACCTAAGCCTCCTCTTTTTGTTATTGTTTCACTCAGTTTTGTTCCTTCAATATGACGAGGGCATTTGTTCATTGTGTAACTAAACAAACTACAATCTTGAATGCGTCACCTCTCCATGTGTATGTGTTTTCCATAAAGCACGCTGACGCAATGATGCAACAAATTATTTATTATCAAGCTCCATTACAGACAGATGCGTCAAACAAACCCCCATTGTCTATTTCATTTGTCCCACTTACATCACATCTTAACCCTCCTTCCAGATTTTGTCATTATTTGAATGTGCTGTAACTCTCACACACAAATGAGCAAGCAAGAGTAACTCAAAGACAACAAACATGCAATGAACAACGGTCTCCATGGTAGCAGAGCCTCACATCCACACAGCAGCTGTCTTTGGAGTTCAGCAGTAAAAGAAAAATTACCTGCAGACGGATGTTAACCACAGAATCAGCTCCTAAGACGATGTCAGCGTCAAAAGCTTTGCTCTGATATCCAGTAAGCACCTTGGGAGGAGTTCAGTGAAAGGAACAGGGCGAAGTAAAGAAGCTTTATGAAGCCTGACACAAGGAATTATTTTGGCCTGTGTAAACAAAAAGTGCCTTTCTTCCAAACCGGCATTAAGCAAAGACCAGGATGCAGAGCGACTCTCCATTCCTTGCCTGTCTCTCTGGCGGTCTCTGCCTGTCTATCACTCTCACTCTGAGGATAATGAGGCTTCACATCATGGTCGCGTTGACAAGTCCGACCTCATGAGAATCCATCGTCGCTTTAAAAGCGCTTTTCTTGTTTAGATCTGGAGGCGGTTTTTGTGTGCACGACTGAATATTTGATCTTCAACCCTTATCTTTAACATTGGTTTTAAAGTGGCAGTCCGTAACATTTTCATCTATTTAATTGTCTTTTTGTTCTTATCTATCAAATAGTGAGTTAAAACAATGGTGATTGATCATGTGACCACTAATGAAAGTGTTTGTACTCGCTGCTTTGCCCAGAAATAGGATCTCCGTGTCTGTGGCCACATTCAAAGACATTCTAAATGAGTTTGAGCTTTTTCTGTCAGTCAGCATCGGTTGGTCTGTAGGTGGAGCTACTCACCGAAGTATGCTGCGTTTACTTGAAATGGGAAATCAGTAACTTCCAACTGCTGAGTCAGGCTCCCTCTAGTCTAAAGTGTTTGACCAGGTACATTTCATTACTGCTGACTCACAATGGAGGATCAACAGCCAGAGAAAGAAGACCGTTCAACCTCCAGTCCAAGAAAAAGAAACAACAAACTAATGGAAGTGACCTCCAACAAGGGAAAACCACGGACCTCCTTTCAGTGTGGAGCATTTGAAGGCATCACGCAGATGAGAGACAGTCACACTGTTGGGTGAGGAGATGAGTACCAGAGGCTCGCCTGCAGTTCCATCTACCGCCACAGAGGCCGCTAGAAGCAACGCATATCAAATCTTATGGACTGACACTTTAAATGGAATAAATACAAAATTGGGAACGTTCCTATTCCTTCTCGACATAGCGACGGCTGAGCCAGCGGCTAGCAGATAACGGTGCACACAACCCTAACAGTGCAAACAACCAGCTAAACCACTAGCTAAAAAACAGCTAAACAACGACCTAAACAACCAGCTAAATTATCAGCTAGAGGACTAGCAAAACGACCAGCTAAACAAGAAGAAATATGCATAATGCTAAGGGTTCCCAGCCTAAATACTCGAGTCTATTATTTGGTGGCTAACTTCCCTGACTAAGTGGTTGTGTTGCCTAAAACCTAACTTATTGTGAAGACAGAGGTTTATTTTGAAAGGACGCTGTGCGTGTAATACGTGTGTAATGACACATTGTGCATGTGATGCTAGAAGGCTATGTATAGCATCGTAGTTTGGAGTTCCAGAGCTCCTACCAAGCCGCATTGTTTGATGCATTATAGTGACAACACACACTGTACACACACTGTACACACACTGTACACACACACACACACACACACACACACACACACACACACACACACACACACACACACACAGGGAATTCAAGTTTTAATCTTCTTGTCAATATGAAGCAGCTCCTTTTTCCCTGACAAATGATGGCCAGCAGTGGCACATGCATCGTCGCTGAAGAGTCAGGGCCGGCTCAGTTTGATCATTTCTTCCTAAGCCCCGCGGTCCGTTCGATACAACAGTCTTCTTTATAGGTTAGATACGAAGAGCTTATGCCTTTCTATATTTCAAGTTTTTTTGAGCGGACTCTAACTTTCAGAGGGCTGAGGATGAAATGAAGCCATTCGTGACACATTAAACCAAATCCATGTCTGACACGCTGCCTGTGTCTCCCCAAGCGCAGCAAATTCAGGCGTTTTGCCTCTGAGAAACCGGCCAAAAAGAAAAATGGAGCCGCGGACCCTGTGACACCCCAGAGGCTTCGTATCGTAGCATGATAGAGCTAATACAGAGCAGACAAAACACATGGACGATGCTCCTTCTAAAGAAAGAATGCATTCAGTCTCTGGACTTTGATCATTTCAAATAAGCCATTATATCATTTTGTGTTTTCACGTGTGTTTACAGTATCAACCGAACAAATACGGTCCGTCTGGGTCGGAGCATTGCATTATGGGGAACGAGGGAGCTTTTTCCATCCAAAGCCAGCCAAGGAGAACCAGAGCAGAGCGGAGGATATAGTGAATATTGCTTCTAAAGCCTGGAACATGAATCATTTTAAAAAGGCCCAGCGAGACACAAAGAAAGAACTGCTACACCAGTTTGGTCACACACACACACACACACACACACACACACACACACACACACACACACACACACACACACACACACACACACACACACACACACACACACACACACTACACGAAGTACTGGCTGGAGCTTGTTTTCTTTACTACCCCTTTCATACTTTACATGCATTGTCCTCCTCCTCATTCTTTTGTCATCTTCCTACAATGTGCCTTCCTCATCCCATCGGGAACGCTGGAGATAATCGGAGTCGTACTTAATATGGAGTGACGTGTTCGGGAACGCGTGGTGTTTAAGGTCAGAGGGGAAAACAGGTGGAGAGGGTGGTAGAGAGAGAACAGAAACAGGTGGAAGACAGGGATGGATGGAAGGTTTGATAGATGACACTTATTTTCGGTGTAGCTAAAGCCCCATTCAGCACGTCTTTTGGTCTTCATCAAGAAAAGTATTGAGATGCTTTGTTTAGAAGGGGACACATCCAAAACACATTTGGGTATCTTGACCAACAAGAAGACATGATCGGTTTGATTCCATTTTTGTTCTCTGGCCTCTGTACAGAAATGATTGTAGAGCAGTAATTCATTGATTAAAACATCTGTGTTGTGAATCTCAACACTGATCGGGCACCACCAGTATAACTATAACTATAACAGGAAAATACTGACATAAAAACAAGGTTATAATTCATTAATGCGAGTGAAAAATGAATGATTAAGTTGGATCAGCTCAAACTGCAACACAACTGTAATTCTAGCTGTTTGAACATAATGTTTCTGTGTTTGTTGAACCAGCGAGACCTCCAGACTAAAAGCTGGTTTCACATTCTGCCTCATCGGGCCGTATCCTTCCTGTTTTACTCTCCCTGCTGCTTAAGGCCACTCTCGATGTTATCCTTTGCTGTATTTTGCTGCATTAATGTGATCCCCGCACTCTTTGTGTTCCCGGCTACTTTTTTGTCAGCTCGCTGTCGCAGAAAATCCAAGCATAGCATTAAAAGCTCCTTAGCGTAGCGACAAGAGTTCCTGCCTAAAAACCACAAGGCAGTCGAGTGGATTATTATTAAAGAAAACACACGGTACAAGCTTCGTTACAAAACGTCAGAGAAACACACTGATCCTGTAATAAGTCAGTGAGATCCGACAAGACCCCCAAAACAGACCGAGAGGAGTTTCATTAGCCATGAAGTCTGTGTGAGATTAGCACAAAACAAATATGTACGTGTCCTGTTGGTAATCCCGGAGAGGGAATGGAATCGGACAGATTAGCCAATAAGTCTGCGGCTGCAAGTTGAACCAGCAGGATCTTCACGGAGACCTGGTTTCATGCACCTGGTTTCATGGAGCCGAGCAGGTGTCGGCTCGTGTTTTCAGCTGGGAATCGAACACCTGGGTGTCATGCGGTGCTTCATGGAGGTGACGATGCTGCAGCCGGGAGTCCAAACGAGTCCTGTTCTGGGGACCGTTAAGCCCTCTTGGTCATTTTTTTGTTGTTGCTATAATTGAATCATTTCATGGCTTTCTAGAGGCAACATGTGTGAATGTGAAGGGAGCATGTAGCTGCAACCTGGTAAATGGAGTGGAAGATGAGGATTTCAGTTGCCCCCCCCCAGGCACAATTCGACTGGAACTATTTTATTCCATAAGTATGAGCATGCAGATCATAACTGAGTTCTCAAGGCTGAGATATGAGTGTACTTTAGTTGGCTTGACTTTGTGACCTTCTGTGCTGCTCTTCTCACATTATCCAGTACACTTTTCTTTTTAGCACAAAACCAAAGCTCCTACAATAAAAATAAAACTGATTTTCACCTTTAAATAGTTGTAACTTTCTCATGTATTTTGTATTTAAATTGCATCAATTCATCACAAAATCCTGACTGAAGTTCATTGAACGTCAGTGATTGATGTCGTGTATAACGCTGTGTTTTGTTTTTGTTGGGGTCGAATTTCCCTCAAGCTGTAAAAACCAAACTCCTTCCAAACTTCTCCCGGAGCGGTCGATGTGGATTCGTGGATCTGCTTGATATGACGCCCGCTCACCCGACATTATGCAATATCGACTGTTTGTTCCTGCTTCTCCGCCGTCTGACTAGTAAACCTGTCAGGTGTGTGATGTTGCTGCGCATTATGATGTGGTTCATTAATGAGTATCGCTGGAATGAACCATGTGAACTCTTCCTAACTCTAAGACTATAATGTACTAAATGAACATCATGCTGGATTGAAGAAGACTTGAAACTAGAGATTGAGACCAAAAACTCATGTTTACAATGTTTACTGAGATAATACATCAAGAGAGAAGTAGGACCATTTTCTCATAGACTTCTATACAACCAGAGAGGAGTCGCCCCCTGGTGGCCAGCAGAGAGAAGTAGGACCATTTTCTCATAGACTTCTATACAACCAGAGAGGAGTCGCCCCCTGGTGGCCAGCAGAGAGAAGTAGGACCATTTTCTCATAGACTTCTATCCAACCAGAGAGGAGTCGCCCCCTGGTGGCCAGCAGAGAGAAGTAGGACCATTTTCTCATAGACTTCTATACAACCAGAGAGGAGTCGCCCCCTGGTGGCCAGCAGAGAGAATGCAGCATTAACGTACTTTACAGAACTGGAGGTTACCGTCTGGCACATCGAGAGTCGTCATACCCAGAAGGAACAATGTACGTTTTGGATATTGACTTTCATTATCACATCAAAATCATACAGTGAAGAAATAAAGATGAAACATAACACTAATGACCCTCTTTACTCATCTTTTTTTTTTGCTACCCTCCAATCATCTACCTCATATCCAATCACTCATCCCCATGACATCCGCCCCTCTCGCTTTCATCCATCAATCCGTCCTCTTGTTCTGTTGTCCACAAGAGAGAAGTAAAACTTTATGGCCTCTGCTAATTCAGCCTATCCATCCATCCAAACTCTGCAGCCTCGCTCCCCGTCTCTTCCCCCTGAGGACGCGTTTCAAACGGAGAATATATTTCTTTTTTATCATCGAGGCTTTAGGAGGCCATCTAAATTAATGAGCGGTTTTAAAAGTTGAGAGAAAAACAGAGCGGGAGGTAATAGAGGAGAGATATTTAAAAGGAGAAAAGTGTTCGTCGGTGGATTTGAGTTAATCGGACGTCGTTTTAGTCACATGATCCCGACAACGCCCAATCAACTTTTGGAAGATTTCCAGACGAGGGACATTTATGTTTGTCTTCTCACTAGCTTTTATTGAAGACGTGACAAATAGCGGTTGGACTGATGCAAATTAGTTACTTGGTGACATCACCACTTTACGAAAGAAAAGTCAAGATTTCAACTGGACTCTTGATCTTAACATGCATACATTACTATATATCACAGCAAAGAAAAAGGGGAATAAGCAGGAAAGTACTGCTTTCCCAACTTTCCTTGATGTACTTTAATAGTACCAGATGTTCTCTGTTATAATTGTAACTTTCTTGCTATTCATGCCGACTGATATGTGAGATGAAAATATCCCATTCCCTTGTCTAATTTTAGCCTTTTTGCATGTGTCCAAATACCATATTGATGCTCATTTGAGGTTAATGACGCACAGGAAAATCTGGTTGAGGTTTATTTTGGGTGCTGGCTGTTGTGATTGCTGATTGTCTACAGAGAAAGAGTCATTGGACACTACTACAGAGAGAGAGAGAGAGAGAGATTTCCCATTTGGACAAGACAACAAAGTCAAACAGAGGAATCATTCTGGTCAGTGCCAAAGTCTACAGATGGTCAGAAGTGACTTCTTTTTTGAGTCAGAGCCGTTGATTTAGAGTCGCAGTGATGCCGTCGTGACTGCTGATTATTATTATTTTTATAAACGCACTCTTTTTATTAACTCTGACTCTGGCTGCTGCAGACGTAGATTAATGTCTTTTTTTTGGGGATCCGGGCTGAAAATGATCTTTAGTCTTAGAGATTTACCGTATAATAATAATAAATCACAACAAGCCTCCAAAGAGAAGCAAAAATGCAAAGCAATTCAGCCACAAGGCAGGTGAGGTGGATTCATTAGTTTTCTTTAAACGGTCGCTCTTTGATTTTATGTTGATATTTTGTAGAATAATAACGGAGGAGGCAAGTGTTTTTATAATTAATTATGCAGAACGATGACTGGTTTAATTACTTTCGAGCAGGATCTCAAAAGGCAGTGAATGAATGAATATAAACATCCAAATAGGGTGATGGAGTTCTTATAGAGGCGAATACATCATAGTCAGAGGCTCGCCGTACGTTTGTGCACGTATGAATCCAAGCCCACAATGATTATCAGCTTCTGGACGGGAAAATTAGACGACTGCTGAATACGTTTTAAGACCGAGGACGATGGGATTCATTGGCATAGAAGAACCGCGTTGATTAGCTATTCATCAGTAATGTTCAGTATGTTGTCCTTGGACTGCCAGTCAGAACGCAAAAAAAAAACAATGGAAAATAGACCAGCTTGTCCTATAAAAGGACAATTCTGCAGTGATATAAGATTTAAGTACAATATATATATATATATATATATATATAGAAAAGAAAAATATAAAAGAAAAATAAATTCAGTGGAAACCATGTATATGGATAGTTTGAATGGATGAAAACTCTTGTAACAGAATAATTCCAATGCAAATGCATTGAAAATTATTACCTTATAGTAGTAAAGTAGTTTTTTTACAGTGTTAATTTTTTTTTTCCTACATGACATATGGAGAAAAGCAGAGGTGGGTAGTAACGCACTACATTTACTCCGTTACATTTACTTGAGTAACTTTTTGGAAAAATTGTACTTCTATGAGTAGTTTCAAAGCAGCATACTTTTTACTTTTACTTAAGTAAATTTGTGAAGAAGGAGCGGTACTTTTACTCCATTACATTGGGCTGATTCTGCTCGCTACTTTTTTTTTTTATCGATCCGTCTGCTGCATGGTCTGTTTTGTTTATGTGGGGACCAGAGCAATGATTTAAGGTCGGGACTTCCCAGAGGCTCTGTGACTATCACATGACTGCATCTCACCAATCAAATGTAGCCACTAGCGACGTCTAACTCCGTTTCACCAATCAGGCAAAGCCTAAGCCATCACATGACCGCACACACATTCCCCGCGGCAAACAGGCGGAAAAGAGCGCAGAAACAAAACGATGGAGACGGCATGCAATTCCGAAGAAGCTGAAGAGGAGGAGGCACAACACCCCTGGCCCCACATAAAAGAAATGTTCACACTCCAGGCAAAAAAAAAAAACAGCTACATTATGCGTTGCCATTTGTGTCTCCCGAAACAAGTGGAGTTATTTATTTATTATTGTTTATTATAAACTGTTTCAGTTGTCTAAGGGAATTCTCCGTGCATTATTTGACATTATTTGACCTGATTAATAAAGGAGGTTACTCGGCAGTTACTCTGTACTTGAGTAGTTTTTTCACCCATTACTTTTTACTCTTACTCAAGTAACACAGGGTGACAATACTTTTTACTTTTACTTGAGTCATATTATTCTAAAGTAACAGTACTCTTACTTGAGTACAATTTTTGGCTACTCTACCCACCTCTGGAGAAAAGTGATAATTAAGGCGAGAGCCTGATTTGTATATATATATATAAAAAAAAATTAAGTGAAAAACTTTATATAATGGAAATCAATGAAAAGGCTTGAGTGGTGCTACAGTAGAAGAGCCTGCCAGTTCTTACCGGTATAAGATTTATAAGCATTAAACAGATGAAATCATCGATTTGTGCTTTCAGTGTATAAAACAACTGAATAGCAGGTAAAAGGCGAAACACGATGTCAGAGTAAATCACAGGTCATGTGCATTAGTCCCGGCCTTGGATACACCATTCGTTACTGTCTAAAGCCTGTTCGACAGAAAGAGAACTTATAACCTATAAGTTCTGAGTATAATGAGTATAAATTTAAAGATGCCCACACTTTCTTTTCTGTGTCTCTGCATTAGACGTTTTACACAGACAACGTTTTCAGGCAGCAGCGACAAACTGAACTTCTGGGTGGAAAAGCCTATAAGACCGCTCACCTTTAGAACCAACATTAATGGGATTGTTTTCAGTATCATGGCAACTGCTTTATATATTCAAGAAAATATTCCACTTCAGCATTTTAAATCAGATCTTTGACAATGACTAATATCCTCTCCGGAGTGCCCTTTGCAGCTTCTCACAGCTCATGTGGAGTTTAGCGGAGCAAGGCGAGCTGGGTTTTTAGAAGAAGTTATTATTCCTCCAACAACGACTGTCAATGAAAATCTGTCTTCAAATATTAAAGCTGCAGGGCTCAGACCTCCTACTTTCCCTTTTGTCCGTCTGACAGGGGAAGTGTGGACGAGCTTTAAATGCAGCTGCAGAAGTTACTCAAAATGTTTTCCAAGAAAGACACTTCCATCCATCCAGCTCTATAGATCTAATTATATTAGTTCTTAGGCTAGATTTATTGATGATAAAGTCGTACATGGGCGTAGGCTATTCATATTCAGCAGTTACACTTGCAGGTACGCTGGCTTACAATGATGCCCTTGTTTAGACAGAAAGCACAGAAAAAGGACAGAGGGCGACTCTGTTTGGTTTTAATTGAGACAAAGAGATGTGATGAATGTGCCAGCAGCTACAGATGGAAATCTGTGTGTTTGGTCGGAGCCCAGTCCTGAAACCGGTCCAGCTCCCCTCGGAGACGTTGGCCAGGCTCTGCGGCCGTCAGTGCACTTCAGCCTCCCACCCATTTAGGAGGAGCATTTTAAACCTTGGCTTGACTTTTCTGGACTATATTTGTTTATTTTTAACTTTTTTACCAGTTTTCTCCTAATTCTTCTTAAAGTCCCATAAGTTACCGTTGGGTTCACACTGTCCTTTCGCGTCTTTTTGGCACCCATGCAAACAAATCAGGCTTGCGTTCTTCAGTGATCGTTATGATGATTCTGACGTCTGGTCTATTTTGATCTCATTCTGATAAATGATAATATATTATTTAACTTTCTTCCCTCTCTCCCTGCTGTTCTCCCGGAGTTTCGATTCTCCATCTACATTTGCAGGATGGAAGCTGTTCTGTCTATCCTACCTCCTTCCTGTCTTCATTATGGCTGCAGCATGTGTTTATAGATCTGACAGAACCCTGACCCAAGCTGTTAAAGGCTGACCCTCGTCTCATAGTGTGTCTGGATTAAGGCTCCGGTCTCTCGAGGTGTAGGTTGAAAACCTCCAACCCTGCCAATCAGATGTTTGTCCTTGACCGGGCCACGTGTACAAGTACCCAAGTTCTTACCACCATTAACTGCACATATAAAAAGGTACATAATACATTTACTGGGGAACTCATGCTTTTCAAAAATGTTTGTTTGATACATTAAAAATTAAGAAATGCTCTGACAAAATGGGAAACAAATCTGGTCAAATCTGGTGCATACCCTTGCTGCTTCCTCAAGATTGCCAATCCTGGCATTAAAGATAAGCTTTTTTAACCCTTTTAGATCATATCCCCATCATATCCCCCAATACCAAGCAACTTTAAACCAATAATATCATTACACTACCCAGCAAATCAATCTGCCTCTACGACTCTGCAAAGAGCTGGAGAGGGTCGTGAGATAATCTTTTGACCGATCAAATAAAATTCTGTTTTTTTGTCCCGCCTGTCGATCCTGTTTCATACGTCTCCAAACGGAAGGTTGATACTTCAGCTTGATGCTACACATTCAGTGGAGTTTCAGCCAAAATGCAGGTAAACAAGCTGACTCCGATATATCTAGTTTGTGTTGAAATGGTCCTTTTTTTGGCATCTGATACGAAATGTACAACTGGAGGTCTTGGTGTAACAGCAGGACAGAGCGGGTTCAGATCAGCTGGTTCGAAGCATCCGTGACCCTCTCTTGTGTTGTGTATCCCTAATCAGCACATCAGGGAATTTCATTTTACAGAGGTCGTGCCGGGGAGGCCACGCTTGGCCCCTTTGGCAGATCAATCTGAGAGCAGCTAACAAGAAAAAAAAGGTCTGATCAAAAGATTGCTCTGGAATTGGAGGGTAACGGTCGTATGCTGCCTTTTTTAGTGTCTACCAAGCCTCAGTGTTTTATTACTAAATGCACCTGTTCATTTCTGCCCTCTTAGCTGCTGGCACAGATGTCCTTGTATTTTAAGGCCTGACGGCATTATTTTTTCCTTGTCTTGCAGTGCGGCAGAGCTCAGTGTGGCCAGTAGGAGTGCTGGGGTGATTCACTCAAGCCCAGTCCACAGTTTAGGGGGCTTTTGATTATAGAGGGATTTCTCAGAGGGTCAGTTGGTGCTGATCTGCCGATCTTAGGATCAAATAACTCAAAGCAGTGTTGCATCATGCATGTGCAGGGATGATCCCTGCTGTATGTTCACTTAGTGCAAATCAGAACATTAAAGCCGTCTTTCTGAAATGGATAGATGGTATTGGTGCAAATTGTTTTGATCTCATATCACCTAAATCACATGGCTCCACCTGTTTGAAAAAAACGGAATTAAACAGTGGCCCTCGGCGTCTTGACATTGAGGTGCCTTAAACCTGCATTCTCTCTGCTGGCCACCAGGGGGCGACTCCTCTCTGGTTGTATAGAAGTCTATGAGAAAATGGTCCTACTTCTCTCTGCTGGCCACCAGGGGGCGACTCCTCTCTGGTTGTATAGAAGTCTATGAGAAAATGGTCCTACTTCTCTCTGCTGGCCACCAGGGGGCGACTCCTCTCTGGTTGTATAGAAGTCTATGAGAAAATGGTCCTACTTCTCTCTGCTGGCCACCAGGGGGCGACTCCTCTCTGGTTGTATAGAAGTCTATGAGAAAATGGTCCTACTTCTCTCTGCTGGCCACCAGGGGGCGACTCCTCTCTGGTTGTATAGAAGTCTATGAGAAAACATGAGTTTCAATCTCTAGTTTCAAGTCTTCTTCAATCCAGCATGATGTTCATTTAGTACATTATGGTCCATTTAGAGTCCACCAGACCAGAAAGCAGGGGATGCTTTAGTGGGCGGGGCTTACCTGGAAATCGACAGGTCGCATGTTTGCATGTTTTCTAGATTTCTGAAAATTGTAGTTCAATTAGAAACAATTCCAGTTAGTGGAACCGCTAATGTGCTTAGTTGCCATGCGTAGATTTTAGTCATCTCATGATAACAAATAACGATGCATCATCAGGATGAATGTAGATTCTGCATTATTGGCTCTTTGTGTGTGTGTGTGTGTGTGTGTGTGTGTGTGCACGCCCGGGGCCCTCTGCAGTCGGCATGCCAGCCCACATGTCGTCATTCGGTCCCGCTGATTGAGCCTGTTGTCTAAATGAGGAGCGGTTAATTACCTCCTCACAGCAGCTCCATTCACCATGCAGGCTTCCCACAAAGACCACAGAACCGAACACGGCACGACACCTCCGGTTAACAAAGTAGACGGAGAGAGGCAGGGAGACGGGGAAGCTGAAACAACAGAACAGATGAGAGCAAGAAGAGATGGGGAGACAGAGAGGAAAGAGATTAAGTGACTGGATGCTGCGAGCCAGTTAATGAAAGTGAAGTGAAGGGGATGAGTGGGGGAAGAGAGGAAGAGGAAGGGGGAGTAGAGTGAGTATAAAACAGAGGCGGGGGCGAGGAGTTTCCCTGGAACACTACGGCCAAAATTTTATGTGATTTTACCACATTGTACGACTACTGGTAACATACAATATCATTTTAATTTTAAAAAGAAATGATAAGAAGAAGTGAAGCCAAAGCTGAAGTGGCTTAAAGTTGCATTCTCTCTGCTGGCCATCAGGGGGCGACTCCTCTGGTTGCAAAAACAAGTCAGAATGTATGGAACACTGAAAATAAATCCCAAAATGAAAAAATAAATAAATAAAAAAAGACACTCATATACATATGAACCACAATATAATAATATTTGCATTTAAAGTGCATTGAATCTACCCATCAAAACAATATATAAGATTGTATGAGAATATTGTATGAATATGCCAAACTACCACAATTACAACATGAAATATAAAGATAGGAAAACAGCCTGAAGCCCCAGAAGCCTGAGGCTGCCGACGCCACCTCCGAGAGACAAGGCAGGATGAAGAGGAGTTAAATGGAAGGAGAGGGAAGCGGCAGACAGAGAGGTGCAGAGGAAACCGAAGCCGCAGGAAGCTGCTTCAACAAACGGGCACAGCGCTGCAGCCTAGCGGCGCTGCGCTGCGATATGGCCTATTTTTCATTAACACTGTGATTTATCAACACAGTTTGCGGGAGCATCGTAGCGGGGGCTTTTGATTAAGGCCATTAGATATCAGACATTAGCCGGGAGATTACTCACGCTGCCGGGGTGCGTTTGATTTCTGATGCCGGGGCCGGCCCGGGGGCGGGACGCTTCGCCCCGCTGACTGGTCGCTTTGAAGCGCCTCTTGACAATGATGGCGTCTCCCCGGCGGCTCAGCGGGGGGAAACAGTGCACCGCAGGTTAAGTACACTGTGCTGAGTTTGACCTTTTGTCATGCACTGCCATACATTATCTCCCTCTGCTTCCTCCGGCTTGTCGATCACTCGCCATCCACTTTCTTTCCTCTGGCTTCGAAAATGTTCAGAAGTCTGTCTGGATCCTTTTAATAGAATGAGTTATGGTCGTCTATATTTAATTCTGTGCATTAATAAGTACACTTAAAGTTGCACCGATCGATATTTTAATGCAAACAATGGCTCAGACGTGTCCCGAGGAGAATTGTCACCCCACTCTGCCGTTCCTGTTGTAGCATCTTTAAGCGAATTAATTTTCTGGCCCACGGGGTAAGCCCCACCCCCTAAAGCATCCCCTGCTTTCTGGTCTGGTGGACTCTAAATGGACCATAATGTACTAAATGAACATCATGCTGGATTGAAGAAGACTTGAAACTAGAGATTGAGACCATAAACTCATGTTTACAATGTTTACTGAGATAATACATCAAGAGAGAAGTAGGACCATTTTCTCATAGACTTCTATACAACCAGAGAGGAGTCGCCCCCTGGTGGCTCTTAGAGAGAATGCCGCTATAAGGCACTTCTGCATTGGCTTCACTTTGGAGACCTGGAGGTTAGCGCTTGCTTATATAAATACTTGTATGTTTTGAGTGGAAGTTGATTGAAATGCTTTTTTTTTATGAATCAAATTATTTTCTCTCGCCAAGAATAATGGTTTTACCTTGAAATTGGAATTGTCAAATAATAAAATATACTTTAAAAAAAAAGTGGATGGAATGGATGGAAAATGAATGCCGTTTGTAATTTGTCAATTTGAAAATAGGATACCATTGATGAAAATGTAAAAGCCTGGCCCAAAACCTTGCACTGTTTTTGCACTCCTTTCAAATTGGGTCAATAATGAATCATGAAGGTAAAGTTCATATCGTTCAGTGGAGAATAAAGCTGAAACATCAATCTGGTGAAAAGGTTTGAAGATGTACTGCAATATTACTGCAGTGACAACCATCTATGATAAATACAAATATATATATATATATATATATATATATATATATATGGCTGCTATCATCTCCATCTGTGGCTGCATGAATACAACACACGGATGGAAACCCCTCCTGCATCCGCTCAGATAAAATAGAGCAGCTTTCATTCGGCTTACTGATCAAACGCACATCTCGACTCTTCTGTCAGCACGATGAGCGGCTTCGATAACCGCTATCTTCTCGAGAGGGGGGGAACAGAGCCATTGCCATAACGATAACCCTATGATAAACAAAAAATAATGATGCCCAAACACTGTCGCCCAAACCTGGCACCGCGAGGAGTTGGCTGGCTCGCCGCCGTCATCGGAGGGGAGACGATTAGTGGACATCGCTCACCCAGTCGACTCTCTACTGTCTCTGTAGCTCCAATACTACTCTCTCTCTCTCTCTCTCTCTCTCTCTCTCTCTCTCTTTCTCACAAACAGCCTCCTCTGCCTCGTTCTCCCTCTCGCCTTCTAATTCAATTACTACGTTTGTCTTATCTGGCTCTTCACTGCTCTCTGCAGCTAATCTGATTATACAAAAAGGAGAGCTGGCAATTACAACACAGATATGAAGGGAGAGATCTATCCTTCATGCTCGCCGCCTTAATGCGATCCAGCCTCACGCCTCTCTCACACAGCTAAAGTTCAATTAGGTGACACAGTCGAGTGAGGAGGATGGTCCTACAGCTGCGTAACAACAACAAAAAACACCCTTTTTCATTGTTTTTGCACAACCATTTTGCATTAAATCAACATTCATAATTTGCTTGTTTGTATCGCCTTTTGAATTTATGTCATCGAATAATACTGATATAATCTACGCTAGGTTAAACATTACCAGCTAACTCCATGATGTGGGACCTACAACAGCCCGTCTTTCTCTCTGACTCAGCATTGTACTTGAAAGTCGTAACAGTAAGTAATTGTAGTAATTACAGATTGTCTGGTGGTGATATTCTTTAACTGCCATCTTGGTGCTTAATTTAGAGCAATAAAATGTAAAGTCATGCTGCTGACTGTTCTGGTGAGTTAGCCACACGGCTAACGACGGATTTAAGATCTCTAATCTGTGTGACTGATCATTTATTTGTTTTTGATATCAAAGCAAAAATGTAATCGATGAAGGTCATCTCAACATAAATACAGCAGAGACCTTGTTGTTTAGACCACAGACAGTCTCTGGTTCCTCCACATAGTCGGGTCTGGTCTCTGGACTAATGTGACATACTATCTAGACCTCTGGGGGACCACAGACAGTCTCTGGTTCCTCCACATAGTCTGGTCTGGTCTCTGGACTAATGTGACATACTATCTAGACCTCTGGGGGACCACAGACAGTCTCTGGTTCCTCCACATAGTTGGGTCTGGTCTCTGGACTCATGTGAGCTACTATCTAGACCTCTGGGGGACCACAGACAGTCTCTGGTTCCTCCACATAGTCTGGTCTGGTCTTGGACTAATGTGAGCTACTATCTAGACCTCTGGGGGACCACAGACACTGGTAGTCTGTGGTAGACAGTCTGGTAAATCACTCTGAAGCTTCCGCAAATTTCTGCACAATGTGAGTCTATTCGGGTCTTTGCATTGACTCAGAAAAAGCCCGGTCACCTGGGTTCTTTAAGGTTATCAATAATATCTTCAAATCAATTCTAAATGAAGAAAAACTAAAACAGAGGTAACATGTTTGGATGAGCTGTAATCTGTGTAAACTCACAGAGAGGATTGGTAATAATCAATAAAAGCATGTATGACAGTTTACATTTCTACTGGATATGAATATTGAATATTATATATATTATATTAGCTGTGCCGGAGTCAATAAAAACAACTTCAGTCTAATCAAATTTTGGCTGCAGGAAGTTCTGGGCCATCTGGTTTTCGAGGTCCAGAATGCAGCTGTTGGATGTTTTTATTTGATTACAAATCCTTGCCGTTAAAAGAGACGTACAAACAAGGATTACAGATGGAAATACATTCATTAATTTAATTTGACATGAATATGGTACAAAACTAACTTTCTACTGAATGTGAAAGTGTGTTTCTGAAGATTACACACACACACACACACACACACACACACTCCTCAGACCTCCTAAAGTGGTCAAATAACAGTGTCATTACTTGAGTCTTATGCAACACCAGTAGAAGGACCTGTGTGCAGCTTTCGCTCAGAACGTGCTTATTAATAATGGATGTACAAGACATCTCCCCGACCGGGGAACAAACAAGGCGAGAGGTTTACTTTTCAATTTTAAAAAGATACAAACTATTTACAAGATGAAGTTACATCAGGAATCAAAATGAACAGAATCCCAGAATCCCAGAGCTGATAAAAAATAAATGATTTGGAACCCGGCAGATAACATTTGGGGGCCCGTTCTGTTCTGGATGATTAGACCGAGGAGCACACGAGCGATACGGATGAGTAATGCATCCAAACCATCAGGCAGATAGACGTTCGGTGGGAGGAAGTTTATGACACTTTTTTTTTTTACTTCTGCCAATCACACAGAGATAAACCTTACACCTGTCTAGTTTGATTGGCAATTTGAAATGAGCTCACCAAAAGGGCGTCATGATGTAAGACGTTGGGAACATTTGGTGAAAAGTCTAGAAAGAAAACACTCCGGTTCTGAAGTGAAGCCAATGCTGGTTATATTACATGGAAGTCTATGAGAAAACGGTCCTACTTCTCTCTGCTGGCCACCAGGGGGCGACTCCTCTCTGGTTGTATAGAAGTCTATGAGAAAATGGTCCTACTTCTCTCTGCTGGCCACCAGGGGGCGACTCCTTTCTGGTTGTATAGAAGTCTATGAGAAAATGGTCCTACTTCTCTCTGCTGGCCACCAGGGGGCGACTCCTCTCTGGTTGTATAGAAGTCTATGAGAAAATGGTCCTACTTCTCTCTGCTGGCCACCAGGGGGCGACTCCTCTCTGGTTGTATAGAAGTCTATGAGAAAATGGTCCTACTTCTCTCTGCTGGCCACCAGGGGGCGACTCCTCTCTGGTTGTATAGAAGTCTATGAGAAAATGGTCCTACTTCTCTCTTGATGTTTATCTCAGTAAACATGAGTTTATGGTCTCAATCTCTAGTTTCAAGTCTTCTTCAATCCAGCATGATGTTCATTTAGTACATTATGGTCCATTTAGAGTCCACCAGACCAGAAAGCAGGGGATGCTTTAGGGGGCGGGGCTTACCTGCTGATTGACAGATCGCTACTACGCTACCAATGCTAGTTAGCTACTAAGATGACTTTAAAACTTAGCTGTAAAGTTTAACCTTGAATTATGAAGCTAACTTTGTTAGCAGCTTCCCACCAGAATCCAGATGGATCCAGATCCAGTAAGGGAGCCGCACTGCCGCTTGTTTTCGTCAGATCCACCTGTCACTACTCCACAGTCCAAATATGGTCACTTCCTTCACTGGTTGCAAAATATCCATGATGACGACGGCCAAAATCCATAATGGCAAACTCTTGGTTTCAAAACACAAATCAACGGGTGATGTCACCGTGACAACGCCCACTCCTTATACACAGTCTGTGGCTTCGAAACATTTTCACTGTAGCAGATGGAGACAGGGTGAGACAGGCAGACAGAGAGAGAGAGAGAGAGAGGGGCCGAGCAACAAGTGATGACTGGGAGCGAGAGATCATTGGTACTTAAGTGTATTCACACACGAGCATCAGGCCATCTGCTGTCCTAATGCCACCGCCTCGTTTACAAGAATAAACGGCAGAAACACGCAGATGTTTAACGACTGCAAACGAGCAGAAACTCCAAAAGACAACATTTAACCTGTTTACCACATCAGAGTAACGACGAAGGCAGTTGTTGTTCTGTTGGCTCCTCTCTCTTTCTTTCAGCGGCTGTGATCAATATTTTAATAATAACCATGTATCAAATGACAATAAGAAAGGGAGAATGACAAAAACACAATGAAATTACAAACATCTGTCGGAACGTTTCTCGTGTTCAAACGGATGAAAACTCGATGAAAAGACAAAGTGAATAATCTGCTATTTATCCTTCCAGAAGAACAGAGAGACACGAGCACCAGTCACTTTGCGTAGAGCAGCAACCGCTGGCAGCCAATTAAAATGCCCCATTTGGTTCAGAGCCTTTATTCGGGTTTGATTTGATTGGCTATGTATCAGAAAATGTGCCGCTGTTAGTAGTCGTGTTTAAGAAAGAAAGGGAGCAGCGCTGTGAACGGCGCATCAGGGCCACTGTAGGGGAAAAGAGCCGAGAGACGGGGGCAATATTAGGGGGAAAAAGTCACAAATTTGCGCCTTTATTACGATGCTAACAACCTGCATCTATCCGAGCTAACTTCCCATGAATGTACATTTGTGTTTCGAATGAATCATCCCAACGTGTGACAACGCCTCGTTGAGGTCCTTAGGGTGATGATGTTGATGCTTATTGTTGCTTTTATTCATATGAGGACAAATTAATTTAGCCGGTTGTTAGCATCGTAAAAAAGTAGGAAATTTGCAACTTATTTTCTCTGAATGTTGCCCCCCTCTCTCGGCTCCATTTATTTTTCTGACAGTGGCCCTGATAAGCCGCCATAGATTCCAGCCATCAGGATGTAATTTATTTCTGTGAACAATGTGAAAAGGAGGGCAACTTGCAGCTTAGAGGTTCATTCTGAAAACACAGCACTATTTCACCTCCTGTAGCTGAACCCCCTCCGGGCATGAGAGCACCTCCAGGCCCAGACTGATTGCCCCCCCACCAAGGACTTGGGCTATCTTCCCTCACCATCCCGGTGCCGGTGCAGCCTCGGGGTCACCGTCCACCTCAGCACAGTCCAAACAGCTTTCTTCTCTCCGCAGGACCGTCTTCTTTTTGCCAGCTGTGGACAAACAATCCTCTCCGAGCCGTCAGGCGGACGTCAGCAGCTTCTCTCAGCGTCCAGATGGAGCATCGACATTTCCTCGCTGTTGCATCAAAACAATGTGTTGAACAGACGCACGCAGCAATCCTTCAAGGTTAAATCACTTGACACGTCTTTCACTTGGCGGTTTAGAGATTAATTACATGCAGGCTGCTTATTAGTATTTAATTGCAGAGACATATTTTGAGTGATGCAACAAACAGCAGGGGTCACCAGTGCTACCTGAAGGGTAGAGAGGAATACAAGTGTGTTCAGTTTACCTTTAGATAATGAACATTATGCATTTAATAGGCTGTATTTGTTTGGAGACTATATGCAAGTTTAGAAGTTTAGATTTGAAAGTCAAACAATATCACATTTGTCACATTCTTTGTGTGTTATTGTGTTTTTTTTTCCTTCTGAGAAGGGCCAGCTGAGAGCTCTGGTTGCTATGATACGGCAGATACGGTATGTAAAAACGTAAAAATACAGAAAAAAACACTCTTCCTATAAACCTAACCCTGAAACATAGAATGTCTTTTATGTTGAGTCTTTAAAGAAAGTCAGCCTTCATGGTGTAGTAATCACTCACACCTCATGGAACTGCCTTCTCATTGGCAGAGAGAGATGGGACTGATGTGGATAATGACCAAGGATGACTGGCTGTATAGGAATATTCATTTTAATACTTCCTTTCTTTTGTCTTGGTCTTCTGACCAACAGGGATCCGGTTCGGAGGTTTGGAGCCCTGAGCGACGCTGAAAGGGAGAATGTGATGCATCGGTTTCCTCTCAGAAACCTGAATTGACTGCAGTATAAACTATGTTGTGAAAAGAAGTTTCATTCTCTTTTAAATCCATCTCTCTCTATTCAGCTCAAGGTGACGACTGAAAAGGTTTTGGTTGAGATGGATTCGATTGGTCGTTGATCTCAAACTGACTGCGCCTGAAAACGTGGTTCCAGTGGTGCTAACATACCCACAATGCTAACTAAAGACGTAGAATGTCACTGATAGTGTCGTACAGAGGCTGATGGCTGATGGGCTGAGGGGAATTATTTGGGCTGATGTAAAATGAAAAGTCCAGGGTCACTGATGACATCATAGAAACGAGGGACTACCTGTAACTTCTGAACTTGCAGGAGGTTTTTATCTTTTCTCCAGTCTCCAAATAATCCGGGAACACTGCAAACACAACCGGCTAATAGCTAATTCATACTATAAATGGGTCCACATGATCAAAATTTCAACAAATATATGACTTATGGTGCATTGCAGTTATACTTTTTTTAAATACTTTTTATTTATGATTGAGTTGCCTTGTTGTTGAAAGGTGCTCTACAAAGAAAATTGCCTTGTCTAATGGGGGACAACAGTTTTTGAAATTGGTCCAGTATTGAAGGTCTGCAGATGGCAGCAGAAGAATAAAAAAAGGTTTTATGTCTCTGCAGGGTCCTTTCGATAACGGTGTCGGACACGTAGAAC
>NC_139919.1:29841357-30068857 GCF_963514095.1 Eutrigla gurnardus | reverse complement strand
TAGCTGGAATTTATATCATCTTAGTTGCTGACATATTTGTGGGCTTTGATTTAAGGTGAACGCAAGCTTTGGACTCAGAGGACATTCATGTGTTTTCCACCTCGAAAAATCAGAAAGAAAAGCAAAGCAGCAAAAGCAGCCGAGTGAACAAAGACACGTAGTAAATACACAAGAAACTAGTCCGCCAACGAGACCCAGGTGGGCAGGCTGGAAGCTGATTGGTGGAAACAGAGAAGGCCTGATGAGACTAATGCAACACAGGTGACACGCCGAAAATAAAGGAGGGAAAAGCTACAAAGACAGGAAGTCAAGCAGAACACCAGATGCAAGAGGAAGGTTACTTCAAAATAAAACAGGAAATAACGTAATCCCAAAGGTTGTGTTTAAAATAAAATAAAAGTAATACAAGTAAAAGTATTAATTGTGTCAGAATGGCCTATTTCATTAATTACACAGCTGGTAAATAAAGGGCGTTTTATCTTCCATACAGCCTTATAATAATATGTAATTTATACATGTAGTGGAGGCAATGTACAATGTTTCCAGAGTAGAAGTATCATCAATTCAAGTCCAAATACCTCAACTTTGTTCTTCAGTACAGGATGTACTTACTGTGTTACTTTCCACCAATGATTATGGAAATATTTCAGCATATAATTCAATCCAACATGAAAGAGCAGAGTTGTGGTTGATAAAACCAAAACAATGAGCTGAAAGATGCTAAAATAACTCCACTGCGA
Organism: Eutrigla gurnardus; assembly: GCF_963514095.1. Classification (NCBI taxonomy): domain Eukaryota; kingdom Metazoa; phylum Chordata; class Actinopteri; order Perciformes; family Triglidae; genus Eutrigla; species Eutrigla gurnardus. Next base: position 30,068,117 of record NC_139919.1, on the reverse strand, counting down.
TAAAGACAGTAAACTGTTCTCTGTGGGTTTGTCATAGAGAAGTATATTACACAATCGTTTTGATTTATGGTTAATATATTTGACTCCTCTGGCAAGGACATTTTACAGTTCCCAGTCCGCCTGCAGCTCTCGACTGTGAATCAGAGATGGAGGGAAAAACACGAGTTATCACGAAGAGCAAATTAGGAGCCGTGGGGCCAAATAACAGACTAAAGATATGCAAGGACGTTTGAAAAATAATCCTTTAATCATCTGGTTTGTTTATTGAATAGACCAGACGCTTTGAGGAATCCTTTTTTTGTTTTTTTGGGGATCCATTAGTTTAAAAATCATTGAAATTCACTGTTAAATGACTCCACCATCATCGTGTCCTCTGTTGCGAACGCCAGTGCACTTAGCAGAGCAGAGATTCAGATCAACACTATGATGTGAACGGCTGTTATATCACCTCTACACCAGAAGCTACATTAGCATCGCTGCTCGCTCTGCGAAAGCTAATAAGAGAGGCTGTTCCTCTTTTAAACATCACATTTATTCACAGAAATATATATCTGGACTGGTGTAATATTTACACTCAGGGATGACAAATGTTCAGTATTTCATTCCAATTTGCATATTGCTATAAAACCCATCATCGGGCTGCTGTCAGACCAGCATTACTACAAAACACAGAGATCTCATTAAACTCTCCAGATCTCTGTATGAAGTCTCCAGTGGTTTTTTAATGCTGTAATACGATCGACTGTGAGGTGATTTGATTGGACACAAAAACACCAAAAGTCTTGGTATGAGATTTGCATCCATTCAGAGACGGGGCCTCAAGATTTCAGTGATTAAGGAAAATATTGCATATACACTGTTGCCCATAAAGTTGGAATATTTAGTTTTCAGACACAATCCTCTGTTTATTCCTATTTAAATGCATCAGTAATCACTTTTGAACAGGTGCAACAATGACATTATGTGTCACATCTCCCAGGTGAAATTTATTCATGCTTAACATTTGTTTGGATATAAAAGACAAGGCATTTGCAACTTATTATAAAGTATTATCATGTCTGCAACTTTGGATTTATACAAACAAACTACACACAGTGTACATTAAATATATATTCCACCTTCTGGAATATCCCCACCTCTCTGTCATCATTAAGAACTGAACTGAGAGGTTAGAGGAGCCGGCTGTGATCAGAGAGACGGGATTCATTAGCATTCAAACCGTCCCAGAGGGTCGGGACGTCCCGGTTGGATGGCTGGAACTTTTCCTGAAAATGTTTTAATTCTCTCCTACAAAAGGTCAGAAGTTTTGTTGCTTAGAAACGAGTTTGGAAATGTTTAAAACTCACCTGAGAGGGAGAAGGAGAAAAATAAAAACATTTTTATTTCGGCTATATATATTTATAAACTTGAAATATTGCCTCCCTTTCTGAGCTCCTTTTTTCCCCTACAGTGGCCCTCTTACGCCGTCATAGAAACCCAGTTTTTCAGTGAGCTCTTCCATTTTCCGTTGGGAAATTCTAATATGCTAGCAAGCGAGCTGTTGACGCAGGTTTAGTTAGCTACGTGAAAGTCCCAGCAGTTATTTTGCCTCGTCGTCTGTACTCGATGCTGCTTCTCCTTCACTGTCTCATCAGCGCGCCGAGCACCGGCAGGCCTTTAAGTCGTACTGAAACGAGTAGATTGGCTTAGTGGCAATCTTATTAAAACCTCTTCATCCTAATTCAGTAATGTGCTTAAGGCCCGTGAGCCGTCCATCGAGTTAAACTGGGCCGTCAATCATCCCGCTCGCATGAAAAGCATGACTGACACACACACTATACATGTGCACACGCACAACTGTCATCTGTCCATTCATCAGAAAGACCGTGACTGGTACACTAATCTAACACACACACACACACACACACACACACACACGACCATGGTGGTTTTAATGAGGCTGGATGCTTCACCGACAAGGGAGAGCAGAAATACCACAAACAATCTGATCTTCAACAGGAGGTCCGGGACCCCTAGAGGGTCCGCAGAATTACTGCAGGGGGTCCGGGACCCCTAGAGGGTCCGCAGAATTACTGCAGGGGGGCCGGGACCCTTAGAGGGTCTGCAGAATTACTGCAGGGGGGCCGGGACCCTTAGAGGGTCTGCAGAATTACTGCAGGGGGTCCGGGACCCCTAGAGGGTCCGCAGAATTACTGCAGGGGGTCCCCCAAAATGATGTGATCCCAAACTTTTTCCTTCAGAAAATGTAAATATGTCCAAAACTAACATGAATAACCTATAATAATAATAATCAAATATACATCTTCCTGTTTGTTTACTATCATGTTGAGAAATTGTGATTTAGAAATGCCGAATTAGAATTAAAATATGAATCTGTCAACAATTATTATTTCATTGTCTTAGCATTGTATCCATACATCATTACAAAGGAACTATAGGCTGCACTACACATTATTATTTGCCTGGTTTAACAAGGAACACAGTTGTATATGTTAAGTAATGGGGGGGGGGGTCCTTGGTCTGAAAACGTTGAAGACCTTTGCTCTAAAGCATTCAGGCCTCCCAGCTGCTGTTCTGCATGGCCCTGACCTCTTACAATGACCCCTACGAAGGCTTGGATAACACACTCAAACATGGTATTACATTTTTTCAGTTTTTGTGTGTCCACCAAAGGACATCCGTGGGTCGGCTCCAGTAGTCTTTCAGAATACCAGGGGCATGAAACATCTCTTACATTACCAGGGTTGAAAGGCTATGATTTTAAAAGATTTGTTATGAAAATGAATGACGGACTGAAGAGAATGTTTTGAAACTATACTCAATTAGCAGGTTTGAGGATTCCTGGGTGTTTATTGGGGCTGAATTTGCCTGAATTTATGTCATTTTGTTCATTTATTATTATTTTAGTTATATCTGAATTTGCACATTGATTTATTATATATAGTTTTTTCACTAAATACTTACTTACTCGAGTAACTATTTGGATAACTACCTTTTTACTTCTACTTGAGTCATATTATTCTAAAGTAACAATACTCTTACATTAGTACGTTTTTGGTTACTCTACCCACCTCTGCCTGGCTTAAACAATGACTTGCCCCTTAGAGCCTCGACTGGGGGGGGGGGGTTAGCCAATTATGGATTCTATTCATTCAATCACTCTAATCATTACAACCTACAACAGTTCTGGATGCCTCATGAAGAACTGAAGAGAAACAGTGGTGATACCATTCTTGATGACGCCACAATCTTCATGGGGTCGGTGGAGGTCGATGGATTAAAACCATCCTGCACTTTACGTCTTATTGATCCAGACCCACACTGCCAAGTTTTTTTTTTTTTTATATAAGCAGCGTCTGCTGAAGTGTCTGGATGAACCAGCAGGTTGTAAGTATCTCCACAGATAAGTGATTAATTTGTGTCGTTGAGAGCAGAATGCTGCTGAAGTGTGATGATTTCACGACCCAGAAGTCAATGTGTTGATACCATCCTCTATATATATTATAAAATTGTATGTATTTTCTCACAATAACTCTACTACCTCCTAAGCCCATTTAGAAATGTATGAGGATTCATTTTGATCAATAGAAAACCAACAAAAACACACTTTAAACTCCTCTCAGGTGTCTAGCCCTTGATAGCATCTTTAATCTTATTCTCTTGGTTTTCCAGCCCACAACTTTACTCGTTTAACTTTTCTCTCACCACTGTCCTCGATGCCACTCACTTCAGGTACCGGGTCCTTTTCTCTATTCGTCTTCCACCCTCTCAGTGGATTCCTAGCTGATCGCCATAGCCACACCGTGTGAAACTGCTGTGATATCAGCGTAACAAAGGCTTTTTCCATGTCGGCTCGACTTTAATGTTACAAAATAGAAACATAAATAGAGGTCATTATTTCAGAAATGGTGCATGATGACTCGAGGCATCTCAAGGTGTATAATGTGGTTTAAAATCTAACACTCAATCCTCCCCTCAGTTATACTTCTTTCGTTTTTCAAAACCTTTGTTCTGTTTGATGCCACATCTCGGAGTCGGCTTGTTTCTCCCTTTTGTTCTCTCCGTTAACGAGAAGGAAGCTGAATAGTCACCCGCCGTTAGCCAATCACAGCCGTGCCTTGATTAGATCTTTGGTCAAGCGACCAGAGGGTAATAATGTTGATATCAACAGCGATTCATTGTGCATGAGGCATGTCCATAAATAGAATGGGAAGTGGGTTCATAGCAACGGAACGTCGAGAGGCCGAGAGTGAACAACAACAGAGGGAAGAGAAAAAACATTTCTCAAAGTTGATGGGAGAACGATTGTATGGACAATCAGTTCAACCAGGCTTAGAGTCATGAGGTTTCCTTATGTCACACATTCACATATGGAAATAACCTTTTCAGTGAAACATTTCTGTTATTTTCATTTACAATAACTTATTGTTTTCTTTATAGGCACAAGCTATGAGGATTACCATTAAATGTGATTTTCACAAAGGCCACTTCCTCTGGCTGGTTATTATACTGATTTCACAGGTTTGTTTGTTAAATCAAGGCTGGCATCTTAAGATGGATGTTACATTGAGAATATCAAACAGTGGAAGAATAATTTATTGCTTTTTTTTTCTCTTTAAAAAGGAGTCTGTAAGAGTCTCATTTGTGAGTTCTTTCACAAGAAGTGTTCAGGATAATAGAGCGACTGGAAGTGGATGATACAATATGACGGCCTTATTGACTCGGTCCCTTGGTGCATGAGATGCATTTGATCCTGTCCTTTGACTGAATCCTGGAGACGAAAGCTAGACAAAGAAAGCGAGAAATTCCAGAAAGAGTGGACTGAGTTGTTGTTGAAACAGTCTAATTGGATTCTGCAACAAGAGAAAAGAGAAGACAAAATGTTTATTTCGTTCAGTGAACAAAAAGCTAGTTTAATGACTCCACAAGGATTATAGGAAAGCGCTGTGATGAACTCGGTAACTAATATTGGCCTATGAATAAGCTGCTATAGATAGTTTGCAAACGCACGCTTCAAAACTGACTCAACCTGTAAGAAAAGTACATTAGCATAAGAAGCTATCATCTCTTTGCTTTGACCATAGGTAAGTATGAAAAACACACGACTTTCAGCCAGCAGGCGAATGTTTGTGTCCCAAGTGAGACCAAAGGTCATTGATTTAGTTTAAATAACATTACGTACCTCACTTAGCTTGTACGTGTTATGTATCTTACATCTTGAGTTACAAATGAAAACCAGGAATCATAACTTGAACTAAAGTAGGCTACATTGCACATACAGTGGTGCTCTGCATTATAGTGTATTTGTATTATACAAACATCATTTATGTAATTTGTCTCACAATTCACACAGGATCAAATAATTGTCTCTTGGCATTGACTGCCGTACACAACTGTTTCCTCCGGAAATGGTAAGTAGCCATAACAAATAGAGAAATAAATTGTAGCTTTAAGTTTTGTCTTAGTTTCAGTGCAGCTTGAAGTCCATCAATGTTTATCAAACAGAAATCACATTTTTCTTAAGAAACTAATTAAAATATAGATTAAGGCACAATCACAACCCATGATGTGCTTCATCTTAAAGCCAGCAGTCTGTGTGGAAGACTGGAGGACAACTAAACCCCACAGATTTAGTTACGCATAACAAATCATAGCACAGATGCATCAGAAATAATTTTTCAACACTCAACTAAAGATCATTCAGTCTATTATTTTCCCAGCATGCAAGGGTTCTTAACCAATGTCAGAGAATCTCTATTAATTCCATTTTTATTAAGTACCCACAATACTGTGCGAGACAAATCATGTCGGAAGCCGCAGGAATGGAAATAATCTTCGTGTTTTGTGTAATCGCTGCAAAGCTGAAGCGCAGCAAATGAATAAAAAAATAAGTTACGCTTTGTGGTTCAGAGTCGAGGTGCAAAGACTCTGGATGGGTGGTGTTCATGCAGCAGGCAGCGTCCCGGAGAAACAAATCAAATTGCTCAAAGACAGAAGAGCAGAGCAATAATTTGCCAGACAGGAGGTAAAGACACACACACACACACACACACACACACACACACACACATACAAGATAGATGGCCCCAGTGTTCCCTTGTGTATTTTAGAAACAACAGAGCAGAGTGTGCTTCCACAGGGCCAGATGGCAAAAAAAAGCTACATCATTATTCAGACCATTACCTCAGCTAATCGAGGCACAGCACAGCACAAAACACACACACACACACAGCACAAAACACACACACACACACCTAACTTCATCAGCTTAACACAACTCTTTCCAACACCTGCAAACATATACATAATGCATATTCTGTGCACCTGCAGCTACAGATGTGCTGTCAATAGATTTGTAATATACAGATCATAAACATGCATATTCATGTACGGGTGATGCGTCAGAAGTGCACAACGTCATTCCCAGAAACGCCCTCGGCTCCTTGTTAAGTTCACCCAGGCAGCAACCTCCGGTTCTGAACAGTGAAGCCATCGATGCAGTGCCTGCAAAATGTGAGAGTTATTTGCATTATGACAAAATGTAAAAATACAAAGGAGGAATACTTTAGTTTCTCTGGCGAGGACCAACTTGATAAATGTCACCATTTAGGAATTAAAAAGAAATACTAGGAATGATAAAAACTAAAAAAGAAACGTGCATTCTCAATGATACAGCAAAGGGATTTTTCTTACGAGGCTATATATTATTTAGAGTACTTGATTGCACACTCACTCTGTTGTGACCTGTGTAAGTGACGGTATGTTTGATAATTGTCCATTTAAGTCAAATACTTCTTGAAATGTGAAAGTTATGGCCATTATGTGTGTGGCGATGGCAGTGTTTGTGAAAAGAAAACGTTCCATATTTGAGACGAGGTTATGACAAGCAGCATGAGGCTTTTATTTATCATGTGCTCCTCGCCCACATTATTTACACTGCTCGTCTACGGCGGCTCAAAATGTTTCCCATGTGTCACTGCCTTCCACTTTGTGAAGAAGGTACGTAAATATATACATAAAAAAAGGTTTCATTTCTAACAGACTTGCTCTTATTTGCTACTGCTGGGGAAATAAAGAAAACTAAAAAATCAATGTGCTGCCCTGACTAATTTCTCACCGTTGGAAGTTGTAGCAAGTGTCTGATTTTGCACAGAAGCCTCATTTAGACCTAAGCTGTCGTCCCCTCTGTATACTTCTTCTTTTTTAAAGGGCAGGACCGGCATCGCCGAAACACTTTAACCAATTACGATGGGGGAGGGGAAGCACTTACATACTGCAGGGATCCAACATGGAAATATACTGCCTGTTCTCTAGTAAACTCGGCTCCTGGGAAACATTAAGAACTCTGTGAACTTTCGTGCTCGTGTTTTACTAAGTGACTTTTGGCATTATATTTTGCTTACTTGATCTTTCTTCGGGACTCATTCTTGAATGATCTGCTGCCTTTTTCACTGTTAAAGTTGAGCTGAAACGTTGTTTCAAGAGTATCCATCCTCCCTATAGTGACGTATTTCAGAAGAATTTGATTTGATCGTTAAAAAGATGAGCCCACATCCTTCTCTGGATATGTGCAGAAGCAAAGTTTGCGGATTGATGCGAGTCATGATATTATTGGAAATTGCTTGGTTTAAGTTGATGAAAGCGTGCATCATATTAAGTTTCCTGAAAAAAAATAGCGAATTTCGAAGAAGAATGGAAGAAAATTGTTTTATAAATTTATTTTTCGGGCTTTCATTGTTAAATTGCTGCATTTTATGACTGGGACGTGATCTAAAAAGTTAAAAAGGCAAGTTTTTCAACAGCAGTCAATTTTAATTTTACTTAGATTTAGTAAAACTATTAAAGTTATTAAGTTGCGTTCCGGACATACATTAGCATAAGTCTGCCTTGACTTTTGGTTTCCGATGGGACACAACAGGGTGTTTCTGGGTAAAAGTTCTGTGTTTTGTCTAAAACGATTCTGTCAAACTGACTGAAGGAGCAACGTCACATTGTAAATTGCATGTTTACTGCTTAGACCTGAAAGCAAACACTGACCTTGGTACAAAAAGTTTTCACCATGTTCTACTACCTGACATCGTATCTTATTTTGAAACTCTAGCAGTTCAGAATATTTTCAGTTCAATAAACCCCTCGGATGACAATAAAGCAGATAAGGATTCTGGGAGCTGGGTTTCTCTCCCCCCAGTGATGCTACTTCATTCAAACTGCCATGTTTTATGCATGAGAGTCTCTATAACACAAAAAAAGGGAAGGAATGGGAGAAGGAGAGGAGATGGGAGAAACCTACACGTTGGTAGAAATCAACAAAGCGAGGCTTCGCACACCAAGTTGGAGGACTTGTGTAAACCTGTTCCCTGCAGAGCCATGTTCAGAAAGGATCCCTAGAAAGACCACATCTTTCTCCCTCCTCCTCCCTGTTAGCAGTGTCCACATGCCAATAATACCTGACTGTAATTTGTAAACAATGCTAAGTATCCCTGTCGGAGGAATAACTTTAATAACTGAGCCGTCTAATATGCCAAGCGGAAGCCGAAGGAAGAGTTTTGTTGGAGCTCTGAGGAAGACGGAATAAGACAACCGCATGAGATGAGTTTTCTGATGATTGGATTGCTTCCCAAAAGCACATTGTCGGGTCTTTGTCATCCCCAAACAGATGAAAACGTCGGTACCCGGTTAACCAGTTTGGACATTTTTGCTTTAATAATGTTGGCGTGAGCTTCGTTTACAGAGACGAGCAGGAATCTGTACAATGTAACTTGCATCCTAATAATGTGTCGAGGGGGAAACATATATTACGTTTGTTTTTGATCAACTACGTTCCTGATCAAATTCCACAGAAGTCCTCGTGGGTGGGCCAACACAGGACTTTCACCCAGGAGACCGCCATTCGTGTGCTGTGTGAGCAGTCAGACCGCTTTGAGTCCACATGTTGAAGTGTTGTATCAGAACATTCATTCATTTGGAGGATTTGCCAACGTTGACAGTCAGCAGGAGCTCTGCAGTGTCAGGTCTTTGTAAAGCAGCAAGTCCTGGTAATCCAGTTACCTTTCCCCCCCACAAGAGTTGTAGCTGCTTCTCCCCGCAGCGATGAGAGGAACTAATGGTTGGTACGTACGTCACAGTGCAATAATGCCCATTCAGAGCACACTTAAGACTCCGCTTCAATGGCTCTATAATTAGTGCTTAGCACACTGGTTACAAATTCATATGACACTAAATTGATGTCACGCTTCAACTGTGACAAATTGTGAAAATTTCCCCAGTCGCCCACATGTGCCCACACACACACACACACACACACACACACACACACACACACACACACACACACACACACACACACACACACACACCATCTATTTGGTTTAATTCCAAAAGGTACAAGTCAGAATGAATGCATGTTTATGAATAATTTAAGGATTCCACATAAGAGCCTTAGACTCTAAGTGGATTGGATTGGTGTGTGAGTGTGTATGTGTGTATAAACTGTACTGTATGTGTGTGTGGGGGTGGTACTTGGTTAGACTACATCTCTATCGAGTGTTTAGCTCCATAACAAATGAGATTTGGCAAATCTGAAGGTCAAATCGAATAGCAAACAGTTCCTCTTCTGCCATGAATCCATAACAAGTTGCTCAGGGTGCGATGACCAGGTTTTCAGGTTTTTGAAAGGCGGTCGGATTCTCAGCTCGTGGCATCTCTCTAATAACGCAATGTATTTACCCTCATGAATAATGTAGACGGAAGACTTGGGATTCCATTGGAGCTTTGCAGCACCGAGCCGCATTCAAGGCCATTCCTCTGCTGCGTAAACAGCACATCATATTGCATTTTTTCGTAGGGGGGATAACATTTAATATTTCATTGACATTGTCCTGAAAGTAGGGTTTTGTCTGAGAGCAACCAGTGCCAGATTTAGGGAAATAAAAACTTTCGATTTTCTTTTTTACTCTTTCTTGGGCAGCAGTCCAAAAAGTGCTGCTGTGAATAATGGTATAACATCTGCAGTTCAATGACAGCTGAGCACACACTCTGCCGATGAAGACCATGTGGTACGGATGAAAAAGTACAGAAGTGCACCTTGAGTTGAAATTGCTTTCTCAATGGCTGCTTCTAACGTCAAGTATGTAAGGTCAACTTTTGAGCCAACACAGGTGGAAATTTCTAAAAGCACTCAGAAAAATGAACATGTCATAGACATCTGCAGATCCATCTGTTGTCCACGACTGTGTTGGCAGCTGCCGGCGCCGACGAACGCTGAGGTGCCTTAAACCTGCATTCTCTCTGCTGGCCACCAGGCGGCGACTCCTCTCTTGGTTGTATAGAAGTCTATGAGAAAATGGTCCTACTTCTCTCTGCTGGCCACCAGGGGGCGACTCCTCTCTGGTTGTCTATGAGAAAATGGTCCTACTTCTCTCTGCTGGCCACCAGGGGGCGACTCCTCTCTGGTTGTATAGAAGTCTATGAGAAAATGGTCCTACTTCTCTCTGCTGGCCACCAGGGGGCGACTCCTCTCTGGTTGTATAGAAGTCTATGAGAAAATGGTCCTACTTCTCTCTTGATGTATTATCTCAGTAAACATTGTAAACATGAGTTTATGGTCTCAATCTCTAGTTTCAAGTCTTCTTCAATCCAGCATGATGTTCATTTAGTACATTATGGTCCATTTAGAGTCCACCAGACCAGAAAGCAGGGGCTTACCTGCTGAGTGACAGGTCGCTACCATGCTACCAATGCAGTTAGCTACTAAGAACACTTGGCTGTAAAGTTGACCCTGAAGTATGAAGCTCACTCAGAGAAACTAACTGTATACCACGTAAATCCTGCTGGAGGTAAAGCCAGAGCAGTCTGAATGGTTGTTGTTGGCCTAAAACACTTGTTGGACACACGTTACCTTCAGTTTAACAGCCTCGGAGAGAAAAATAAAACATTTTTACACATAATCAGTCCAAGGATGTGGGTATTCACGACTGTTATCTAAACTCAGTGGCTCTGACCCTCGTTAACAATGTTCAGTGTTTTCTGTCCTTGAACTCCATTTAAAAGGCTCTGTAAACTGTAAATACCAGATTAGTAATTGCCTTAACACTTCGTACAAAATCTGTGATTAAATATATTTCTGATTCTAATTCAAAGCAACATTCGAACGATGCCGTATCATAATTAAATCAACATCAGCCTTGTTTGGGTTTATTTTATATTTGGCCGCCTACATCATCATCTGTGAAATGGTTGCTGGGAATTAATCCCTCCATGTAGATTCAGGAGCAAACAACCAGAGGAAAAAAACACAGGGATGTTATTTTCTATTTCCTGTCAGGAAAAAAAGAGGTGATGATCAATATCACCCCTAAAAAAGCACATTTACAGAGGGAGCGTGTACAGATAGCAGGTGGAGTTATTATATTATTGGGATCTGGACACCAATTCTGTCTAAATTCTGTCAATATTGCATCATGAACCGACCCTCACCTCGGATTATAGCAGAGGACAGATGGAGGAAAGATAAACATCAATTTGAAAGAGCCTTAGATGGGATGAATAGCACAATATTCACTCTAAACTTAAAATAGCAATGCAGTACTGCACTCAGTAGAAATAAAACAGTGAATAACTTCCAGATGTATTTCCATGTAAAATTGTCTCGACTAACGAGTTATAATTTTTACAATACAATATATCATTGTTGACAACATAAATAACCCATTAAATATACATTCAGAATACATATTATGTGACTATCCAAAAATATCATAAAATGAGGAAAAGTCACTTAATTTCAAGCAAACGTGAAACATTGAATGAGGTCAAATTGATTGAGCAGATTGTGAGATAATATTACATAAAAAGCCAGAAGTCTTAATCCAGAATGAAAGAAACACATTTTAAACCGTAGATCTCACTAATAACATGTGTGTATTCTGTTTAATTAATATGCTGCGTCCATTTCTTCTGATGAAGATATTTTAGCCTCGTTCTTTCAGCTGCATATAAACAGACTCGGGAGCAAATAAAATCAGCGATCAGAATAAACAAACGCCTTGCTTTGCTCGTGGTTCATGTTTGCTGTGGCTGATTATGAGATGAGTAAATAAGCCTGATCACAGCTTTGAATCTTCTCTTATTAATCCTGTTTTTTTTATTTGCTCCAAGTCTCACACCGTCGGTTTGCAGCGGAAAAAGAATATATATTTATCAGAAGTAACTCAGACTGAGAGATGGTTGTTTTGGCTTTTAGAAGTTATTTAATTATCAGTTTTTCTTTCTTCTTTCAAAATGCACATTGTGCAACATTTTGACAGGAATGACGTGCAGCTGTGAAAGCACTTTGAGAAGAAAAGGAAGAATTCTTCACAACAACAACCCATTACTCCAGTAAAAGGAGAAAGGCTTGACGTGGGAAGTTGAACATTAGCAGCTGAACTTCTACACCTGGAGAGTACGGTTGTTAAAAAACTAGCTCTAAGTGAAAATGCGTCTTAAGTCTCGGGTGACTCGACATGTAATTGCTTAGATCAGAGATTTTTAACAGGCGGTCCCTGAAATTATTTGATGCCAAACTTTTTTTTTAAATTAATCTGTCAACAGTTATATTTTTTATTTTAGCTTAGCATTGTATACATCATTACAGAGTAGTTATACATGGCACTATATGCTGCACTACACATTATTATTGGCCGGTTTAATAAGGAACACAATGTTGAGAGGCTTCGAGCAAGTGTAGTGTTAAGTGTGCATTTTCTTTTTTGCACAAATTAGAATTTTGGATATAATATATAATATTTTGATATTTTTCGCTAGTCTTTGACTCACTGGAGAAGGAATCGTCCACACACACACACACACACACACACACACACACACACACACACACACACACACACACACACACACACACACACACACACATTTAGCATGGCGGGGCGACCTTAATGTGTTAAATGGGATTGCTCTTAACTTCCTCCATTATGGATGCGTGTGGTGAAATATGGATGCCGGTGGTTTCCCCCGGTGTCGCGTGTCGCAGCCGGCAGGAGTGTTGCGGGGTCAAAAGGCTGAAAGGCAACACGGGTTTCAAGACTAAATGACTTTGACCTGTTTGTGTCGGGATCGGGAAGGAACACACACACACACAAACACACACACACACACACACACACGCACACACACACACACACACACACACACACACACACACACACACACACACACACACACACACACACAGCATATCCTGTTGAAACGCAGCCGCATAAACAAAAGGTTGGAAAGTTTAATAGCATTGAAACAGCAGATCGTACCGATGTTGGGAGGTTAACTGCTGCACTCAGGCAAGAATGACTTCATCATTGTCTTTAGCTCTGGTGTGTGTGTGTGTGTGTGTGTGTGTGTGTGTGTGTGTGTGAGTGAGAAAGCAATAACATCTGATTTTATCATTTGCCCAAAAAAACACTGTTAAAAATCAATCCTGTACTCGAACACGCCACGCTTTGCTTTTATTATCGGCCCCCTGTAATTAATTCAGCCACTGTAGATCTGCTATTTGTCTGCTGCAGTGGAATAAATGCAGTTTTTTATCTGATAAAATCCACATACTGACTGAGTTTAAGATGCGGTAAGCAGAATTTCTCCATCGCAAAGCAACACGGGGACCCAAAATCAAATCATGGCATTCGATATAAAAAGCTCCAACTTTTCATCGCGTCCATTTTTCTGTTTTACTTTTCTTACTACATTGATGTTAAAGGAACCAGATGGAATAAAGTGTGATAGGATTTCACTGCAGCACCACGACGTGGTGCAAACCTTGAAACTCTATATTTCATCATTTGTCTTTTTTGGTTCATAAATAAATGCTACGCGTCAAATGCCTTTATGTCTGTCTATTGGTTTTAAATTCAAGTTGACTTTATTTATAGAGCTCCAAATCGTATTTGCCTCAGAGGTCTTTACAACCACAGCTACGTCCTCTGTCCCGGGACGCTCCATCGAATCAGGAAAAACTCCCTTAAAACACACTTGAACAAAACATGGAAATAAAAAAATATCAACATAGTTAATCCATATAAAAGAAATGATGCATGTATATGCAGCAGTAATGGCAGGAATACTAGTAGAAAATAAGTAGTACCTATGAAAACAGCAGCAGTAGATATCATAAAATGATAATGATACTGAAGCAGATATATTTGCATAATTGCAGAGATAGTTGCCCCCTGGGTCTGGAACTCATTACCACCACTGAGAAATATCACTTCACTCTCACTATTCAAATCCACACTCGAAGCCCATCTGTTTAAGACTTTTCTCTGTGGTTTAAATGTCCACATTTCTAACTGTCTAATTCTAACTTATTGTTTTTTTCTACAAACTACGGTGTGCTTGAGGGCTCTGGAAGGTGCCTATAAATAAAATGTATTATTATTATTATTATTATTATTATTATTATTATTATTATTATGATAGTAATAATAGAAATACAACCACTTTATTTTTAACTTTTTTATCATTTATTTATTTTTCCTCTCTTCTCCATCTGTATCACCCTTGTGTGATGTTTGGTGTGATGGGCGAGGGAAACCTGGGAGATGGGGATTTGTTGAAGTTTGTTAAAGTGTATGAATTTTTATATTCTTTATTTTCATAACCCAAAAACAAGTAAACACACTTTGAACAATAAACAACAACCTTCTAACACCATTTCAGCATGATTTTGTTAAAATATAAATATATGAGGACACCATATTTAAAATGTTGACGATGCAGCAGTAATCTAAAAAAAATGAACTTTTTAAAAAATGTTATTATTCCATTAAAAGTAGTGGCTTTTGGACACACAAGGTTTCAACCCGACGATAATCATCAACGATCAGAGCAAAATGGAAAGAGCTGCGAAAAAGCCGGAGAGAAAATGTGCTTCTCAAACGCACCACAATGTAAAGTTTATGATCAGTGATGCGGACGGATGAGTAATGTTCACTTATGCAGAATATTCAATTTTATTTACAGTCAAAGACACACAGGATGTCTGCTGGATCGTGACTTTTCTCATTTATTATTATATTGCGTCTTACAATTAAACCCAACAACAGACAGACAGACTTCAGGGATCCCGTAGCTCATACATGCAGGTTAAAAGTAATGCATATATAAATAATTTGATAAATAAAAGAGTCAGTTGATAAATGAATAAGTAGGAAGGGAAGGCAGTATTGCACAAAGTCGCCTTAAGTTTTTAAACAGACTTTTGCACTAGCAGAGAAGTTATGAAGCCTGATGGCTGTATGACACAGCAGCTTTTCTCAGGATATTAATGAACATAATGATTAAAAATAGGCCACCGTCTCCTCTCCCACTAGGAGTCTGCATGGAACTGGCCTTTCTGGTTTTATGCATCGTGGTTTTTTACAGGTCCACCCTAAACGTGATATGTTAGGAACGCCTGGAGGGAACTTCTTTAACGTCACCTCAAAAGGATCAACTGGTTCAGATTGTGGAGGTCAGAGGTCACCGGCCCCCTCGTGTCTGTTACATTGGCGTGATATCGGTAGACCTGGAGGCCTATTTGTTTCATGGAGGTTTGAACCTGCAAGTTATCTGACTCACCAAGTTTTTTCTGTCACTACGACTAATTCGCAAATTCAAACTCGACGTTGAACCGGCAACAATTTATGTCCTTTTCTAGGGTTTCACTTCTCAGCAAACAGCCGTGAAACTCGGCGATAATAGGAGCCTTCATGGAAACACGATGGTCCCGCTGTCAGTAAATGAGCCGCGTTTCATCGGTGAGCGACAACAAACAGCCGCGAGGGATATGGAGTGCCTTGTTTTCAGCCATATGAGTAATAATTGAATGAATGAATGGACAAATGGACTGATGCAATTTCACAATGACTCATCATTTATAAATATTCTTTAGCATCCGTTTTTAAAAAAGGGAACCAGCGTCGAGAGAAAGTGTTGATGCAAGGACAGCTTTAGTTCTATTATGTGTATCAGCTTCAGTTGATTGAATGGGGCTGTTTTATTTATTTTATGTGTAAATATATATAATACAACTATATAATACTATAATACTATATATAATACAACTAAACCCTGTTCCTTTTGAAGGTGATGTGAGCATTGTTGTTACTCGTTTCACTGTGGGGAAAGATGGTGAAGGGTTCTAGATCCTTTTTTCTGGTGCATACTTGTATTTCAGGTTCCTGAGGTCTGTTTGAGCTCCAGCCCCTCCCTCCCAAAAAGCCCAGCCTGCTCTGATTGGTCAGCTTGCCCACTCTGCTGTGATTAGTCACCGCCTTGTTTGTCAGAAATGTCCATAACCGGATAACAAGAGTTGTTAGCCACTTGTGTTTCAAGTCCTCTTCCAGTCCGGTCCTATTTCTGGGATTCATCCGGTGTTCAGAGTCTATAAGATTTGAACATCTTAAAGCATTTAACTGATCTCTTTGAGAAGGAACCATACGTACAGCCATAGTACGGATATCAACCACCAACGTGCAGCAGCATCACAGCACTAGCCGGTTTCTGGGGCCTTTGACAAAAACCCAACCCTATCTGTTTGAGTCTCCCAAAGAGAGTAGATGATGGTGTTATTGTTTAGGCACTTTATGACCATTGAGCTGCATGCCAGATTCTAACTCGTAACCCATCGCGCTTTGGCGAGAGAAGAGAAGTCTTTTTGAATTTGCAAAGGTTCTCATTGTCATCTGCATTATAATTAGTCTGGATGAAACCATGTTGGCGTTCGGCTGCCTTATATGTCTTACCTGGAGACCTCAAAACGAAGCATCTGCATGAAAGTCGTGACAATTGAAGGTGCCAGAGATATTACAGATTCTACTCTGCCTCATTATGTTGGTACATTAAATATCAACAATACAGACAAAGTATTTAAATGTAAAGGGACCACCACCCCTCTGCTATCTACAGGTTGTAGCACTTAATTAAGCTTTTTTAGAATGAAATCCACTGTATACTAAATTGCGTGTTCAGTAGCCCTGCGTGAAAGGATTTCAACGTGAGCCCACGAATACAACGGCTGTCACCGTGGTGACGGGAGTTAATTAGGGTCAGTGGCGGCGCCGCAGAGTTTCTTTTGATCGTCTTACATGGTCCCTCGACTTCTTAGTTAAGGTGAAATTTAGAGTTTCCCACTCAAGTACCAGTCACAATTAAAATGCACACCTGTTGTGTTATTAACTTTGGCGTTCGAGGAGAGAAGGTAAGAGCTGTTTCTATTCGCCTCCCCGAGCTAATGTTGAGTGATTTTTTATTCCTCTGATTAATAATTGAAGATAAATAATGATTGTTTGTGAAGAGTTTTGTTTAGTGTTGTTTCATTTGAACAGCTTGACAATGTTTTTTCTCTTTAAACTACCATAAAAAAGGCAGCTAGTTAGCTTAATTAGCAAGGTGCAGCTGTAATTCATGTAAAGTGTGTTATATATTAGGATGCTAATTTTGTTAAGCGATAAATATGCTTCAAACAAAATGTTGGAAAACAGCTGACTCCTTAGTGCGTCTTTTAGTATTACTGGCATCCCCTGCTTTCTGGTCTGGTGGACTCTAAATGGACCATAAAGTACTAAATGAACATCATGCTGGATTGAAGAAGACTTGGAACTAGAGATTGAGACCATAAACTCATGTTTACAATGTTTACTGAGATAATATATCAAGAGAGAAATCATGTCTTGTATTCAAACGGAGATGAGTCGCCCCCGGGTGGTCAGCAGAGAGAATGCAATCTAAATCTGAATGATTTCACATGCTGTACAGCTTCAAAAACATGCAACATCCACAGAAGCCCACTGAGATGTCGAGACGTAGCCTGAAGGTCTGTCCTCTTGAATGCTACACAACATGTGCATTTTTCCCACGATTTTGATCTTAATTAGTGGATTATTATCAGACGCTGTTTAAACACTGTTGCTTTTGCTACCAGACAAACACAAAGAACCACTCAAGCCTTAGAAATACCCCATAAAATAGTAATTTTCTCATAAACATCTATACAATCAGAGAGGAGTCATCCGCTGATGGCCGGTAGAGAGAATGCAGCTTTAAGGCACTTCCACCATCGGCTTCACTTTTTAAAACCAGAGAATGCCTACTGGTTTACACAACAAAAAATACTTGATAAGGTTTCATGACTTGGTTTAAAATATGTACATGTTTGTTATATAAAGACTTGGTCTGACAAGGAACACACACAGTTGTGTCCCAGAGAAAGTGCAGGTTTTTTTTTACCCATCTGACCCCCGTAAACCACCTGCCTCGAGTAGCTCTGACTATGATGGGGTTTAAGTTGGAGTTAGTTGAAAGCTTGCTGGGTCTCATACAGACGCTAAAGAAACTAAAATAAACAATGTAACGGCGATTTAGCAGTTGAAAAAACAAATTAATGTGAGGTTGGGTGTCTGTGGTAAAATCTAGAATGTATTAATATGTATAACATGCTGCCACCTTTAAAAACTCCTGTGTGTGTTGAATCGTCCACCGTGTTAGACCTCCTGAACCGCCACTAATTAGCCCGACGTGTTAACATCATCAGATAGCTTTAAGTCCACATAAATGCACCTGGACCATCTGTGTGGGCTTCCCCTGACGATATCAGTGGCAGTGATGTGTTTCAGCATGGGCGTATTTTGGATATTGTGTTCTTAAGGTGTCCTTCCATTTATGCCTCCCCAAGGAAGTCTACTGTTGTTCCTGTGTGCTGACTATTAAGGTAATTATAAGCAGAAATGTGTGACTGAAAAGTTCCATTACGGTTCTTTTTGTCTGTCATTATTACAGCATGATTATCCTGGCCAAACATAATTTAGAGTCACAATATTATCCTGATTATCATTAAAAGCCACGTTCAAGTGCTTCATACTTTCATTCTCTCTGCTGTCCACCAGGGGGCGACTCCTCTCTGGTTGTATAGAAGTCTATGAGAAAATGGTCCTACTTCTCTCTGCTGGCCACCAGGGGGCGACTCCTCTCTGGTTGTATAGAAGTCTATGAGAAAATGGTCCTACTTCTCTCTGCTGGCCACCAGGGGGCGACTCCTCTCTGGTTGTATAGAAGTCTATGAGAAAATGGTCCTACTTCTCTCTGCTGGCCACCAGGGGGCGACTCCTCTCTGGTTGTATAGAAGTCTATGAGAAAATGGTCCTACTTCTCTCTGCTGGCCACCAGGGGGCGACTCCTCTCTGGTTGTATAGAAGTCTATGAGAAAATGGTCCTACTTCTCTCTGCTGGCCACCAGGGGGCGACTCCTCTCTGGTTGTATAGAAGTCTATGAGAAAATGGTCCTACTTCTCTCTTGATGTATTATCTCAGTAAACATTGTAAACATGAGTTTATGGTCTCAATCTCTAGTTTCAAGTCTTCTTCAATCCAGCATGATGTTCATTTAGTACATTATGGTCCATTTAGAGTCCACCAGACCAGAAAGCAGGGGATGCTTTAGGGGGCGGGGCTTACCTGCTGATTCACACCAGAATCCAGATGGATCCAGATTCATCTCACTCTTAAAGCGACAGCGTCATTTGAACAAAAAGACAGCCTATGCAGGCGTAACTAGTAAAATCATGAATGAAATGGAAAAACTCCGAACCCCCTCGTTCATCTCGTTACTTTAAGGTTTTTTTCTCTGGATCACAACGCTCTCTGTCAACCTCAGACTCATATTAACGGTTGAACACATTGCATCCTTCACTCAATTAAATGCAGCAGCATGTAGGAGGTAGTACTTTGGTATTGGTGCAGTGGAGCCGTACATTGTCTGTCAGAGTGTCTTTTATCCCGTTCCCTCTGGGACAGAATGATGGATTCACCTTTGTGAGATGATATTCATGTGCCTTCTTCCCACCAAAACATCAAGCATCACTCACTCATTTCATACTGAGTCTAGAGTTTAGCCATGCCATTCACATTTCTCGTCCAGCCTGAAATATACAGTTTAAAAACTATCTATTGGAAGGATTGCAATGACATTGAATATTGGATAACATGGTCCCTAGAGGATTAATCCTACTGACCTTGGTGACTCTTTCCTCAAGCTCAGCCAGCAGCTCAAATTCTTCACGTCAGTTCAATTGAAATTTGTCGACATCAACGACATGAATTGGCACAAAAGTGTGCATGTATTCGTGTTGTCCTAAGGATGATTCGTTATTGCATTTTGGCAATCTTCTGACTTTCTGAAGCGCCACCATGAGTTTGATATTTGAGGTTTTAAGATTGCCAATGAAATGTAAATGTAGGGTCTTAGATCTTAAAGGTCAGAGAAATGAGCAGCATGATTTCCTACATTATTCTACCCTTTATAGGTTCAACATTACAGGAATAGAAATATACAGGTTCATTGTGGTGAATGTCATCAGAACAGTCGGTGTTTGATTTAAATGCTGTTTATCTCTCTCTCTGTGTGTGTGTATGTGTGTGTGTGTGTGTGTGTGTGTGCGCATCAATGCTAAGAATATGTATGAATGAATAATTAGCTGAGTTGTGCTGATGAGACTTCACACTCCGCTGAACAACAGATAATAAGGTCATTTACTCCCCCTCCCAGCCAGTAAACAAGCCGCCCTCGACATCCTGCTGACACACAAACACACAAATCAAACATCTCCATTTGGTTGTCGCCGTCTCCGATGACCTAACAACCCAATCCAATAAACAGGCTGCGGCTAAAT
This sequence comes from Eutrigla gurnardus, assembly GCF_963514095.1. Lineage (NCBI taxonomy): Eukaryota > Metazoa > Chordata > Actinopteri > Perciformes > Triglidae > Eutrigla > Eutrigla gurnardus. The sequence goes on along the minus strand of NC_139919.1, from coordinate 30,047,421 downwards.
AGTGCTTTTTTGCTCAGGAAGTTTCCTCATGGAGCAAAATGACCTGGAAGTATCTAAGTGGCTGATGACAGCTGATAGAATCCTCTAAATGCTGAGGAAAGCTTCTTCAGTACTTAGGTTAGGTTAGGTTAGTTTATTGTTCTCCACCAGGGAGAAATTTGTTGCGGAGACAGGGAACATGTTGCATACATAAAAAACACATACAGTACAAAAAGAACATCAAGTTAAAAGACTGATGGAGTAAACAGACCACACTGGACAATCCTGCACATGCAGCAAGCCGACGTGAACGTCATTCACATGCATCCACACCGCTACTCTAACTGTAATCATAAATATACATTCATATTAGCATCACATAACCTCAAGCATACATTAATCCATTCACTCACATATATCCATAGTTTGACTCATAATACATTCATTTCCATATACACATAGCCTATGTTCGTATACATATACAGAAACATCGCAATCATTTCCTGCTGTTGAGAAGCTTGGTTAGGCACAAAGGAATGTTTGTATCGATTGTGCCTGCACAAGGGAAGCCTATATCTCTTTCCAGAGTTCAGGAGAATATATTCACTATTCAGCACATGAGAACTATCTGTTAAAATGGCATTTGCCTGTCTGATCGTCGCCTGCTCAAAAAGATCCTGTGGCTTTAGGGGGGGTGTTATTCCCATAATCTTGCCAGCAGTTTTGACAAGGCTTGAGAATTCAGTTCTAGATTTAACAGTTAAGTTACCAAACCAGCTGGTGATACCATAGCGGAGTATTGACTCAATTGCTGCTCTATAAAAAATTAGCACAATATTTTTGCAAACTCCAAATACTCTGAGCCTACGTAGGAAATGGAGACGTTGGTGGATTTTGGCACAAACATTGGCCACCTGTGTGCCCCAGCTCAAATCGCTGTCAACATAGACACCAAGGTACCTAAATGTTTTGACCTGCACAACGTCCTGGCCATGGACGGCCACAGGGCTCTGGTCTCCCATTGATCTCGGATCCAACAACATCTCAACAGTTTTAGTTGTATTAATAAGCAGCGAGTGGGCATCACACCAGTTGACAAACTTGTCAACCGCAAGTTGATGAACACTCAAATTAGTATGTTTGGTAAGCAGGCTAAGTATGACAGTGTCATCAGAACATTTGACTGTGAATTGATTTGGCTCAGAACTGACACAGTCGTTGGTATACAACGTGAACAGAAAAGGTGAGCTAACACCCCCCTGGGGGGCACCAGTGCTGCATACAGCCAGATCAGACAGAGCTGAGTTAAACTTAACCTGCTGTGGCCTATTCGATAAAAAAGAATAGTACCACCGAATTAAGAAAGGATTGACATTTAGCTGAACTAATTTCTTCAAAAGAATGTGTGGTTGAATGAGATTAAAAGCGGAACTAAAATCAACAAAAAGAAGTCTAGCATATCCAGCTGGATTTTCTAGGTGCTTCAGAACAAGATGCATTACAGTCGCTATGGCATCACTTGTGCTGCGGTTTTTGGTGTAGGCAAATTGATATTTATCAAGCGCTGGTTCCACAGCTGTTCCAAGCTTCTCTATCATGATCTTCTCTAATGATTTAAAAACATTTGAGGTGATGGCCACCGGCCAGTAATCATTGTCCTCCTGGGGACTGACCTTTTTAGGTATGGGTAGTATAATAGATTTTTTCCATAATCTTGGCACTGTATAAGTGTCCATGGAAAACTGGAATAGTTTCACCCAAACCGGGGACAGTTCCTCAGCAAAAGATTTCAAAATAAAAGCTGACAGGCCGTCTGGACCTGTTGCCTTTTTAGTCTGAATAGTTTTAAAAGTTTTAATGACTGTTTCCAGATCAATTTCAATTCTATCCACGTTTAAATCACAAATCACAGATTCTAAAACATCAGCACAATCTGCACTGTTATCAACATTAAAACGCATATAAAAATTGTTCAGTTCATTTGCCCTGGGAATTTCATTATGAGCAAACGGAGGTTTCTTTTTCGCGTCCATGTTCGTCATATGTCTAATTGAGTCCCAAAGTTTCTTAGTATTGCATTCCGCCAAGTTTTGCTCTGCCCCTTCTTTATGTTGATGGCGCGCTGATGTTATCTTCAGATTTAGGTCCTTTTGGGCCGCTCGGACCGCCGCTTTATCCCCCAACTTGAAAGCGCCTTTTTTCCTTTTAATACAGTCCATAATGTCAGGGGTAAAATAAGATTTATTGTTGGGATACCGTTTAATTGTCTTTGTGGGTATGACAGACTCAATGCAAAAATTGATGTAGTCAGTAGTTGCTTCTGTAGCACTGTCTATGCCCGTATCCTTGAGAAAGATATCCCAATCCGTACAAAGGAAGCATCCCTTCAGCTCCTCCAATTTATCATTAGTCCATACCTTCACCGTCTGAGTGACCAGTTTGGTAGATTTAAAAACAGACCGATATGTGGGAAGCAGCTGAATTACGTTATGGTCTGAGTTTTTAAGTGGAGGTCTGGCTCTAGCAGTATATGCATCTTTAATATTCCCATAACATTTGTCCAGTATATTATTATTCCTGGTGCCTCACTTCACATATTGGTCAAAGCCTGGCAGCGTTTTATTTAAGCTGCAATGATTGAAATCCCCAAGTATCATCATTGGGGCATCAGGCTTGCTTTCTAGATGACGGTGAACACAATCTGCAATTAGATTTGCTGCCCTGCCCGCATTACCGCTGGGTGGGACATAGACAACGCACACAAACAAATTGGTAAATTCCCGGGGGAGATAGTGTGGCTGCAAGGTGACACACAAAAGCTCTAAATCAGGGGTGCATATTCTGTCCCTCACTGCAAGGTTTCGGCACCAGCTGTCATTGATGTAGATACACACGCCCCCTCCGCGGAGTTTACCTGAGTTTGCGTCTCAGTCCAAACGTACGTGGGAAAACCCCTCAATCTGAATAAAATTGTCCGGAACATCCTTACCGAACCAAGTCTCCGTAAAAGCCATAATGCCCGACTCCCGATACTCATAGCAGGCTCCCACCTGTTGACGCAGATCATCCATCTTATTTTTAAGGGAGCGGGGATTGCATAGGAGCATCGGCGGTAGCAGTAGCTTGGTGGCTGATCGTATGCGCCGTCTGATGCCGCCTCTCCTACCACGCTTCCTAGCCCTTCTTTGCCGATACTTTCCCCCATGGTGTCGGCACAGTCCGCCAGGGACATCCTGCAGAAGACCAGGCGATGGTAGTGCGCCGCTCTCCCGCAGTCCCAGCAGCTCTGAACAGCTGTATGTCCTCAGGCCGCTGTTATAGCGAGGATAGGATCCTCCGCCATGCATTGGGTGATGGGTCCGGCCAGGATCATCCACGCCAACGCCAGTGCCTTAATTCCTCGCCAATTCACTCCACATACACGCATCATACAGCTCAAAGCATGAGCGGTCATCTCCAATAAATCTGCGCATTTAATCCACCGAAACCAGACATTAAACGGGAACATGACAAACGAACAAAGGACATGCAACAGGAGCCCTTTTCCATGTCGCCAGCAGAGCAGCGCCATGTTGAATCCAGTTTTTTCAGAGCAAATCCCAAGCATCCACTTCCTTTATATCTCCTTTAAGAAAGGAGAGGAGATGACGCTGCCCCATAATTCCTTGCAGCAACATGGTGAAGGAAGTCACCATATTTGGACTGTGGAGGAGCGACAGGTGGATCTGATGAATACAAGCAGCAGAGTGGACACCCCAAGCAGCAACCTTACTAGATCTGGATCCGTAGCTGTAGGGTCATTTTCTCATTGATTTCTATACAATCAGAGCGGAGTTGCCCCCTGGTGGCCTGCGGAGAGAATGACAGTTTAAGGCCCTTTAGCTTTGGCTTCACTTTTCAGAACAGGATGTTGGCATCTGGTTGGGAATGCCCAGACATATTTCAGTAAACACTACACTTTCTATACACCCACTACTGACCTTTGTCCTTTAGCACTATATTTAATGAGTCAATCAATAAGTGATGAAAGGTTTTCCAAGAAACACCAGGACGATTCTCATCCAATGAGTTTCTAAAACTGTTGTAGCCTTCACGTCCGAACTCTAATCTTTCTTTCCTCGATTGTTTCCCTTTTAGCTTCGCGGCGCAGCGGGTGAGCTATGTGGAGCTAAGTGTGGCCGACACTAAATCAATAGGAGGTTGGATGAGGTTGTAGTCGTTCACATTTAGCAAAAAAGATAACTTCAGATAAGTCAAAGGCACACACACACACACACACACACACACACAGCTGGCTTGAGTGGAGATGGAAGCCGAGAGATCACATTAATTAAAAAAGATAAGAACACAGGCATTGCAACACACACACACACGAGGAGGCACCACAAACAGGTAGAGGTGACCATGATTGCTTCAGACATTTGGAAATAACTTCTGAAACTTTTAAACCCTCTACACAGTCTGCCAGGACATTAAGGTGTTATCCTGATAAAAGTTACTTTACATCTATAATCTCCATGACTCTTATGTGTAGAAAGAAAACTGTAGCTTTTGGCATGTTTTATTAAACAGTGAAGACAATAATGGAAGCAAATCAAACAGTCCGTGGTGAAACAGTCGTCCTCCTCGACATCCTCTGTCTTATTGCTCAGTGGGGGCCTTGGAAAGGTCCGCGAGAGGCAAAGACCCCCAACTTCATTGGTCTATTTTGGTTTTATGTCGCCCTCCAAAAAAAAATTGATCTCGGGCTCCCCACGTTGACGATAAATTTTATCTTCTAGTTTTCCCTTTATGTTTCCTCCTTTAATGGCTCCCTCTGTTTGAAGTTATTGCTGGCCAGGAGTTTTAAAAGGGCTCCGTCTCAATTTCTTTGTAATTTCTCACCTCCTTCCTTTTCTTTCTTTCTCATTGAGATTCAAACCCACGAGGCCCGGTCCGATACGCTGCTTCACATTCATGCACATTCACCTTTGAGAGTTCCTCGACATTAACTTCTGTTGTTGACCTCTGAGCGCCGCCGCCGGAGCAGCCGACGGAAGGTCAGCTCCCCGCTCGAGGGAATGTCGATACTTCTTACTGAAGCATTGTTACTCATCCAATTTTAACACCCACATTGGTTTTACTGTCCCACGACAGTAGAGGAGCCTGAACGCACCGCTGAGAATATGACCGTCTCACTCCCGGACTAAAAAGCTTCGGCAGCGATCGGCAGAATAGCAGGAATAAAAGATGACAGGATGGAGTCGGACGCGGGGCAGGTGAACACGAGGAGGAAAAAACAAGGAGAGGGCAAAGGTCAAGAAAGGATAGGAGTGTTCACGCTAGATGGAGGAGGTGGGATTTGCTGAAGGCAAGAAAAAGTTCACAAAAAAACTTCAAATAGTGGAGTATAAAGAGGGAAAATGACCAATGGGCAAAGATATGGTTATGATTACAAAATAATCTGAGCAAACAAATCGATTTTCCCACAATTTTTGTTTTTAAAGAAAACTGACAAACGTGATGCCATAAAAAAACAGTGACACACACACACACACACACACACACACAAGTGTAATGTTAAGTAATAAATCAACAACACGAGTCTCCCCTCATGGTTTCCATGGGGATCATACCCTAACACGTCCTTAGTGGTCTTAAAGGGCCGGTGTTCTTAAAGGGCCAGTGCTCTGCAGGTTTTGTCATGGCTCGTTAACCACCAGAGTGAACACCAGCCAGTGATTTATCAAATGACTTTAATATGATACACCGTGGTACTCTAAAAGGTATTTCTTTGTTCTATTGTTTACAACTATTCAAAAAAAAAAGTGGCAACACATGCCGACTCTATTTGAAATGAAAACCACGTAAATCCAAGGAATCCGAGTACTTAAGGCCATGATGGAAGTCCACTCCTTTACAGCGTCGGGAAGAATCAATATGAGGACTATTGGAGTGTGATTCTTCTCAGGAGCGTACAGGTTTGAGCGTGGTGCCGTATAGGCCGTTCCTTTAAATACAAAGGTACAATACTAAAAGTCTTTTGCTTCATGGTGGCTTAGAAAAGAAGAAACCCCAGTATGTGAGGGAAGAGAAGAAAGGTCAGAACAGGAGCGAAGCAGCACTCGAGTTGAGAAATCGTTGGCTGCAGAATAAAGACGAAGGATGATGAGAGATGAAGATAAATGCATTGGAAATGAGTGAATTCAAAGAAGTGAGATGAGGCGAGGAGGTAAGATGTGGAGGAGAGTGGCGGGAGAATGGAGCTGTTAGCAGAGTGAGATTGCCTCCAGATGTGGATATACGTTTAATATGTCTTTAATAGTCTTTTACACTTTTAACTAAATCAAGTCGGTTATCTTCATCCTGACTTTACCCAGGTTTTTGTCCAAGGACTCGTCCCTCAGCTACACATGTAAAAACATCGTAAAGGTAGAAAAAATCCTCAGTTCTTTCTGTTGATGACTTTTAGTTTCACAGGGGACTCGGACAGCAGTCTCCTGGGTGAAAGTCCTGCGTTTGTCAGACCCGTCCACCATACATCCCACCTTCCCTAAACAGACGATTACACTTTCATCACGACTTCACCGATGGGTTTTTACTGGAGTTAGCTGAAAGTCTGGGGTTTCTGTTTGACGAGTTGGAAGCGGTAACAGTTTCAGACATCAGACATTTTGTTATTGAAGTTTCAAGTTGGGAGGATTCCCCTACGAATCATCTTGTGTGTGTGTTTTTACGTGTGAAGGAGAGTGTGTGACTTAATGCATGTTCGGTGTATTAAACACAACAAAGGTAATTTGTTCTGGTTACGTCGGCTGCATTCATGTGGAAGAAATTGGTAGATTAATGTGAAGATGTGTATTTGTGAGTCAATGAGTCTGTGATTTGATTGTGTGTGTGTGTGTGTGCTGACAGCTGAACAAAAGGTGTATGGGTCCATGACAAGCTGTTGACGGTTTCATATCTGCTCTGGGGGGGCCACACTGAGACTCTGCTGAAGGAAGCAGAGAGATGAAAAGATGAGTGGTAGGCGAGCGAGAGAAAAAAGTCCACATTATAACATCTCCCCAACGAGTCACACACACCACTGACTTGTTATTTTCTTTGTGCGTGTGTGTGTGTGTGTGTGTCTTTTGCCTTTCATCCCACACCCTTTCAGTTTCCTTCTCATCCTTCATCATACATGCATACAATGCACACTTTTGTTCTGCTGTCAGAAGATGAACCGTCATTCACCGGCAGTCAGACACAAAACACAGACGTTCTGTCTCACACAGGCTCCGCCCCCTACTCTCGTCTCCAGGCAATACCCTCCTCCTTTGTATAAATGTGTTATAGATGGGTTTACAATATGGTGACATTAGTTACGGAGACCCACTGGATCTAACAAGACCCACGTGGGCTGGTTCACCCCAGCTGGAGGAACCAGAATAAAGTATTGATCTGTGATTTAATATCAATAACCAGATGAAAATGATGCTGAAATAACTCCATCATGATGGTGATCAGTAAAAAGTGCTGAGTCATGCTTTGTTAGGTCTGTCTGCAAGACCACAAGATAACTACTGTTAAAACGCTGGTTTTCTGAATGGAGTCTGGTTGATGGTGCTAGGCTACGCTAACATTGTAGCTGCTCCATCAACACTCCAAATAAGGTCATCTAGACATAAATACAGCAGAGACCTTGTTGTTTGGACCACAGACAGTCTCTGGTTCTACACATAGTCTGGTCTGGTCTCTGGACTAATGTGAGCTACTATCTAGACCTCTGGGGGACCACAGCAGTCTCTTGTTCCTCCACATAGTCTGGTCTGGTCTCTGGACTAATGTGAGCTACTATCTAGACCTCTGGGGGACCACAGACAGTCTCTGGTTCCTCCACATAGTCTGGTCTGGTCTCTGGACTAATGTGAGCTACTATCTAGACCTCTGGAGGACCACAGACAGTCTCTGGTTCCTCCACATAGTCTGGTCTGGTCTGGTCTCTGGACTAAATACAAATATTGCGTATTTATCAGGAAAACATGGAACTTTGTCAATCAAGTTTGTTTTTGGCTGAATTGCGACCTTTTGTGCGACTTTTCTTCAGCAGGAAAGTTTTTAGCGTACAAACGCCTCGTGAGAGTTTGATGGATGAAATGAAAGGAAGTTATTTGCTGCCTCGTCGGTTTCTCTCCATCTGTTGTTCTGCCTCCTTATTTGCATCTCATTTTGTTTCCGCTTTAGTGCCGTCTTTTGAATCGGTGATGACTTTCTCTATTTGTTTCTGACTATCTGTCCCCTTTTTTCAAAATCCTCATTTCTTGTGAGGCGTTTTTTTCAATATTTGAAGAAGTGATATAATCCCAGCTGCTCTCACCTGATAGCTCATCTTTTAAAGTAGTTCCTCTAATCTCGTCTCCATCACACAATCTTCTCTACTCGCTCCTTAAGGGTGTTCAGTCTCTCTATCTCACTTCAGTTTCTCCACCTTCTCACTTTCTGGAGCATCTCAAGGTCACATGACACTTATATACTTTCCATCATTAATAGGAGACTATCCAAATTAATATATTTAATTAATTAACTAGAACTCACCTTGACACTTCCACAGTTAACTCACATCCATCCTGGAACAAATTCTGAATTGTTTTCCTTAAATATAGAAAAGAGGATTTTTTAAAATTAAATATGGTCCAATTTGCACACATTTCCATTACAGAATTCAAAACAGTTTTTCTATTGTTGACATATGACACTTTGTTTTTTTCTCTTCATATCACTCCATGAATATGAAAATATTGTAAAAAAATGTTTTACCATGTAGGAATAAAATGTTATTTAAACCTCAGTGCTGCATTTGACACTGTCGACCACTCAATACTCTTGGACAGGTTGGAAAACTGGGTGGGGCTCTCAGGCACAGTCTTAAACTGGTTCAAGTCATATCTACAAGATAGGAACTATTTTGTTTCCATTGGCGACTTTGTATCAGAACCTACCAATGTAACGTGTGGAGTCCCCCAAGGTTCAATCTTGGGGCCGACTTTATTCAACATCTACATGCTACCACTAGGACAAATCATGCAAAATATTAACATTGACCACCATTGCTATGCCGATGACACCCAAATCTATGTAGCACTATCACCAAACGACTATCGCCCCATAGATCTTCTGTGCCAGTGCATTGAGCAAGTCAAAGACTGGATGTGCCAAAACTTCCTACAACTAAATGAGGACAAAACTGAGATAATTGTTTTTGGTGCTAAAAAAGAAAGGTTTAAAGTAATTCAACACCTTCACTCTCTGTCCCTGAAAACCTCAAACAAAGCCAGAAATCTTGGGGTTATTATGGATTCTGATTTACATTTCGACAGTCACGTTAAATCAGTAACAAAATCAGCCTACTATCACCTAAAAAATGTAGCAAGACGTAGAGGGCTCATGTCAGCTCAAGACTTAGAAAAACTTGTACATGCCTTTATTACTAGTAGGCTAGACTACTGTAATGGTCTCCTTGCAGGTCTTCCGAAAAAAACTGCCAGGCAGCTACAGCTTGTTCAGAACGCTGCTGCTAGAGTTCTTACAAAGACCAAAAAATGTGATCACATTACACCAATTCTTAAATCCTTTCATTGGCTCCCTGTATGTCAGAGGATTGATTTCAAAATCCTCCTGCTCACATATAAATCACTACATGGTCTAGGACCGAAGTATATCACTGATATGCTCCCACTACATAAGCCTTCTAGACCACTAAGATCTTCTGAGACCAATCTGTTAGTGATTCCCAGAGTAAACAACAATCACGGGAGAGCATCATTTAGTCACTATGCAACAAATGGCTGGAATAAACTTCCTGAAGATGTTAGACTTGCCCCAACTCTGACCACTTTTAAAACTGAAAACTTTTATGTTCACCATAGCTTTCTGCTAAATCTTTTAATGTCTGCACTGTTACATTAAGACGATATTCTTTTGTATTCATTTAGAAAAAATCTACAAATTTACACCTAAATATGTGTTTTGGACATTTTATTTCCACCAGTCTGAAAGTAAAGAAGCAAAAAAATTTAGAAAAGCAATACTCAACTCTGTTTCTGCCTGCAGGTTCTCACCATGAAGGTAAACCTCAACAAACCTTAAAGCTGCTCTAAGAAATGTTGAGTCATAAAATGGTGAAGACAAAGTGGCACAAAGGGGAAGCTCATAGAGTCGTTACACAGTGGGCAGGTAGACACTTCGCACACAAGGGAGGGATTACCACAAAACAAAGCCTTCGCCAGCAAAATTAAACAGTTTAATTGCTTTTATAAAAAGTCAAAATTGATCAAATAAATAAGAGAGCATGACAGGCCAACTAGAAATACATGGACTTATTTTTTTTCTTTCTATTATAATTTGTAGGACAAGAAACAATCATCCCACTTCTCTCGATCAGCTCGGCTATATTTTTATTATTTACAGATACGAGAAACAAAAACAGAAAACTGGCCTCTTTTTTCAGACTGTCATCTGCATACTTTGTTTTTATCATTTGTAGGTTCATTAGGACAACAAAACTCCTTGGTTCAGTTTAGAAAAAGAACATTCTTTGGGATAAAATGTGTAATTTGGTTACCTAAAATGAGAATGATTGGTATGTATTTTCCTCTACTAAGAAAATCAGTTGTTTGAGGAGAGCAATCCCAGAATCAAAATGCAACCTCCTGCCAATGTTGCTTTTAGAATCAGAAGTTGCTGGTTGGTGTGTTTGTGAATAATTGTGTCCCGTGTGTTGTGTGTCCTGAGAGTTGCTAACCACAGCTAGTGAATAAACGATCATCTCGGCACTCATATGGAAAAGGCTTTTTCAAAAAGAAGGTATACCCAATGTTAATTCACCATTTTTAAAACCTTTCCCCCTTGATCCTTGGCCTTCTGGTCGGCTATAATGATGGGAAAATTTGAAAAGTCACATTCAAAAATCAAACTAATGCACATATGGAACCTGGAACCTGTAAACAAATGGTTATACTAATCCTCTGCTTATATGATCAATCTGACCGAGACAGAAGTGTTGACTATGAACAGTTTCCACTGTGCTGGTGAGATAAATGAAAATAATATGTGTGATTTTAAATAATCCTACCCATCCATGCCATTGATCTGAAGGCCCCTTATTCCAAAATCCCTATAGTCCGGAAAATGCAGCTGCTCCTCCCATTTTGTAAGTATTGACCATCCACCCATCCACCTACAGCGCATTCTCCCTGCCAGCCATCAGGGGGCGACTCCTCTGGTTTGCAAGAACGGAGGGCCACTGACTGAGCTGCTGTATCTGATGAGTTGGGAGTGAGAGCGGGGGCCGACAGTGAAGCAGCAGAGGGGCCCGAGGACGCTCCTGTTCCCATCATGCATCATGTCACATTCAGCACGCTGTTACAGCTAATGGATGTGGAGCGTCACTCTGCAGCATTTACATTCATTCATGTGTCTGAGCCGCCTTGCTGCTGGTGTTTCAGGCCCCTGTGCAGCATGATGGGCAGGCTGTGTGTGTGTGTGTGTGTGTCCCTGGTGGGGGGGAATTAAATCTCATGGTCCTGACAGTCCAGTTAGTTAACATGAGCTGTCTTGTCCCGCCTTAATTATACAAAGTAGGTGAGGGTGATTGTGGTGTAAGAGGTCCACTTCCATTCTAGAGCCTCACACAAAGTCTCATCAGGGTGTTTCTAACCCCCCATTTAAACATGCAAGTTTAATGATTTCACTGTTAATCTCAGCAATAAATCTGGTTCTCTGTTTAAAGGTCATACAGAACTGGCAGATCTCTGCCAGGTGAGTCTGCAACGACCACTGCTGGGATTTCTGATTGACTGAATCCGACCCACAGGTGGTTAACCCCCCATCTAGACTGCAGACACGCCTGTCTCACACACATTTTGATACATTTTGTAATCTATGTGAATGCTCAGGCTCTGTGCAGACACATACACAAGGTCAGATTTTGAGGATAAAAGCTAATGATTAATGTCACTTTGTTAAGTTTTAATATGTTTTTAACAACTTTTTTTCATACGTTTGGCTTCATCAAATAATCAGATATATATCATTCAACTCTTGCAAGTGCTCCAAATCACTTCCATAGACCGTATATGAGAAGTAGACATAGTTTGTACTATGTACTAAATGAACATCATGCTGGATGAAGAAGACTTGAAACTAGAGATTGAGACCATAAACTCATGTTTACAATGTTTACTGAGATAATACATCAAGAGAGAAGTAGGACCATTTTCTCATAGACTTCTATACAACCAGAGAGGAGTCGCCCCCTGGTGGCCAGCAGAGAGAAGTAGGACCATTTTCTCATAGACTTCTATACAACTAGAGAGTAGTCGCCCCCTGGTGGCCAGCAGAGAGGATGCAAGGTTAAGGCACTTCAACTTGGCTTCACTTCTCAGAAACAGGAAGATCACCTGGTTACTTCACATTCTCTATAAATGTTTTTTTTAATAACCCTTCTTTCCTCACTTTGCAGCTATAATATCCATTGATGTAGGAAATGTTTTTCAGAGAGTTCACATCACCCTAATCCAACTCTAAAACTTTACAGTACCTTGCTCATGGGTGATGTACAGTGTGGAAAGTTCCTGTCATCCTTTGGCCACCCTGTCATGAGGTTGTTGTACCATGACCACCGCTTCCATGCTAATGGTGGACGGACAGGAAGGTTCTAGTTGTTAGAAACCGCTGATCAAGCACAGGGGAGATTAAGAGTGGAGAGACTTGGACTGTGGAGGAGCCGAGGCATCAGGGAGTGATGTTAAGTGTAAGAGTGGCTTAAACTCATTGTCTCGCTCCCGTTGGAGATACAGGGTTAAGGCTGAGTGGACCGCAGCCAATCCACACTTTGATGGACTGCTGCTGCAGAATTTCAATTGTGCCCAATTTCCATTTCTGTCCCACCATGCTTTACCTCCTTTCTGTCTCTCCCCCCCCCTTTTTTTTTACCTCTCTTCCCCTTCCATCTTTCCCTCCTCTGGTGCTTTGTATACATTTCAGAATATTCCAGAGAGCAGGATTGAACTAGCATGAAATAGGATTAGCAAAAAGAGACAATTTTCACAACAAAATATCCCCCACTTCGCAGCTCAGTCCTGTCAAATCCTCCAGATATGTTTCACCGCATCTCCCTCCTATTTGCTATTTCTACATTTCTCAGACAGCCGTGCTATTTCTGACTGCAATGATTGTACGTTTTCATTTAGCCGACATGAAAAATACAGGTTTAACCACTAGATTGCATACATTATTACATCACCTTCCCTGTGGGGAGACGGCACTGATGGAACTTCATTTAATGACCAGTTTTCTGTATTGTGCTAGTCCTTCCCTCTCTGCCTTCTCCCCAACCTTCGCTCTGATCCGGCGAGTCCTTCTTCAGCAGGTATTAAACCTTAATGATTTCCAACACTGAGTGGAAGATGGTGGAAATGATTTCCACCAATTTCAACCAATACTATCATGAAATCCATCCATCAGTCTGGAGTTTCGGCTCTGCACACAGTCAGAGAAGGTCCGATCCTGTAGGAAGATGGATCCGTTGGGAAGATGGATCCTTTCGAAATGCCGTTTCCGCTCAACTGAAAGTATGAAAGTTATCGAACAAATCTCTGCCTGTTGGCTTGTTTTCACATGGAGCACGGACATCGGTTTCCTGAGTGAAAGTCCTGTGCCCTTCTCATTCAGTGTGAAAACAGATCGCAATTTAATTGTTTGATAATTACGTACTGACACACGCAGACAGAACATTCTCACAGGAGCAGTAACGTTTGTAGTAATGACCCGTCGTAATTATTTATTGGCTGTCATTTCTTAAGATAGAGTGCAAAAATGATAAAACTGCCCAGGGTTCTCCAATATGTTAATATGCCTCATTAAATACTTTCATAGTCAGATGGCAGTGAGTAGTTCCATTATATTTAAAACAGCCCTGTAATCATGCCAACTTTAATAGTGCTATTATCCTATTGGGACTCCTTTACAGTATTTATTTTCCCTGTTACAAAAAAAGGTATTATTTTGGTGGTTGTCCTTGTTCGTGAGCTTGCACCATTCTCCTATTTTTTCTATCAAAGTTTTTGCAAAAACAAACAAACAAAAAACAATCACTGGCAGTGTAGCTAGACACTGAAACACTGAAAAATGTCTGGCTACAATAAATGCATCAATTCACTTATTGTGTAACCCAAGGTTGTACTCGCTTTATGTAAACATGTTCTGGTAGAAACACCAAATACAACTATGAGCATATATGGAAAATTAGTATGATGTCCCCATATAATTGAGAACATGCATCACTACTGTAAATCAATGCACTACCGTCCTCACCAGAAAGACAACAGCATTAGCCATTTGCTAAAGGTCTAAGGGCTTAGCGAGCCACACCCAAATCAGTGATGTCACCACAGGTTACCACTGCAACACCTGTAAAATGCATGTATGCAAACTACAAGAGAAAAGTGTGATTGAATGTATTGACTGCAAGTACTTCATATGATGCTGATGAAGAGACAACCTCGACTGTTAATTGTAATGGTAAAAACCAGGACAGCGAGTCTGCTGATGCTTCAGATCAGAGTGTAAAACTGTTGTTTGGGGTGAAATATACCATGCCAAGATGTTCTTATCACATTTAATTAAATTTGAGATGGCACTTAAAATATCCCCCAAAATGTTGCTTTACCAAGCCTGTTTTTACAGCAGCGCTTTGTCTCCGAGCGTTGAAATGGCGTTCGCTGCGTTGATGTATGGGGCTGCTGGGAGTTCTGCTGGAGTTCATTACTATGACTTATACTGTGAAAAGATCTGTTCTCTGCTCTAATGGACATTCTACTTGAATTACACTGGCAGGCTGCTCTACAGTAAATACTCCCTAATACCTGAGCTTGTGTGTGTGTGTGTGTGTGTGTGTGTGTGTGTGTGTGTGTGTGTGTGTTTGTGTTTGTTGGAGCCAGGAAGAGCTTCTGCAGTATCTGCTCTAAAGTCTGGCTGACAGGTCAATGTATGGCTGCATGAAATATAAGCTGCCATCGAGACAAATGGCTTTCCATGCCGGCATGTGCATTGATGCAGGTGTGTGTGTGTGTGTGTGTTTATTGGTATGCTTGTCTGACAGGAATAAATTCTACTTGCCATATATTCAAGAAGTTTTGCATGGTTCGCGGGCGCGTGGGTGTCACACATGGCGGGTTCATGTTGCTTTTTTAGCAAGCAATGCACAGAAGCATTTAGCTGATGCTGAAGTGCCTTAAACTTTCTCTCTAGTGGCCTTCAGGGGGCGACAAAAAAAGAAGTGATTGAATGGAAGTCGATGACGTAGTCTTATTCAACTAGAATGCAAATATAGGCTGATGACACGTGGAATGATTCAAATATAGCAGTATTATTTTGAAACACTGTCATCTGCTTATGACGTCGCCCGCTCATTTGTGGACTTTGGTTTTGAAGCCTCAGTTTTTGAATGGTTAACCATCGCCATCTTGGATTCATTTGCAACCAGTGAAGGAAGTGACCATATTTGGACTGCGGAGGAGCGACGGGTGGATCTGAGAAACACAAAGAAATTCAGTTGACTTCAGAGAAATACGTATGTGAACAAGACTCCTGTATCCCTGTGGTGAACATCCAGATGTAGTAATACGAAGTAGGAGTGCACATGAACATGTATGGGATGATATTTGGTTTTGATATTTTGTCGATTTTAGGTATAATGTGCAGGTTTTGTTCAATCTATTTGGGTGCACCATCATTAAAAGCACATCGAATCATCAGCAATGGATTAAAGCTCAAAATAAGGCCTGTTGTTGGGGAGCTTCCTCCTACAAAAACCAAACAGGACATGAGGGAGAAGTTGGCGGTAAATGACCAGATGATGGCGCTAATAAAAATAATGAGCTTTTGGGGATGGATGTCAGACTCACTTTTTAAGTTACAAATTATTTCAAGTTGAGTCAACTTGGGATTTTTTACAGTGCATGCCACAATATAGTAAGAGCAACCTGGGAAGAGTTGCTTCTGAATGAAATAAAAGGAGTAATTACTTATACATACTCACACATGTTTGTTTGAAATATCAACCTCATTATTACTGGTGACAGTTATTCTACTCATTTTGGTAGAGTTTTTAAATATTTATGAAGCCCTTGATGGCAACATGCCATCATGAATCACTTCCTTAGTAAATTGGTTGGTTATTCTAGTGATCAGCTAACGCTGCGTTCAAACATTGGAAACTGCTTTTATTTGTTGTGCTGTGCAAACTGGAAACATTTTACATTTGTTTTGTGTGTGAATGTGTGTGTGTGTGTGTGTGTGTGTGTTCTCTTTTAATTGTATTCTTGACATAATTTGAAATGATTCCTCAAGATTTAAATAAAGGTTGATTGAATGAAAATGGTTGGAATGACTGGCCATTCATGTCTGTCAGTGTAACACATTTTTATTAGCAACATTAGCTTTTCTGATACGTTATGTAAAAAATATTTCTATTAATATAGATTCTATGACTGAACCACAAGGTTTCCACTTACGAGTTGCCTCTCCAGGTTCAGGCATGAGGACGACCATGGACAACACAAGAAAGAGTGCGATGCACTTCATCCTGAAAAGGAAGAACCAAACCAACAATGGAGGCCACAGTTAATGAGTTTTAAGATGAAAATTGTTGGGGCATTTTTACTGCATTTATTATACATGTTTTCAGACAGAATACATATCAATTTAACAGATGTCTAACAACTGTCCGGCTCATACTGTCAGTAAATGAGGACTGGATATTTAGTCCTTACCTTTCTTTGAGTGGAGGTATACAGGAGGCTGTCAAAGAGAACTTGAGTGAGCAATGTGATGTATGAGGAATGTGATGTAAGTCTCTTTTTATAGCAATTGATGAACTCCTTTGCTCATTGTTTACTCCAAATTTGGAGATCTAGGGAAGGTAAACCAGATGCAGTGTCATTGCGTGTTGCAATGCGGTGGTAAATGTCTTATCCGTCATCTTTCTAAATAACTCATGTTTATCAGTTTACGTTTTTTGCCACACTTCTAAATGGTAAACTCTGAGATGTAGAAGAGTTGTCTATGCTGTTGGGTGGACCACGCCTTGGCCACGGCGAATGTCAGTGGCTTGTAGGCCACAAACACTGAACTGCTGAGCCTCCAGCAGGAAATGGAAGTGTCAGATGGAGAGGTAGGGGCCGAGGAGTTCCCGGTCGAAAGTGCTATACGTTGGGGCGTAACTGTCGGCTGAAGAAAGTGGTTGCCAGGCACCATTCACCCACTGCTCATGTACCACGCCAACTGCGTAGTCTGAAGTGTCCGTGGTGATGGAGATAGGAGCATATGTGCACACACACACACACACACACACACACACACACACACACACACATTCATGTTTTCATGACTTTTGTAGCTCAAACTTACCCTAATCTTATAGGATGAGGTGAGTAACTCCATGCAAAAACACATATTTATGTCATTTCGCTACACTATTTGAGCAAAATGAGCACTGTCATGTCTCATAAGGACCCAACCTGTGTTGCATAGGTCTTGGAATTATTTTCTGAGGCCCAGAAAAGCAGATAAAACTTGCCCCTATGGGTTAGCATTGGAGCTATTCTGGAAGGCTGCCAGGCAGGTACAGATCTCGTTCTAGGTCAAGTCATTTTTTGTGGGGTTTTTTGCTTCTAATAAGTCGGGATGACCCTGGGGACAATGACAATGAGGTCAAAAATGACCAGATTTCTCCTTTAAGCTTGTATGAATAGTTCATACTGCTTGGATACTGATTTGGACTCTGATGGCCTGACTGTTGTCATAGAAACAAATTATGGTAAGGGTCTTCACCAAAATTGAAAAGGGCTGTCCACATTTTAGAGCTCAGCCTGGGTAGCCTGAGCCTTAATAATATTTACACAGAACAATCAGTATGTGATGAAGCTAATAACAAGAAATGGATCAGTTCTGGGTCACATGTCTGAGAGAAGGGGTTTATATTGAAAACAATAGTGGACCGAGAACGGATCCTGACCATGCTGGTCTTGAGTTCTAATTTGAAAACATCCTTAATTATGACCTGGGGTTGAAAGTTGTGCCGTTGATCTAATAAGTTATTTTACTTGTTATTACTTGATTGACAGATGGCTCCCACACTACCGATGCAGTTGGCTACTAAGATGACTAATTGTTGTGCTCATTCGTCTGTTATTCAGACTGTTTATCCTGAGACTGGAGATTCCCCCTCGTCTTCCCAACTGGCAATACTGGGTTGCAGGTAATAAATTAGATTTTGTTTGTTTTTATGACATATAAATTGTATAACAGTTTTTTTTTTTGTGTGTGAGTTGCCTTTTGACCCTTTGGGTTAAAAAGCTCACATTAGCCTTGCTAGCTCAGAATCTACTGTGGTAGCCTGTTAAATAGCTGTGAACTATGTTTTATGTTTGTTGTTTATTGTTCTCAGTCATCCATTGTTATGTATTGGGAGTTTGCACCAGTGTAATGCCATGTCATTTGTACTTTATCCATCCATCCATCCATCCATTTTCTTCCGCTTATCCGGTACCGGGTCGCGGGGGCAGCTGCCTGAGCAGGGACGCCCAGACTTCCCTCTCCCCGGACACTTCCCCTAGCTCCTCCGGGAGGACCCCAAGGCGTTCCCAGGCCAGCCGGGTGACATAGTCACTCCAGCGTGTCCTGGGTCTTCCTCGGGGTCTCCTCCCGGTGGGGCATGCCTGGAACACCTCCCGAGGCGTCCAGGGGGCATCCGATACAGATGCCCGAGCCACCTCAACTGGCTCCTCTCGATGTGGAGGAGCAGCGGCTCTACTCCGAGCTCCCCCCGTGTGACGGAGCTCCTCACCCTATCTCTAAGGGAGCGCCCCGCCACCCTGCGGAGGAAGCTCATTTCGGCCGCTTGTATCCGGGATCTTATTCTTTCGGTCATGACCCAAAGTTCATGACCATAGGTGAGGGTAGGAACGTAGATTGACCGGTAAACCGAGAGCTTCGCCTTTCGGCTTAGCTCTCTCTTTACCACGACGGACCGATACAGCGACCGCATTACTGCAGCCGCTGCACCGATCCGCCTGTCAATCTCGCGTTCCATCCTTCCCTCACTCGTGAACAAGACCCCAAGATACTTAAACTCCTCCACTTGAGGCAGGAACTCCCCCCCGACCTGGAGGGAGCAAGCCACCTTTTTCCGGTCGAGAACCATGGCCTCAGATTTGGAGGTGCTAATCCTCATCCCGGCTGCTTCACACTCGGCTGCAAACCGCCCCATGACATGCTGGAGGTCCTGGCTCGAAGGAGCCAACAAGACCACATCGTCCGCAAAAAGCAGGGATGAAATCCAGTGGCTCCCGAACCAGATCCCCTCCGGCCCACGGCTGCGCCTAGAAATCCTGTCCATAAAAATAATGAACAGGACCGGTGACAAAGGGCAGCCCTGCCGGAGTCCAACATGCACCTGGAACAGGTCTGACTTACTGCCGGCAATGCGAACCAAGCTCCTACTCCGGTCATACAGGGACCGAACAGCCCTTAGCAGAGGGCCCCCGACCCCGTACTCCCGAAGTACCTCCCACAGAATGCCACGAGGGACACGGTCGAATGCCTTCTCCAAGTCCACAAAACACATGTGGACTGGTTGGGCAAACTCCCATGAACCCTCGAGCACCCTGCGGAGGGTATAGAGCTGGTCCAGTGTTCCACGGCCAGGACGAAAACCGCATTGTTCCTCCTGAATCCGAGGTTCGACTATCGGCCTAATTCTCCTCTCCAGCACCCTGGAATAGACTTTCCCGGGGAGGCTGAGAAGTGTGATCCCCCGATAGTTGGAACACACCCTCCGGTCCCCCTTTTTGAATAGAGGGACCACCACCCCGGTCTGCCAGTCCAGAGGCACTGTCCCTGACTGCCACGCGATGTTGCAGAGACGTGTCAACCAAGACAGCCCCACAACATCTTTGTACTTTATAATAATATCCATTATATGATCACACCAAGTTTTGATAATTTTTTTATTTTGTAATATTCAATTATGTATTTTTGTTTATTTAAAAACTCAAAGTGACAAATCATTTCTACGCGGTTTCAAATAAAAGCCCTGTAATGCATCGCGTGTGGTCTGTGGAGCAACAGTAGTGTGGAGTTTCAGCACGAGCCACATCCGTCACATAGAGATCATAGATTGTGTTTTACACTGTAGTTTCTTCAAGCCTCGACATGTTTGTTTTGTTGGGTTTAGTGCATTTTATTTATTTTGTTGTAGAGATGCAATGAAAAAAATGAATGACCCATCTTAGAATACCCATAGGCAAAAGAACGTGAGGTTTATGAAAAAAAGCCCCCCTTGTCTCCCTTTTCCTGGTACTTGTCTTCCTCTCCCTTGTACTGATACTCGTCTTCCTCTCCCTTGTCCTGGTACTCGTCTTCCTCTCCCTTGTCCTGGTACTCATCTTCCTCTCCCTTGTCATTGTATTTGTCTTCCTCTCCCTGGTCCAGAGGGGTATTCCATCAAACTTGCTAAGCGCAAAGCCGGGCTAATTCCGATAAGCCTCGCTACCTTTAGCGAGAGTTACGTTCCATCAACGTGACTTGAGGCACTCTCCGCTAAGTAACCATGGGAATTTGTCCGACCAAATTAGCCTGCTCCGGGGCAGGCTAACCATCAGGCTTACTTTAGCGGGGGTTTCAGAGAAGTCCGTCTGTTGGAAACAACTGTACCAGCAGAAGGTTCCGCCAAGCCTAGTCCTCGTGATTTCATCACATCAAAAAAACAAAAACGACCAAAATTACATATATGAAGTACAAACAGACTATATTTCCAGCAAGTGTCTAAGAATACATGCTTGCAATTAAAAAAAAAAGGTGAATAAATCGTTTATTTCCTGAACTCCGATATTATTATCTAATTATCTATATATTTCATATGTTGCTCATCCCCCAGTTGGGTGAGTGGTGATGCACCTGCCCCCAAATACGGGCAACCCGGGATCACATCCCGGTGTTGGGGTTGTAGCAGGAGCAGATTTGGTTATCAACAGTTAATTATTAATATCAATATGATTATCGGTATTAATAATTATATTTAATATATTATCATGATATAATCATGAATAAACGGGGCACCACCCTGGGATCAGGGAAAAGATAACCTAAAACTGTATTCAGTCTCAATATAAAGGTTTTATACTCACATGCCAATCATCGTGATCATTGGCATAGAAGCATAAAAACAATCTAACAATTAAGAAGGGCGTGAAATTCAAGCACTAGCCTTCACAACCTGCTGTTATCCAGTGACATATACACAACAAGCACAAGAGACCGCTAGTTATAATATAATAAGATTTATTAAAATCAGTAATAATGATCACAATCAATAACACTGCAATTAACAAAGCCTTATTACCTAACTACCTAACACACAAAGCTAAGCTAAACAAAGGGAGAGACACACGTGGAGTGTGTGTGTGCGTATGTGTGTGCAGTTGAAAACACTGTTACAGAAATCAACCCAGCGGCGTGGGTACACGATCAGCATTCACATACAGCAGCACATGAACAAACGGACACGGCGGTCCGCGATCAGAACTTAAAACACATTAACAAGAATTACAAGCATGTCCTACACTATCGAATCTCTGCTTCTGCCCAGACAAATAGCCTCTTACTTTTGTCGATGTGAGATGCGTCGATGTGAGGTTTCCGTCCCGTCCGGTGATGGCGTTCCTTGACGCCGGCAACGGACGGCAGTTTGCGGGCGTTCGTTCAGCGCCGGATCCAATAGTTGAAGAAAACCGTTAGTAATTCTTCCTTCTGCAGGCAATGATGAACAATCGCGGGGCTCGGCGATTTAGTCAGCTGATTTCAGACAAAGACGGGTCGAGTTATCCGTTCTGCTGGCAGCTGGCACGAAGAAAGTGTTTTCTTCCTTCCGCGGGGAACGGGAGAGTTGCACTGTCGCGGCGGTCTCCTCAGGATCCAACATGATAAACAAAAGAAAAATAAAACGAGTAGAGAAAAAGAGGGGTAAAACAGTCTGTTGCTCGTCCAGCGAGTTTGGGGGAAAGACTGCGGCCTAGGACAGAGGAAAACGCTGCAGACGTAATGTTCACCTCCTGTTGTAACGTCGGTCACGGTGGAGAGAGGAAGTTCCTCAGGTGGCGCCGGGATATATAGCTTACGCCGCTCCAGGGGACCCCCCGGGGTTCCCTGAAGATTGTCAGCCAATAGGGCACCAGTTGTGTGACGTTGCCATTTTAGGGGACCCTAAAATGGTGGTTGTAGTTTTTTATCTCCTTTGTTCCTTTGTCCGGACCGCATGTGTAGGCTTTTGTAGGCCACATTGTGTAGTCCTAACGGTGAGGTCCCAACACCGGCAAGGATGTATTATGTGTTTGGTTTTTTTTGCTTGTATAATTGTCTTTAGATCAGAGAATTAGACCAACATTTTACTTTAACTATGATAAATATGTCATACAATTTCCACAGAACCGAAATATCACTTGCAAAAACATGATAGGCATAAAGATGTTATTATTAATAGCATGTTATAGATCCCAATGACAAAGGCATTGCTGCATGCAATTTTCAGCCACATAAATTCCTTTCAGGTGTGTTCATTAATTAGTTCATTGAATGTGTTCATTGAATTGTTGAGATAAATGAGTTGGTCAATGTAGATGCATTTACTAGGCCTATCTAAAAAAAACAGAGAGAGAGAGAGAGAGAGAGAGAGAGCTAAAGAAAGACATTTCTCAAAGTTCCATAGTCTGGAACTGAACCACGGCCGGCCGCGTGTAGAGCCGGCCCGTTACCTCTACACTACCCTCAAGTTTGTGAAATCTTTGTCAGTATTATATTAGAACATGTTACTCTTATGGTACTTACGCATTTAATAGCTCGGCAATTCTTGCCCAAGCAGCCTCGCGATTTTTATTTATCACTACAGTATTCCCTTTATTGGTTATGATGGGTTTGTACTCCTCGTACAGTTCCATCAATATTTTTGGCTCTGGTCTTTTCTGCCATTTTCTCGATGATTCGACATTCACGGTTCTGGTCTGGCTTCATATCCCGTGAACGTGCGTAACACACGACAACGTTAACCTGGCTTGAATTAGCCCCAACAAGGCGAGGCTGAAATGTGTTAATGGAATGGGTTTAGCCGCAAGTGGAAGTTGGCGTTAGTTCTAACCAGGCTTAACCAGGTAAGCGCCGCCTTAATTAGCGAGTTTGGTGGAATACCCCTCAGGTACTCATCTTCCTCTCCCTTGTCCTGGTACTCGTCTTCCTCTCCCTTGTCCTGGTACTCATCTTCCTCTCCCTTGTCCTGGTACTTGTCTTACTTGAATAACTTCAATCAGCTGTGTCTCAGTAGTTATGGAAAAAAAAATACATGCAATATATTTCTGTTTCAGCTGTTCACTTTAATTTTAGCCTATAGATTGTTTAGATTAGATTAGATTTAGCTTTATTGTCATTGTGCAGAGTACAATACAAAATGCCGTTAGCGTCTAACCAGAAGTGCAAAAAGCAGAAAGATCAATGTAAAACACAACAACAACAGTAAAGATAGGCTTAGAGTCTGTCGACACATTGTTGAACATGTTGTCTGTTCTGACATACTGTGTGAAAGCATTTGTACATTTGACAGTAAAAATCCATTGTTTTGGTCTTGGTTGAGCTTGTGTGTCAAAGAAGTTAAAGCATTTTAAATTTGTGTTAACTATGTTTTTCATGTCATATCAACAAGAAACATAATTGTATAGCAGACGCAGACGGGTGTTGCGTGTTAAGAGTTGTTTTTAAAAGTATTGAGAAAGTTGTCATAGCAACCGTAAAAAAACTCATCATTGTGAGTCATGTTGTTCTTCATACCAACTGGATTTCATAACCAAGAAAGCGTAAGAAATTAGAAGCTGTTTTACTCACTCAAGCAAACTCACTAGTTTCCAGAGAAATGTCTACTTTGGAATGCGGAACCCAAAGCTGTTAGCAAGTTGACAACAAGTTGTCTTTTTGAATCCTCTCTCAATACCTACAGGTATAACACATAGGTACAAAATTGTACCAACATGAGTAGAATAACTGTCACCAGTAATAAATCGTAGGGCAGAATGATGACTGAATGAAGGGTTTAAGAGTGGAGGCAGAGTGTGTTTATAGCAGGAGGTAACATCTGGACCTGAAAAGTAAAGCTAAGTCAGAAGTGTCCTTCTTGCATTCTTTCAAACGACCAGAAGGAGGCGACTCCTCTGGTTTGCAAAAAAAAAGGCAGATTATATAGTAAGCTTTGAGAAAATGCACAAGGGTATTTATCATTTATATTGTTATTAGACATGGATTTGACAAATTAAAGTGAACTTAATTTAAGAAGTTATGTTGATAAATGACTTGTGCATAACTTTCAACACGAGGGCACAAGTGTTCGTACTGATTACTCTACATTACAAACAGAAATGTTACTGTTTTTCTGCGATAAATGAAGCAAGTTTTCTTTCAGATGATGAGGTTGATATTTCAAACAATCATGTGTGAGCATGTATGAGTAATTACTCCTCGAGGAAGATAGTGATTTATGTTGCCATGTTTTTATTGGTTTATTTTTGGTAGCCCACCATTACTGGACACAAAAGAATGTTACTAAAGTGCTTATATTGCTCTACAACACTGACTGTAAAAAGCAGGAGGTCACATCCAGGATGGAGGCACCACGGGCGGATGAAAAAGCTCCGTAAAAGTCGCTGTCCAGGACCTCCAGGGTCCAGAGCAAAATTTGTTATATATTTGTTATTTATGAAATTCACATAACGAAAATAAACGGAGTCATCCAGCAGGGAGGGTTTCTGTGACGTCTCACTTCTTGAAAAAATAAAAACAGCTGCCCAACAGTTGGATCGTAGAGATTGGTGGTCTTCTTTCTGATGTGCGTAGTACTGGACCACCGACCTGCTTCTCCATTTCAGTCACGCTGGCTCTGAACGAAAACACGTTTAGGCGTTTATGTCCCTCTCCGGCAGTTCTAGTTTTAAAAATGGTGGAACGACACGGAAGTCTCCTTATGACTTACATGTCCGATAAGAAATTATTCACATACAAAAACAAATCCGATTTTTGGCAGAGGTAATTCCACATTCATGAGGACATATGTATCAGTGAAGATATTGATTTTAGATTAGAAATAACTTAAAACGTTAGACACTGTCCCTTTAACTTAATCTTGTTATTCTTTTGTCTATTTAGATGCCGTGCTTACTGTGAGGTAAGTACTTCTGCTTCTACCATTGTCAACTAATACACTACTGTCGTTATAATAAATATTAAACTTAAAGCAACATTTATGTAGTTGTGAAAGTAAATGTGATACAAGTCATATTTCTATAACAAACACTACTACTTCAACTACTTCTCTTCTCATAATATTATGTTCTGTTGCTGAATTTTCTCTTTATCCACCAGACATTCCTATGGGGGTTATGGCAGCTCCTCTTTCAGGGATGGCTATGGGGATCGCATGGCGGATGTTCAGCAGGCTCAACTGGACAAACGTATAATTCCTGACAACTATGACCTGACAGCTAGTTCTTACTAGACTGAAGGAACCACTTCACTGAAAATTCTTGCTTCTTATTTAAAATGTGTATTAAATGTTTTGGGTTTTGGTACATTTGTAAAGAAGTGAAGCAGGCAAGGCTTATTTATTAGTATAGCATCTTTTAACAATAAGGTAATATAAACTGCTTTACATAAAACATTTAAAGCGTTATAATTATAAAATAACAAACAAATGACAAAAACAGTAAACTGATAAACATGAGTTATTTAGAAAGATGACAGATCAGACTTTTACCACCGCATTGCAACACGCAATGACACTGCATCTGGTTTACCTTCCCTAGATTGCCACATTTGGGGTAAACAATGAGTAAAGGAGTTCATCAATTGCTATAAAAAGAGACATGGATGTACTGGACCATCACAGAGATTTACATCAGATTGCTCACTCAAGTTCTCTTTGACAGCCTCCTGTATACCTCCACTCAAAGAAAGGTAAGGACTAAATATCCAGTCCTCATTTACTGACAGTATGAGCCGGACAGTTGTTAGACATCTGTTAAATTGATATGTATTCTCTCTTCAAACCTGTCTGATAAATGTATTAAAATAACCCAACAATTTTCATCTTTAAACTCATTAACTGTGGCCTCCATGGTTTGTTTGGTTCTTGCTTTTCAGGATGAAGTGCATCGCGCTCTTTCTTGTGTTGTCCATGGTCGTCCTCATGGCTGAAGCCAGAGCAGCAATTCGTAAGTGGAAACCTTGTGGTTCAGTCATAGAATCTATATTAATAGAAATATTTTAGACACAACATATCTAGAAAAGCTATGTGTTACACTGACATAAATTAATGACCAATCTACCATTTTCATTCAATCAATCTTTATTTAAATCTTGAGGAAAAATGTTAAATTATGTCAAGAGTACAATTAAAAGATAACACACACACACACACACAAACATGTGTGAGTATGTATAAGTAATTACTCCTTGAGCAAGAAAGTGATTCATGTTGCCATGTTTTTATTGGTTTATTTTTGGTAGCCTATCATTACTGTCGTAGCCTATAGCATCAGCTAACAACTTGACACACAACGAACACAAATGAATGTTACTAAAGTGCTTATATTGCTCTACAACACTGACTGTAAAAAGCAGGAGGTCTCATCCAAGATGGAGGCACCACGAGCGAAAATTTGTTATATATTCGTTATTTATGAAATTCACATAACGAAAATAAACGGGAGGGTTTCTGTGACGTCTCACTTCTTGAAAAAATAAAAACAGCTGCCCAACAGTTGGATCGTAGAGATTGGTGGTCTTCTTTCTGATGTGCGTAGTACTGGACCACCGACCTGCTTCTCCATTTCAGTCACGCCGGCTCTGAACGAAAACACGTTTATGTCCCTCTCCGGCAGTTCTGGTTTTAAAAAGGGTGGAACGACACGGAAGCCTCCTTAGTTATGACTTACTTGTCCAATGTAAAAAACAGATAATTATTCGCCCATGAAAATAAAACAGATTTTTGGAAGAGGTAATTACACATTTATGAGGACGTATGTATGAGTGAAGATATTGATTTTAGATTATAAATAACTTAAAACATTACACACGGTCCCTTTAACGTAATCTTGTTATTCTATTGTCTATTTAGTGACTGGCCTGAATTGGGGGTAAGTACTTCTGCTACTACCATTGTTCTTACTACTTCAACTGCTTCTCTTCTCATATTATTTTCTGCTGCTGAATCTTCTCTTTGTCCACAACACGGCAGGTATAGAGACACTCCCTGGTTTGAATCCCGAGGGGACGTTCAGCAGGCTCAACTGGACAAACGTATAATTCCTGACAACTATGACCTGACAGGCTAGTTCTTACTAGACTGAAGGAACCACTTCACTGAAAATTCCTGCTTCTTGCTCTTCAACATTAGAAATATATAAAAATAAAAAAATAAAAATCTATATGTGCTTGCTTGGTGGATTGAGGAATTTTGAAGTGGTTGGTGTCATGAATAAATCAGCATTTCAAAAATCTAATTCTTTCTATTGCCTTTTTTAAAATTTGTATTACATGTTTTGGGTTTCGGTACATTTGTAAAGAAGTGATGGGCAGGCAAGGCTTTTTTATTTGGATTTTTACGTGGATGTGTTTCCATTGGAGTTAGTGGAAAGCCTACAGACATGAAGGGTGCCTTGTGTGTCTCTTAGAGACAGAGGGAGTTTGAATGGGATGATGATCTCTAAATCTACATGACAAAATTTGTCTTTGGTGGAAAACAGATCCATGTCTGCAAATGTCAGGGTACCATGGATATTGTGTTTTTTTCACCCTACTTTAGGTTTTCTTTTGGTGTGATTCTCCATTATTCCTGACATTTCAGCTTAGAAATCCACTGAAATGAAGAGTATTTGCCGTGTTTGGTCTAGGTTGTGTCATATTTTAATCCTCCATGATTGTCAGAACTTCCCTTATGACTACATGACAAGGTGAAATACACTCAACAGAAATATAAACGCAACACTTTTGTTTTTGCTCCCATTTTTCATGAGATGGACTCATAGATCTAAAATTCATTCCAGATACACAATATTACCATTTCTCTCAAACATTGTTCACAAATCAGTCTAAATGTGTGATAGTGAGCACTTCTGCTTTGCTGAGATAATCCATCCCACCTCACAGGTGTGCCACATCAAGATGCTGATCTGACATCATGATTAGTGCACAGGTGTACCTTATACTGCCCACAATAAAAGGCCACCCTTAAATGTGCATTTTTTTGCTTTATTGGGGGTCTGGGGACTCAGAACCAGTCAGTATCTGGTGTGACCACCATTTGCCTCATGCAGTGCAACACATCTTCTTCGCATAGAGTTTATCAGATTGTCAATTGTGGCCTGTGGAATATTGGTCCACTCCTCTTCAATGGCTGTGCAAAGTTGCTGGATATTAGTGGGAACTGGTACACGCTGTCGTATACGCCGGTCAAGCACATCCCAAACATGCTCAATGGGTGACATGTCCGGTGAGTATGCTGGCCAAATGTGCAGTTTTGTCTCACAGCAAAATGCCACAGATGCCACAAGCATTTAGGGAGCGTGCAATTGGCATGCTGACAGCAGGAATGTCAACCAGATCTGTTGCTCGTGCATTGAATGTTCATTTCTCCACCATAAGCCGTCTCCAAAGGCGTTTCAGAGAATATGGCAGTACATCCAACCGGCCTCACAACCGCAGACCACGTGTAACCACACCAGCCCAGGACCTCCACATCCAGCAGGTTCACCTCCAAGATCGTCTGAGACCAGCCACTCAGACAGCTGCTGAAACAATTGGTTTGCATAACCAAACAATTTCTGCACAAACTGTCAGAAACCGTCTCAGGGAAGCTCAACTGCATCCTCGTCGTCCTCATCGGGGTCTTGACCTGACTCCAGCTCGTCGCTGTAACAGACTTGAGTGGGCAAATGCTCACATTCGATGGCGTCTGGCACGTTGGAGAGGTGTTCTCTTCACGGATGAATCTCGGTTTACATTGTTCAGGGCAGATGGCAGACAGCGTGTGTGGCGTCGTGTGGGTGAGCGCTTTGCTGATGTCAATGTTGTGGATCGAGTGGCCCATGGTGGTGGTGGGGTTATGGTATGGGCAGGCATCTGTTATGGACGAAGAACACAGGTGCATTTTATTGATGGCATTTTGAATGCACAGAGATACCGTGATGAGATCCTGAGGCCCATTGTTGTGCCATACATCCATGAACATCACCTCATGTTTCAGCAAGATAATGCACGGCCCCATGTTGCAAGGATCTGTACACAATTCTTGGAAGCTGAAAATGTCCCAGTTCTTGCATGGCCAGCATACTCACCGGACATGTCACCCATTGAGCATGTTTGGGATGTGCTTGACCGGCGTATACGACAGCGCGTAACAGTTCCCACTAATATCCAGCAACTTCGCACAGCCATTGAAGAGGAGTGGACCAACATTCCACAGGCCACAATTGACAATCTGATAAACTCTATGCGAAGAAGATGTGTTGCACTGCATGAGGCAAATGGTGGTCACACCAGATACTGACTGGTTCTGAGTCCCCAGACCCCCAATAAAGCAAAAAAAATGCACATTTAAGGGTGGCCTTTTATTGTGGACAGTCTAAGGCACACCTGTGCACTCATCATGATGTCAGATCAGCATCTTGATGTGAGGTGGGATGGATTATCTCAGCAAAGCAGAAGTGCTCACTATCACACATTTAGACTGATTTGTGAACAATGTTTGAGAGAAATGGTAATATTGTGTATCTGGAATGAATTTTAGATCTTTAAGTCCATCTCATGAAAAATGGGAGCAAAAACAAAAGTGTTGCGTTTATATTTTTGTTGAGTGTAAGTAACTGTTCAGCTTGATCAGTTCCCTCTGCACGGTTTCCTCATGCCTGCTCTTCAAAGGAACGAACCACGAGAAAGACAAGAAATAGAGGGAAGTGGTGGTTACCCAGTTCTTTCCGGCCTCTTTCATTTAAACATGTGCAATCTTAGAGCATCCCCACAATGATAATGCATAGTTTTACACTGTCCTGCTCATTGCTCTGATGTTTTTGTCCTTTGAAGACCATTTGACTCATTGCGACGTAAACCCCTGTCTTAATGAAAACATGAATTATGGCCCTGGTCCAGATAGGTTGGCCAGAGCCCCATGTTGTTCATGCTGGCTCACTGTAATGGCTGTGACACACTATATAGAATGATAGACTGTAATTAATGAGCAATGACACCTGTGTTTACCCTGCTATGGTGTGTCAAAATGGCTGCTGTCAATTGGGCCTGGAAAAGGTCTCTTTTGCGAATGTTGTGGTTTGACTATGCATTAAAATTTCATATGGACCACTCTATTAGTCCGGGGTTGTTTTTTAAAAACATATCAAGTTGCCTTACGTTTAACAACGTTATTTTCACCACTTCATTGAGGGAGGGCAGACAGAGAGCGAGAGAGAGACAGAGCGTTGTGTATCATTGCAGAGTTAGTGGAGTAGAGATTAAATGCATTAGTTTGTGTGTCCTTGGAAGCTCCATTGATTTTTTACCTTTTTCACAAGGGCGTCTTCTGCTGCTTGTTATGACAGGGAGAGGCTCTCCAACAATCCATAGACTACATAATTTAACAATCCAAACTACGACCGGCTTGCAAATTCAATTACCGATCACTGCAGGAATCCACTTCCTCTCTTGTATCAGGCGGGCACACAGAAGGATTCTAAATGCAGACTCCGAGACAAGGCGGTGGTTCAAAAAGTGTATTTTAAACAGGCGAAAAAGGTACAGGCGAAGGTACAAAATCGTAATGCAAAATCAAAGGTCAAAAAACAGGCTAAAGGTCGGTAAACAGGTAATCACGAGAAACTACTAGGACTAGGAAATGCTGGGACGCTGTACAAGACAAGACGAACTGGCGACAAACAAAGGGAGCACAGAGACTAAATACAGAGGGAAAAGGGGAGGGGAAACACAATTAGACACAGGTGAAACATATTGAGGGAGGCAGGTAATCAGGGAACAGGGATGACACACCAGGGAGGGTGGAGACCTAAAAGACAAGACAAGTCAGGTGAAACAAAAGGATAACTGAAAACATGATTTCTCAAGACATGACAGTACCCCCCCCCTCTAATGGCCGGCTCCTGACGGCCCAGGTTCCTCAGGATGAGAGTCATGAAATTGTTTGATGAGTTCGGGATCCAGGATATTGCCTGACGACACCCAGGACCTCTCCTCAGGACCGTACCCCTCCCAGTCTACCAAATACTGCCGGCCACGTCCTCTGCGACAGACAGCCAACAGTTTCCTGACAGAGTACACTGGACCTCCATCGATGAATTGAGGGGGTGGAGAGGGTTTGGACGGGGGAACCAGGGAACTCTCCTTGACAGGCTTGATTTTGCTGACATGGAAGGTGGGGTGGACGCGCATCGATCTGGGGAGACGTAACCTCACAGCCACAGGGTTAATGATCTTTGACACTGGAAAGGGCCCCACAAAGCGGGGTGTCAACTTACGGGGAATACCTCGAATGGCGAAGTTACGGGTGGATAGCCATACTTTCTGGCCGCAACGGTAGGTGGGAGCTGGGGTCCTACAGCGGTCGGCAGCCTTCTTGTAACTGCTGGATGTTTTTAGCAGAGTCTGACGAGCGTTAAGCCAGGTACGCCGGCACCTCCGGACTAGGGCGGCAGCAGAAGGCACACAGATCTCACCCTCAGAGGCAGGAAATAGAGGAGGTTTAAAGCCAAAAACACACTCAAAAGGGGATAAGCCAGTAGAGGCACAAGGTAGAGTGTTGTGTGCGTACTCAACCCATAATATCTGTCGAGACCATGAGGAGGGGTTCTGCGAGGAGAGTATTCTGAGACCAGTCTCTAGCTCCTGGTTCAGCCGTTCCGTCTGACCGTTTGATTGTGGGTGGTATCCAGATGTGAGACTGACCTTGGCTCCCACCAAAGAGCAGAACTCCTTCCAAAATCGTGAAATTAACTGGGGAGCCCGGTCTGACACCACATCCCTGGGGAACCCATGTACGCGGAACACGTTGTTTAAGATCACCACAGCCGTCTCCTTCGCAGTGGGGATCTTGGGAAGAGGGATGAAGCGCACCATTTTAGAAAATCGATCCACTACAGTGAGTATTGTGGTGTTACCTTCAGACAAAGGCAGCCCAGTCACAAAGTCCAACGAGATCTCAGACCAAGGGCGTGAAGGAATGGGGAGAGGGAGAAGTTTTCCTGCCGGAGCCTGTCTGGACGTCTTGCACCTGGCACAAACCGGGCAGGCTGCCACGTACTCTGCCACTGCAGTCTCCATCTCCGGCCACCAGAACCTCAGCTTAACCCGGGACAAAGTCCTCTTGACCCCCGGGTGACAAGACAGTTGGGAGGAATGACTCCAATGAATTACCTGTGAACGCAGGCAGTCAGGTACAAACAGCCGTCCCGTGGGACAATTCTCAGGAACTTCTACTCCCTCCAGGGCCTGTAGGACACGGTCCTCGATCTCCCAAGAAATCCCACCCATAACACAGGTATTAGGCAGAATGGGTTCAGGAGACTTAGGTGAATTGTCAGGGTCATGAAGCCGAGATAAGGAATCAGGTTTAACATTCTTAGAACCTGGGCGAAAAGTCACAACAAAGTTAAACCGGGTGAAAAATAAATTCCACCTTGCCTGTCTCGGGTTGAGTCTCTTGGCTCTGCGAATGTACTCCAGATTCTTGTGGTCAGTCCATACCAGAAACGGTTGCTCCGCCCCCTCCAACCAATGTCTCCACTCTTCCAGGGTGATCGTGAGCTGCTTCATGGCCAGCAGCAGCTCACGATCCCCCACGTCGTAATTCTGTTCTGAGCTAGACAGCTTGCGGGAAAGAAAAGCACACGGGTGAAGTTTATTGTCTCTCACTGACCTCTGGGACAGGATGGCCCCCACCCCGATGTTAGAGGCGTCCACCTCCACAACAAACTGTCGGCGGGGATCTGGGAGCACAAGGACTGGAGCCGTGGTGAAGGCCAGTCTCAGCTTGTTAAAGGCCTGGTTAGCCCGAGATGACCAGATAAACCTGTTCTTGGGAGAAGTCAACTCATGCAACGGGGCAGCCACAGTGCTGAAGTTCCGTACAAACTTCCTGTAGAAGTTTGCGAATCCCAGGAAACGTTGCACCTGCTTGCTGTTCTCAGGTATGGGCCATTCTGCGACAGCCTTGACCTTCTCCGGATCCATTTGAATCCTTCCCTCAGACACGATGAAACCTAGAAATGACACTGTTGGCACATGAAACTGACATTTCTCAGCTTTGACGAAGAGTTGGTGTTGGAGAAGCTGACGCAGAACCTGACGAACATGTATCTGGTGGGTGGCCTCATCTGGAGAGAAGATTAAGATGTCATCTAGATATACGAAAACAAACTTATTCAACATGTCTTGGAGCACATCGTTCACCAGGGCCTGGAAGACAGCAGGAGCGTTAGTTAAACCAAAAGGCATGACTAAATACTCATAATGTCCACTGGGGGTATTAAATGCAGTCTTCCATTCATCCCCTGCCTTAATGCGCACCAGATGATAGGCATTACGTAGATCAAGCTTGGTGAACACTTTGGCGCCTTGTAATAGTTAGAATGCAGAGGATATCAATGGGAGTGGGTATCGGTTCTTGACAGTGATCTCATTAATACCTCGGAAGTCAATGCAGGGCCGAAGAGTGCCGTCCCTCTTCCCCACAAAGAAGAACCCAGCACCAGCAGGAGAGGATGAAGGTCTGATGATGCCTGCTTTCAGAGAAGACTCGATGTAATCGTTCATGGCCTGTCTTTCAGGTGCAGAAAGGGAGTAAAGGCCTCCCTTAGGTGGGAAGGTGCCTGGCAGGAGATCTATGGCACAATCGTATGGTCTGTGTGGGGGAAGAGAAGTGGCACGAGACTTGTTGAAAACCTCTTTGAGATCTAGGTAGCACTGGGGAACTTTAGAGAGATTGGGGTAGTCGGAATCAATGTTAGAGAGAATGGCAGAGAACTCCCCAAGGAGAACAGAATCATCTTGACAAAAACAGTTCTTGGCACAGTCCTCTCCCCACTTAAGAACATGGCCCAATCTCCAATTAAAAACAGGATTATGCTTTAGGAGCCAAGGGAGACCTAACACTAGGGGGTACTGCGGTGAGCAAAACAAAAAAAAGGGCAGGGTCTCAGTGTGGTGGTCTGGGAATGTTACCTGGACTGGATGAGTGATGTGAGTGATTTGACATAGCATACGGCCGTTCAATGCTGTGGCCTGCAAAGGCTTGGGCAGAGGGAAAAAATCCAATTTGAGTCTTTCAGCCAGCCCTCGGTCCATAAAATTAGCGTCTGCTCCCGAGTCCACCAGCACCGCCTGAGACCCTGTAAAACAAGCAGAAGAAATCGTTACTATGGTGGATGGACGAGAAGGGATCTCGGGCAGGTTGGCCTGACTCATCAATACTTCCCTAGTAGATGAGGCGGACCTTTTGGCAGGACAGGAAGCACGAGGATGGCCCAATTGTCCGCAGTAAAAACACCGGCCCTCCAGCAGGCGTCGCTGTCGCTCCTCTGCAGACAGATGCGTGCGTCCAAGTTGCATCGGCTCCACTGAGTCAGCAAGGAGCACTCTAGGGACGGCTGAGGTCGTCTCTTGAACCGGAGGACGATGAGAAAACCCGGAGACCCGTTCTGGGTGGGTTGCCTGGAACGGACTGAGCCGGCGCTTCTCCTCCTCTCTCTCGGTGAGGCGTTTATCAATCCTGATGGCCATGGCAATGAGAGAGTCCAGATCGGAGGGCAGGTCCAAGGGGGCGAGCTGGTCCTTCAGGGATGCAGACAGTCCGTGCAGAAAGGCATCATACAATGCCGTCTGGTTCCATCCGCTATCAGCGGCGATGGTACGGAACTCAATCGCAAAATCAGCAACACTCCTTTTCTCCTGCTTCAAGTTTACCAATGCACGGGCAGCCTCCCGGCCCGGCGCGATCTGTTGAAAAGTCTTGGTTAAGCGTTTGTAAAGAGTTGTAGGGTGTCACATACCGGGGATCTCCTGCTCCACTCCGCTGTAGCCCATGCCTCCGCTCTCCCGGACAGATGGGAAATAACATAGGCTACTCGAGCTCGTTCAGAAGGAAAGGACATAGGCTGAAGTTCAAAGTGAAGCTCACACTGGGTGAGGAATGGCCGACAGTCCCCCGAGTCCCCGGAGAATCTCTCTGGTCGGGAGAGCTGAATGGGGGTCTGTGGTGATACCGGAACCATCGAGGATCCCACAACCGGAGGCGAGAGCGGTGAGGAGGCTGAAACCGGCGCAGGAATTCCACCCGTGGATCCTGGAGAGGCATCGTGAGACATCAGTTGAATGTGAGTCGTCAAAAAGGTGAGTTGCTCACCAAACTTAGCCAGCACCTGCTCGTGCTGGGCGTTCGTGGCCTGGAGCTCCTGGCGTAGAGCGCACAGGTCCTCCTCTTGCCTGTGCAGTCTCTGTCCCTGTGTCTGGATGGTGGAGTGAACAGGGTCTGAGTCCGCTGAATCCATTTGTGGCCAGTTCATACTATCAGGCGGGCACACAGAAGGATTCTAAATGCAGACTCCGAGACAAGGCGGTGGTTCAAAAAGTGTATTTTAAACAGGCGAAAAAGGTACAGGCGAAGGTACAAAATCATAATGCAAAATCAAAGGTCAAAAAACAGGCTAAAGGTCGGTAAACAGGTAATCACGAGAAACTACTAGGACTAGGAAATGCTGGGACGCTGTACAAGACAAGATGAACTGGCGACAAACAAAGGGAGCACAGAGACTAAATACAGAGGGAAAAGGGGAGGGGAAACACAATTAGACACAGGTGAAACATATTGAGGGAGGCAGGTAATCAGGGAACAGGGATGACACACCAGGGAGGGTGGAGACCTAAAAGACAAGACAAGTCAGGTGAAACAAAAGGATAACTGAAAACATGATTTCTCAAGACATGACATCTTGGGCTGGAGATTCTTCTGGGACATTTATCTCGACTATATGTATATGTAATTCTTGCTTGTATCTATTATCTTGTGTTCTATCACTGTTAATGATAGAACGGGTTCGATCATCTCATTTCACTCTACCTACTGAACTTCATGAGTGATGTTGCCTCAATCCCAAAACTCCCCCAAAACACCCAAAAGTAAAGTGGTAATTGAATTTAATTCGTACCCCCCTGCTTCCCTCAGGCTCTGCAAGTGAACACTGAAGTTACATATGATATTTATGAAATGCAGAGAAGTGAAGGAGGGAATGTCAAACCAACATTGAAACACAACGCCGGCTCCCTCACAGTCGGTTGTAGTTGTTGATTCCTTGTGCGTCCTTCTGCTCCACAGGGGGCTTTCAGGTCGTGAGGCACCACTTGTGATCGCTGTTCTCTCAGAATTATAGGATCCCATCTATGTCTATATGAACACTGATGAGGGGTTCTCAACCTTTTTGCAACTTCTGGCCCATTTCTGTCCAGTAAAGCAATTTGGAGGGCCAGATGAAGCATTTGCATTCATCTGTGCATTAAATTTGATTTGATGGAAAAAACGATTACATTTGTGCATCAAATGAAATCACTTACTTTTCCATCACAATTGAATAAAACAGTTGTGGTCAATATACTTTTAAAACAAGCTGTAATTTAAAAAAAAATCCATTTGGACAGAGTCTAAAGACATTAGAGCCCCACAGGAACATCCGGGTCTATGCTGTACGGTTTTGTGTTCTTACTTACCTGAATCAACTTAATACATAAGTGCCTTAATAAATAGAGTGCCATTGAGGCTAGAAATGGAAATGAAAAAAAGCAACAAAAAAAATGTCCCTTGGTTTTACCCTTTCAACATTGCCTGTGCTTCACTATTTAAAACAGCCGTTTACTCCAATGAAGCCTCTGTTTTGCAAGCAAGTGTATAATGGTTAAAAGGAAAGCAGGAAATAAAACACAGCAGTGGTCTTCTCTTGAAATGGAAGTACTTCTTTCATCAGTGTTAACATGATGTGAGTGGAAACTGATTGTCGACGCCAGTCAATTTCATTATCACTTGAATTAAAACTAATGTTTTATAAGCTGCAATATATTTACAGAGCAGCATGAAACATGTCTTGATATTGTATTGTTGCATTGTGTGTGTTTGTGTAAGAGGGAAGTTTGATTGTGATGCAGAGAGAAAAGAAAATTAGAGAGTGCAAGAGAAAGAGAGAGAAGCCAATATCACAGAAATACTCTTTTTGGCAAGACCAGAGTGTTTCTATTGATCCATAACTCCGAAATATCACTAATCTCTTTAGTCAGCAAGCAGTCAAATAAAAAGTTGGAAAAAGAAATGGAATCTATTTGCCTGAGGAAATTGTGCAAAAGTACGTTTGGATTTTCCAGTGTCTCTTTAATTTAGTGGATTTTTCCAGAGAAACCACCTGTATTTCAGGGTGTACTTGTGTCTTTATTTAACAGTTAACCCCACTGACATCAAGACAAGAATGCTTCTCACCATGCATGGAGGGCCTTACCCCAGGCCGGGGTCTATCACTCCAGGACCCCAGGTTCTTAAAGTATGTTGGCAACGTCACACTTAAATAGATCAGCATTGACCTGGTTTCACACTGGACACTAACAGCGACCTCCTGGGTGAAAGTCCTTGTGTCGACCCAACCGTCCACCCAGACTTCTTCCCTTCAAAGTCTTTGCTTTGAAGCATTTGTGACAGTTAAAAAAACAAACATAATCTGGAAGAAAATATGTATAACCTGATGCAACTACTTGTTGTTTTTGACGAGCAAAAGGAGAAATGAAAATTCCTGATTTACTGGAGAACACATTATTTTTAAAGCAAGCACGACATTTAAACATCATGAATGGCAACAAAGTTTTTGAACGATAGGGCATGACATCACGTTGTTGTGTGAAGGCATAATGTGTGACTAGGGCTTCTGGGTATTTTGCTTCTGGGCTGCTTCACGCTGCGAGATTCTGTAACACGCCTTCCTCTTTAAACGATCATGCTGGGAATACAAATCCACAGTGTTTCTGTGTGTGTGTGTGTGTGTCCCACCATCAGGTCTAGCAGATGTTTAGCTGCCGGTTGAAGATGACTATCGCCCAGCGTGATAATAAGGTCACGTCAAGAAACGTTGTGGATGCAGATGTCTACAAGCTGATGTCGAGCCCAGCTTTGGCAAGTGTAAAAACTGGCATTTGTGCAGCCCACCGTATACACACCACAGACCTTTTCTACCACACATGAAGAGCAATCACACACACACACACACACACACACACACACACACACACACACACACACACACACACACACACACAAGCCTTCCGGGTTGAAGAGCCATATGGTAGCGATGGTAGGAGACAAATGTTGAAGGGATTTTGAAGCCTTGAATTTGGATCCCTGTTTGTGTCTCTACTGTGTAACATAAGATGCACACACACACACTCTCACACACACACACAGACACACACACACACAGATGAAAATAGACACACAAACAAAACAGGAATGAGTGAAATTTTCCAAGTAACAGTAGCTATTTAGCCATTTAATGGCACTTAGTCATGAGAGAAAAAGATCTTATCGCGTTGGACTGCCCGTTATCTTCATGTCAGTGTGCACGTCAGAATTCAGAATTGGCTTTTTATTTCACTTCAGAGTTTTTTTTATCGTGGTTATGTTTCTCACAACATGTCTTCATAACGTTTTCAGTAATGGTTTGCTAGCAACTCCAGTTGCGTACGATAAAGCTTTCAAGGATTACTCACGATAACTGTTTCCCCGTGTTGCTTTTGCAGCTAAATTGCCGGACTGTCGGGGCGCATTGCTGCAGTTAGAATGGCAGTTTCAAAGAACAAGATTCATTCTGTTCCAAGAAACAAAGTTCCTCTGGGTGATGGTACAGCAATAAACATGCAGGACATTATTAAATGTTCTGTAGCAGAGGTCTTCAACGTTTTCAGGCCAAGGACCCCCGAGGCTGATAGAGACCCGGTGGAGGGACCCCCTATTTCATATCATATAATGTTCCTTATTAAACAATAAAAATATGTAGTTCCATGTATAACAGTACTTTGCAATGATGGATGTTTACAATGCTATGCTACTGAAGTAATAATTGTTGACAGATTCATATTTTAATTCTATTTTGGCATTTCTACATCACAATTTCTCTACATGCTTTTTTCAAATCTGTCTCAACAGTAGTTTTAATATAAGCTGTATTCATGTTATCGTGTATTCTTGGACATATTTACATTTTGGGAAGAAAAACAGTTTGGGATCAAATAATTTCGGAGACCCTGCAGTAACTCTGCGGACCCCTTGTTGAAGATCTCTGGTCTTAATAATCAAAGAAAATTAACAGAAGTGACGCTCTAACGCTTTAACGGTCGACTGAAAATTGGAAACGCCACCATCTAAACCTTGTTAGGCCTCTCCCTAATGTGTTACATTAGGCTTGCACCGTGTTAATGAAAACATGGATTGACTATTCCAAATATTCAAATATAATTAGAAAGTTTGTATTTTAATGTATCACTTGGCCATTTTAATTTCAAATGACAGCTGGTAAATGGTGTTAAGACCCAACTGAGATTGTCACTACCAATCTCATTAATATCCCTTCAAGTGCTACTGAAGCCCTCTTAGAGTTCCCAAAGCAAGTCATCACCTTATATATCACACACACACACACACACACACACACACACACACACACACACACACACACACACACACTTGAATACCAGACTGAATCCATACTAAGATATCAGGTAGTAACAAACACCCTTCAGTGCACCGCATGCAGCACATCAATTATCAGTGTGCACACTTCAGTGAGCCGCACATGAAGACATCAATTAACCTTAAACACTGTGTGATTATAGTTGTCAGTGACGGTTAGTGGGGAAAGTGATCTGAAGCACAAACGTACATTCCTGCAGTCTACTGAGGTGAACTTGGTTTTTGATGCCAGAAATTAAAGCGTTTCAATCAAAAAACAATAGACACTTTTTTTTTACTTTTATTAAGTAAACAGAAATGGTTTTAGAGCCAATTGAAATTAAAATGAAATGAATGAAAGCAAATAGTTTAATATTTATACAACATATTGTATATATCATGATTTATCGGGAGAAACTCTAAAAATAGACATTCCGTACAGTACGCTAGGCTGATTAGATCCCCCTCCTTTAGAACCCTGCTTTCTGGTCTGGTGGACTCTAAATGGACCATAATGTACTAAATGAACATCATGCTGGATTGAAGAAGACTTGAAACTAGAGATTGAGACCATAAACTCCTGTTTACAGTGTTTACTGAGATAGGGGTGGGCCCGCTAACCAATCAGAGCAGACTGGGCTTTTTGGGAGGGAGGGAGGGGCAGGAGCGCAAACCGAGAGAAAGGCTGAGAAGAGCTGCAGCACAGTAGCGTCAGAAAAATAAAGCATTTTTTTAAGCATATAAACATGTTCTAGTAGGAACCTGAAATACAAATATGGAGCAGAAAAGGATCAGAATAGGTTTCTTTAGTGGTTTCAAAGATTAACAATGTTAGTGTTAAAGCATCCTGAAAAAAAAACGTGTAAAAACATGATAGGATCACTTTGAAATGGGCTTCCACAACAGTGCACTTTATTATCTGAGCACTTTCCCTGAGACTCTGTGTACTTTTTAATGTAGGTTTGCCGTACTTGTCTCCCTGCTGGCGTCCACATTTATTCTGACTCGTCTCGTTTGAAAGAAACATTTGTTCGGAGCGTTGAATATACAGCGTAGCAAGTAGTGCAACACGCTGTTCGATGGCATAATCTAACACACACTGTGTGAAGGATTCCTATGCGTGCAGGATATTTCCATTAATGCATCAGTCTTAATGACGAAGCTTGGATTTGTCCGTGTGCACTTTTCTATAGCCACTATGATATGCTTCCCCCATTTGCATTTTCCATTATTCCCCCAGTCTGATGCATTGAAAATGTTACTTACCAGATCAGCATGTAAATTGCTTAAGCGCCTCAGATGGAAGCTCTAAGCAGATCTGTGCTACTTTCACTACACTGATAGTCATGTTTTCGCCCGCGATAAAAATGTAGCCAGACATCGCTGCTGATTGGAAAATGGAAAGCATGACAGGCATTTTTCACTAGATTTCAAGGTGTATGACTCGCTGTGCCTCCGCGGATGTCTGTGGACTTAATTCTTTTGTTTATTTTTTTATATTACAAGAGCTGAAGCAGAGCGTGCCGTATTGAAACGTCTTTTTGATATAATCCTCCGAGGCCTTTTTTTGTTTCCTTGGTAAATTTAGTCTCTTGGGTGTTAAGATTTCTACGTCACATTTGATCCAAGTAGAGATAAGAACACACACACACACACACACACACACACACAAACACACACACACACACACACACACAAACACACACACACATACACACACACACAGACACGCTGGACTTTCAAGGATGGAAGATATTGGGAATGTATTCATTTTAAAGAGACCTTCCGCTGTGACTTTAATCAACGTCATCACACGCCCAAACATATAAGTGTGTATTAAAAATAAGCTTTGCGAATGTTTCATGAGAAATTGCATTGAACGCATTTGTTAGGGCTCAAGGATACATAGAAGGTTTTTATGGTTCAAATGTTGAAAACTGCACAGTGTTCCCTAAAGCCTTCATTATAAGGAGTCACGTCCTTCTTAAAATGGTGTGGTTTTACTGCCTAAATGTCAAATTAAATTGTTTCAATGGCGCCAAAACATCATTTTAACACATGAACCACCACACAACTCAATCTTTAGAGATCGCGATTTTAATTGATATTTTACAAATCTTGACTGAACTTTTTGTTGGTATTCTGAATAGGCTACATTCCTACAAAACATCTATTATCAATACAAATGGTACAAAGAAATAAACACTGAATGGATGATGTACAGTATGTAAAGATGACTATACTTCATTTACAGCATGTGTGGTTTATATTTACAGTGACAGGTGTTAAATTACTATTAAAAAATGTATTTATATCAACTACGACATCACATTTCACATAAACCCCATCACTTACTTCTTGATGGTGAAACAAGTTGTTTTAGTTGACAAAGTACATTTTTGGTTCACCATCATCTGGAATACATGGATGTGTTTTTTTATAAGATTTAATTGACCGCAACATACATGTAGCAACAACAGAATGTTGCTACATCCTGATTGGTTCTCAAAGGTACGTGACCTCAATCAAAGCTGTTGTGTTCTTGGCTGAACCCCAAAGTAAAGTAAGAAGCAAATTTGAAATGTGTTGTCCTTGTGTCTTATGTATTTCACAAGTTTTATATAAAAAAAAACCCAAAAACCTGATTGAAACATAAAAGATCCTTTAAGTGAACTGCATGTATGCGATGGACCTAAGATGGCACAGCAGTCTTTAAAATATTCACTTGACATTTAAGAGTTATGCAGCCATATGCAGACTGTATTGCCCTGCCAGGGCTGTCGGAGGAATGATTTGATGCTTGGCGTTTTGAGAACTCGCTTTGTCTTTCTGGTTGTGCAAACTCAGAGATAAAATCCTACATCTGTCATGCAAGTTTAGACAATTGAAAATGAGCTTATTGCGCATTTTCTCCCGGGCCGATTGCAGATATATAGTGTACTTACATGGTTTTATTGCCAAATAAATTCCGGAACAGCAGGATAACATCCGACCAAGTCGGTGATTCAGCTCAGTGAGAGCATTTCCTTTGAGCTCCTTTACAGCCATATTGACTCGGTCATAAAGTGACCATAAATCCGTAGGCATTTAATAATGAGCTCGTGTCATCAGCTGACAGAGGCATACGTCTTCTTCTGCAGCTTGGACGAACCCCACGGTCCGATGGGAAGTCCAATCACAAGTATTAGGACAGTGAGCTTAAGTCATCCTGCTGTGATAAATACAACTCTCCATCGTGAATGTGAAGCACGAGAGCGTTAACTGGCATGGCGTCGTAAACCATCACAGCCCAGCTGCTCCCCACGCAGAACTTTTACCAGGAAGTCGAACATCGGTAAAGGTCACTAATGAACACATTTCCTCGTTTCAGCTCAGTGTTCCCTTCCCATCTTATGAAAAGGGCTTGTAAAAAAACATTTCACAATGCTAATGTACTTATTATGTGCCTCACTCTAAAACCCAGGCATTTTTAATGAAAGCGCTAAATTGTAAAAAGGAAATTTAAACCCATAACCACTGAGAGGCAATTTCATAACACTGGAACTTGGCATCAAGTGCGGGCGGGCAACACAGCGTGTCTGTCTGATTGAAAAGTCAGCAATATGGAAAGTGTCATTGGGTTTGCAAAGAGGGGTTGCCAAAAATAAGAGGAGGAGAAAGACAAGAGTTCACCTTGCTGTTCAGTCACATGACAAAACTACACAACAAACTCAAGGAAACACATAAGAGTTAATATGCTGAGTGATGGAGGGATCCAGCACAAGCCATATGCTGATGATGTCTTTCTAATTAACGCTGTTTACTATGGTGACATCATGTCATACAACCACACATTGTTATTGGTCCGATTGTTCGCAATGTAAATCTCTGGATGACAAACATGAAACGTTTATAAACTGTCTGCATGGCTAACATCACCTGCACTTAGACATGAACAGATGAAACACCTCGGTGACCTCACTGGCCCTGAACCTAGCTTTCAGAGTCACATTAGAAATGTCACCATGGTGTCCTATAATTTAATAAACATTTCGTTGGCTAACTGTGATTCTACACACAAGCCAAATAAGACGCAACACTTTAACATCTCTCTTCTATGTCAAAGTAAAAGTCCGCTATCAAAACCTAACAATCCTTTTTAAAAGCAGTATATTTGCAACTCAATGCTCCACACATGCACCATTTTAATGACACTTTCAAAGCTGCAAGATGCAAAACACTAGATGTCTCTGAGTTCCTTGTATACTACACATTTCAAATTCACAAAAAATAATAAAATATAGTTTATTATTGTATTTTGCTATTGTAGGTTGTACAACAATAAAAACCATAAAGACAACTAAAATCATAGAACTGTAATCAATAGAATATGTTGATGTTAAATGTCGGACACACAAATAATTACAATGAAAATACAGTGCAATGCAAAACACAACAATCATAGCGTTGTTGGGGACAACATGAGCATAATTACTGTATGCATCTGCAAACTAAATACACTATACAGCAAGTGGCCTCCACTGCACACCGAAGAGCAAACCACAACCCTATTGAAAGTGTTCAAGCTCAGATTCCTCAGTGATCTAGATGGTTGCAGGTGTTTTCACAGGTGCATTCTGGGTGCAGGGTGTTAATAATTTAGTGTGATATTTCAGTGTGCAGCATCAGCAAACACAACACACAGGCTTT
Organism: Eutrigla gurnardus; assembly: GCF_963514095.1. Lineage (NCBI taxonomy): Eukaryota > Metazoa > Chordata > Actinopteri > Perciformes > Triglidae > Eutrigla > Eutrigla gurnardus. The sequence goes on along the minus strand of NC_139919.1, from coordinate 30,002,888 downwards.
ACATGTTTTATACTGTAGATGTGTCCAATGTAGATAACCGTGTGTAGCTATTTGCATAATTGTTTTTTCGATTGTGCTAGAAATACGATATTTGTCTTGAGAAAACTAAGCGTATGTAATGGTTGGTCATAGATGGAGAAAGCGTCGGTCTTTCTCTTGAACATCATGCTTATTGAAGTCCAAACTGGTTAAGCAAAGATGAAGAAAGCAAACACTTGTCACAAGAAAAACAGACTTTACTAAGAATTAGTCCATAAATGTCTTCGTGCCAAAACCACTTTTTCCACACAAATATACAAAAGGAGAGAGAAAGTTTTGTAAACTGTGGGTGTTTCCTGGCAGACTGAAATGTGGAATAAATGTGTATACTACACCTCCACCTTGTTATCCTGGTCCACGTGTCGAGCTGCTGCTGATCTCCGTTATCCACCATGTGAGTCCTGCTTTAAACAGGCAGGTTGAGTGAATGTGCAGCAGGTTGGCGGTTTGTGAGTTTCTCAGAGGGATTTGTGAAAAAGCAAATTATGCATCTGACAGCTGATGTGATTTTTAATGCTTCGGAAATATCAAATCCTTCAAGGAATTAGCCTGAATAATGAACGGCGCGTTGCTGCACGACTGCACACAGAATGCAAAATTAAGCTAAACAGCCTTTTTTCTTCCTGATTTATGTCAAGATTTAATAGCTTGTCTCTATTACAGCCCATATAACCCACCATATAACTTCAGGGTTTTATTTATTCCTTTGACAATTAAGGTCATCTGATGCTTCCTGAAAAAAACAAGCATTTATTCCAGAAGAAAGCTGTTTGTCTCGCATGGTGCATCTATGACAAGCAGAGCAAATCAAATCTGACTCGCTATTTTTTGGAGCTCATACATTTATGAGAGCTGCCAAAGCAGGACCTTTCCTTCATGATTATGAGAGACAATCTGCTGTTTGATACTTTGCATTTAGTGGAGCTTTATTGGTGCACAGAGTGCACTTAATCTGGTGAACTAATGGTGAGAAACTTGGGTTCACCAGGTAGATGCATTTTATTAATGAGCTTATTATTACATTTTTTTTAACAACTTCTAATAGTTGCAGTCTGTTTCTGGATTAATGGGATTTCAGACTCATGCATGTTTGCTTTGGGGAAAATGAGCTGTCAGACAAATGGGTATAAAGTAAACGGTTCTCAACGGTTGTAAATGGTAAATGGCCTCATTTATATAGCGCTTTTCTCCAAAGCGCTTTACAGTAATGACTGACATTCACCCATTCACTCACACATTCACACACCGACGGCTGAGTCAACCACGCAGGGCGACAGCCAGCTCGTCAGGAGCAATTAGGGTGAGGTGTCTTGCTCAGGGACACCAGGCACTCAGCTAGGAGGAGCCGGGGATCGAACCGGCAATCTTGCGGTTGCCAGCCAACCCGCTCTACCTCCTGAGCTAATGCCCCCCCTGTTGTATCGGTTGTTTTGTTTTTTGAATGTTTTTGTATTGTAAAATGTTTAGCTTGTATTTGTTACAGTAAACCTAATGCCATCAACAGAAGAATTCAGGAAACAAAGCTTTTTGCATGTGAATTATGATTTCTCATAACGTGTGAGGGTAGCTACTTGAATTCCAAAATGTGACCAATGATGTGTGCTCTTTATAATAACAATAATAATAATAATTATTATAATAGGAATAATGAAACATAACAGAACATGATGCACTTTTATGTGAAAACCCACAATGCATCAACAATAGTAGATGTTGCTTTTGTCATCCTGACCATTGCATGTGCACTCACTAGTTCCATCAGATCTCTGACTGGTCTGCTGCCAACTGGTGTCCCTGACTGTCGGATTTTATTTGGAGTGAAGGATGAAGAGAGAAAGAAATAATTGGACGAGTGTGTGTGTGTGTGTGAGTGTGTGTGGTAAGCAGACGAAAAAACACACACCACGTGACGGCGCCCTTGGATGAAACTCGGGGGGCTGGTGGCCTCAGAACGAACACAGAGTCGGGAGATTAGCCCAGTTTGCTCTGAAACAAAAGAAGGAGGGAGCGACAAATGAAAGACTGGAGTATGAAAGAGAATATGGATGTTCGGGGCAGACGGGTTGAAGTTCTGACGGGTAGATTTTTGGGGATTCTTTTGCTTTATTTACTGAATTTTCCATTCTGAGTGATCCTTCATGTTGACTAACGTTGGGATTTTGTGACTATTAAAGTTCTTACTGGATTAGCCTCGATTCTGGGAACAAATGCATGGTTGTTAATACAGCAACTCCTGAAAGATATATGACATTGTTAAAGTGGGAGATGAATTAAAAGGATTATTTAAAGCAGCTTTATAAAACCATCATGACACCGGTGGTGCAGCTTATCTTTTCTGGACTCTGGTCTAGTCTACTTGGCTAGGGTTAGGAAAAGATTGTGGTTTGGGTTCAAATTAGTGTGCGAAGTCAAATAAACATTTTCCGTAGCACAGTATGAACCCAAAATGTAATTGTCGTACTAACATAATAAAAGGTTGCTGAAATAACGACATAATGAATTTGTGGAATACAGGAGTCATAGTGCTGTCAGAGTTTAAGTGCATTGAATTGATCAGTTGAATTGAATAAAATGAATTAATCAGTAAACGTGACATTGCTCTCAGACATAAACACTTTGTTTGAACTTGCACTGAACCATCCAGTATGAAAACATTAATATGAAAACTTTAATATTATATATTTGCTCAAGGCTCAAACTGAGACAACCCTGGTTGCTAATTTGCCCCCGTCTCATTTATAGATGTAATTTAGGACACACATTCAAAAAATTGTTGCAGTAATTTTCATATCGAGGAAAGAAAATGAATCATCACCCAAAAATATATCGCACAGTGCCTTGTAATTGGCCGTTAAAATCTTATTGCTTGTTACAATAATATCGTATTACCCTTCATTATTATCATCATCAAGTTATAGACCCATTTAACAACACCTCGCCGTTCCTGGAACGACAGTACCGGCCATAACGGAATGTGAATATATTATTATTAAAGTGGTAAAATTGCTGAATTATTGCACACCAGCCACCTTGTGTTCATTATGTAAAGTATGTGGAAGACAGAGGCAAATATGGAGACGCAGATATGCAGCCGTGGGGCGGGTGGACGGCCTCGTCAGATCCTGATTAACTTCATGTGGTTTTAGATAATTGCTTTTTACATCAGGGGGTGTCTGTCCTTCTCCACCTGAGGTGAAGAGGTTGGAGGGGTTTCATAGTGCAAATAGTTGAAAAGGCAAAAGTCAAGAAGTATTTCCTCAGTATGTCCTTGTGAAAGGCCCATACCCTCAACACGCAGCTAAAAGGATGTTACACAGGACTCAAGAACACGACCAAGACCAGGCAGCAACCTCCAGTTCTGAAAAGTGAAGCCAACGCTGAAGTGTAATTCTCTCTGCTGGCCACAAGGGGGCGGCTCCTCTCTGGTTGTATAGAAGTCTATGAGAAAATGGTCCTACTTCTCTCTGCTGGCCACCAGGGGGCGACTCCTCTCTGGTTGTATAGAAGTCTATGAGAAAATGGTCCTCCTTCTCTCTGCTGGCCACCAGGGGGCGACTCCTCTCTGGTTGTATAGAAGTCTATGAGAAAATGGTCCTACTTCTCTCTGCTGGCCACCAGGGGGCGACTCCTCTCTGGTTGTATAGAAGTCTATGAGAAAATGGTCCTCCTTCTCTCTGCTGGCCACCAGGGGGCGACTCCTCTCTGGTTGTATAGAAGTCTATGAGAAAATGGTCCTACTTCTCTCTGCTGGTCACCAGGGGGCGACTCCTCTCTGGTTGTATAGAAGTCTATGAGAAAATGGTCCTACTTCTCTCTGCTGGCCACCAGGGGGCGACTCCTCTCTGGTTGTATAGAAGTCTATGAGAAAATGGTCCTACTTCTCTCTGCTGGCCACCAGGGGGCGACTCCTCTCTGGTTGTATAGAAGTCTATGAGAAAATGGTCCTACTTCTCTCTGCTGGCCACCAGGGGGCGACTCCTCTCTGGTTGTATAGAAGTCTATGAGAAAATGGTCCTACTTCTCTCTGCTGGCCACCAGGGGGCGACTCCTCTCTGGTTGTATAGAAGTCTATGAGAAAATGGTCCTACTTCTCTCTGCTGACCACCAGGGGGCGACTCCTCTCTGGTTGTATAGAAGTCTATGAGAAAATGGTCCTACTTCTCTCTTGATGTATTATCTCAGTAAACATTGTAAACATGAGTTTATGGTCTCAATCTCTAGTTTCAAGTCTTCTTCAATCCAGCATGATGTTCATTTAGTACATTATGGTCCATTTAGAGTCCACCAGACCAGAAAGCAGGGGATGCTTTAGGGGGCGGGGCTTACCTGCTGATTGAGATCATCAGGTCCACCCATCATTCCTCCACAGTTGAAATTCCCCCCAAAATGGTTGCAAAAATGCTTTTGTGGTTTTGTATGTATTTTCTTTATTGAAGATCTTTGTAATGAATAAATAAACAAACAAAAAGTGGATCACTTTGACGTCATTGGGTAAAGTGGCTGCGTGATTGTCGGATTGTCTGCATCCGAATGTTACAAAGTCAGACACTCGATAAAACACTTTGCTTGATGCAACACTTCCAACTTTGTGATGCAACATGTGATTCATGGGAACACGAGGGAGCCGAGAGGGCAAAGGTCATGTGCTCATCCTTGGCCACTGAAATGATAACAGCCGGGCTTTTCAAATATGTTTCTCTTTGATTGAGACCAATTTTTTTAAGTTTAATTCTGTGTTTCCTGTTTAGTGTAAAATGACACGGTCTAAAAAAAAACTTGGACTAAGTATATTAGTGAACACAACACAAGAAATTCAGAGAGAAGAGACTATTAACGCTTTAGGAGGTAACAGTATTTCTTTTGTCCTCTTTAATAGAATCCAGTTGCTGCTTTTTACAGCGACTCGTCTCTGATTCATGAAAAGGTTCCAAGAATAAGAAAAATAACATTTAATTTCAAGCCACCATTACCATCTTCACCAGCAAATCTCCCGTCAAGGTCGTTCGCCAGAAAACATTTGATGTTAGACAGATACAGAGATACGGCCCGACGCTGAAAAGACTTTCTGTGAATACATTTAATTAAATTGGGAGCTTCTGTAGATCTCCTTATTGAAATGTTTAAATCAGTTGGAACAGGAATTCATCTTAAAATGCATGTTATGTTGAGTTGTTTTTCTTATGAAGCTGATGCTGATATTTTTAAGATTAAGATTTTTAAGAACATATTTGTCTGTTTGTGCCAAAACTATAACTAGCTAAAACTATAAAATAAATAAAAATAGAATATGAACAAAAGGTGAAATGGTTATAATATCAATGGTTATATTTCAAATTACTGATCTGATTTACTGATTTTTGTCAGCTCGTCAGAAATGACTTTCAGATCAGATAATTATGACCTCTGTGTTTCTAAACTCTCGGCTACAGTCCCGCGCCAGCAGACTCATTAAGCTTTTAATTATTATGCCTATAATACAAAAGATGACTAAGGTTGTGTTCAAAGAATATGTGGAAATATGCTTATTCTTGCCAGGTGTTTGATGAGAAGATCGCAGAACACTTTATTAGCCTTTCATATCTTTTTCTTGTGTTTATTATGTAGTAAAAACACAAACACTGAATGACTGTTCTTAGTTTCAGTCGGGTGACGAGCCGGGAATATCTCTTGGCCGGCCTCGTGTGTCCCTGTAGTCTCTGCTGGTTGCCTGGCAACCTCACAGTAAATCAATCGGCTTTCGCCAAAAGAAAAAAGTTCTAGCATGAAACCACAAATTCTCATTTCCGAACTTTGGTGAATGTTTGCATTCAACAAATAAATGTAATCTAGTAATTTGTCAATTAAAAGGGAATTAGGGAGTTGCACTGCCTGCCGTTGATAGATTAAAACGGCTGCACGGTGACTTAGTGATACAGAGTTGCTTATTTGCTTTTATCACATCAAATACTATAAATTATTACTTGACACAACGATGTTGCACGTACATAAATTGATTAGTTCCCAGGTTTGCTACTGGGGAGGCGGAGCCTCTCCCTGCAGCTCGTTATGTTTGTCTACGTCGCATTTGTTCGATGACTAAATAGATTTTTGCAGTGAATTATTTTTTTTGTGTGTTTTCTCCTGTAGGTAATTATAGAAATGGTGGTGTTCCCTGCACATCTGCTGCTCCAGTCTGTTCTCTTTGAATCCTGACAAATGACAGGACAGGAAATGCTGAAATAACTACAGGAAAGCGTGAATGGACACCAGAAGTGTGTTCAAACACACAGATTTACCTTGTAAATGTCCCTTTCCTCAGTTTTCTCTTTGTGCACTGGACATGTTGTTATCAATAATACACACACACATAAGACCCTTATGATTGTAGGAATAGATGAAAACATTATGAAAAGACTCACAGATGTAAATCAAACAAACACAAATCTGCATAAACACACAATTACTGAGACAGAATAACCACCACTCGTTTAAAACCCAGTGGCTTAAGTTTTTGAGGATATAATGAGTTTTAGGACTGAAGAGCCCTTTTAATCACACACACACACACACACACACGCACACACACACACACACACACACACACACACACACACACACACACACATACATAAGTATGAGAAATCCCCCCAAATCTGATTGAATTCATTGATGATGATGTTTTCAGACAAACTGTCGAGGACGATCTCTGCTCAGGAGAGCGTGGCAGTGATTCGTGTTGATCAGACCTGAGATAGACCTGATCAGGGAGTAGGTACCACGCGATCAGGTCCGTCTACACACACACACACACACACACACACAAACACACATACACACACAAACAAAAAAAAGTAAAAGTCACAACACAAACGACAGCTCAAGGACTCGTTAACTTGCTCATTCACACCAAATTGAAACGGGTCCGTGCAGCGTAGTGTTCAGAATCAACAACCGGGGCTCAAACCTCAGTTAATAGTCGCCGACATTCTCATAAATACATGTCAGTTACTCCCTAATTTGAGTCTAGTAGGAAAAAGGGCGTATTTTGCCTCTGAATGCGAGATTCTTGCACTTTTTTGATGATTTATCCCAGAGGAGTGAGAGACACGAATACTTTGAACCTCGGTGGAGTGAATGTCGGGAGGTGGGAATGACGTGTTCCCACATTTTCCATTAGAAAAAAAAACATTATTCATGTGAGAAGTGAAATCCTTGCTATAAGTTCCTGAATACACATCCTGGTATCTTAAAAATAATGCTCACTGTCAATGATGTTGCATGGGAAACCTGTTTTCTCCCAGATTATGTTTTTCTTTTTAGTTTTTCAAAGTATCTTAAATACATTTCTAATCTACAGATGATGCCTCAACACAGGACTTTCAATCAGGAGGCCGATGTTCGTGTCGCCTGTGAAACCAGCCATAAGTCAACTTCATTGAAGTAATTCAAATAAAAGAAGAAATATACTTATTTTAGCCAAACCATGAAGTCTTACTAAAATTAATTTGCCTTAATATAAGCATGTCAGTTTTAATTTAAACATTTTTAAACTTTAACCATAAACCAGGACAATTTATATTTCCTTCAAAATTTGCAGTTTAGATGTAATGTAATGTAATGTAATGTTGTACCCGATGGGGTTCAGAACAAAGTATGGAGTAAAAGGGTGTTACATTGTTATGAAATATCATAGCGAAGGTAACTTTGGGAAAGTTTTGTCAAAAATAAAATGAAAAAGGGATTTTGACATTCTCGTGCGTCTCATTGAAAGAGACAGGGGCTGCAGTTTTAAATAAAGGCCATGACCTTTAACAAACACACATATCAGAAAACAGAACCCTCTCTGAATCACAAACAATCTTCCGTAATCACACCAATTTTTGAAGCCGATGCTGATTTGTTAATCCGTACACTTCATTCGTAAATATGTATTCCAGCCCGCTGGGAAACATTAGCTCAGCTCCCGATCCTGCAGATAAACAAACGCCTCACCTGTGTTCCCTCCTGAATTCTTCAACTGAAGAATCGGCCGTCGCATGTCGGTCCGGATGCAAATCGTTTCCGACAACATCGAGAATAGACGTCTCGCTGCTCATTATGCCGGTTATTTCATACAATCGGCAGATCCTGCGTCAGTTAATGGCAAAGTTTAGGAGTAAAGACAGCTGCTTGTACATGCACACACACACACACACACACACACACACACACACACACACACACACACACACACACACCCACATGCACACTGAAGGTAATATAGTCATTAACTTTTCAAATAAGCACAGCCTATTTATTTCTCTCCGCTGTGCGTGTCGCTTCCTATCACCGGGCTCTCCAGAGTCGTGCCATATCCATGTTGTTCTTTCATTACCGTGGGCTTATGCAGATTTACACGGAGATGGAGGTTGGTCGGGGCCCTAAACCATCAGGGCTTAGGCAATCAGACGCTTGACTGTGAGTGTGTGTGTGTGTGCGTTTTGGGTTATATGACATTAAAGTGTATGACATGAAAGCCTGTCAGCTCAGATGATCCGTTTCCTTCCCTTCACCTCCGTCTCTCCAGTGACACGCTACGTTTGCGTCGTCGACTTGAATTAAGTTGATTTCTCCCGTGCAACGTTGAGAGACAGTCGCCCGATCACCTCAACTCCATCGCTGACAGTTTAATACTGTTAGACCTTTTAAATCATCAGATGTACAGCCACAGAACTAAGGATGTGTGATTTGGGAAATGCTCTAGTAGAGCTCGTGGTTCCTGATGGCAGTCTTCATTGGATTCCTGATCAGTCTTACTGCTGTAATAAGCTTCAGGCATTTCTGTGTTTGACACCGTGGAACGCCTTTAAAGAAAGATCATGCAAGTTTTAAAATACAATCGTTTTGTTCAAGAAAAAACATGGTGAAGTGGTGAAGTAAGAAACGCTACTTGTAACACATGCTTCATATTCTGCTGTATTGATTTTGAAGTATCTCATTAAAAATCTAAAGAAATAGCTACATTTTATTCCTCGATTGCTTTTCTTTTTTTCTTTTTTTTGTGCTATATGGATGATGGAATCTTTGTCTAACATCATCAATCAAATTGGGCTCATTGGATCCACAAACGTCCCGGCTTTTCTGTCAAAGCCAATTTATTTAGAAATATTCAAATACAGCATTCAAGAACAGGCAAAAATAGCACATTATTGCATGCAAAAAAAAACAAAAAAAAACAACTGCATGGAATTAGCATGAAGTGGACACAGCTGTCAAGGACAATGGACCTATGTGATCAAGGCCGTTTCAGATTTATCTCACCAACATTTGTTGCATTATTTAGCCAAACTAGCATGACACCATTGGTACCAATGCATGCTGGGAGTCTAGTTCCATATGCCACCGATATCTTCACCATAGCTGCAGCCTCATAAAGACCTTATGTCGGACTCTGGGAGGGTTTAAGCCCGCTCATCTAATTGAAGTTTGTGAATGCGACTGCAGCTGTGCACATGGACACTTCTAACCACAGAACCGCAGCGATTACCATCCGGCTCTTCTGGGATAAGTGAGCGATGTCGCCATATGTCGCTGTGATGTTGATGTATAATGGAATTTCCCTTCATTATCTGATGGTATTTCCATCCGTGCATCGGCGGTGATTAACGCTGGCGTGTCCTCAAGCGGCGCCATCAGGAAGTTCTGTAAATGCGTCACAGACTATCCCTCCTGGGTGTTGGATCATTAAATTTTAGCTCATATATAACAGTTATCAAAGCATATGTGCTGCATCAACCCCCCCCCCCCCCCCAAAAAAAAAAACCAACAACAACTGTTTGCTGCTTCGGCAGAGGAGGTTCATTAAGGTCTTCTTTTGTTGTGTTACCTTTTCATTTAGACTGTGGAGGTTTGTGGGAATTCTTTGGCTAAACATTAACGTCATCATAATTTCTTTGATTTCTTTGGGGGGGGGGGGACTATTGCTGACACACTGGACTGCACCATGGCTCCTTGTCGTTCGGGACTTGTTTGCCACGTATTATAGACATCGTTGGCTGATTTCACTTATTAAAAAAACAAACATGATAAAGATGTAAATGATACAAGCTGCACCTTAAGTATTACATTCACTGAAGTATGTAACATATTATACCATCCATCGATGGACTGGCTCCGTACTCCGGATCTTGAAGTTGATGCTAATAGAAATGCACACATCTTCTGTAGGTCTTCCGTTTCCACACTAATGCATCGTAATGTTTCACGCTGATTCACGTCGTTCTTTGATACTGACATCACAAAACTGAGTCTACAGGGTTGTAAAAAATAGGTCTTTTTAATAGATGCATTGAGACATTTATTCCTCGTGGAACATTTGAACATTTTATACTAGACATTTGTTAATGTTTGGCCCAAGATATGGTTGTCCATGCAATACAATCACATATCTTCTCTGCTAGCACTGTGTAAGGTGTGAAGGGATTGGTGCATAATATTAATCAGTAGGGTGTCCTGTCATTTTTTCTGATGGCCCATTTTATATAAAACCCCAACAAAGTCCCATTGTGACAAAACACCATTTCTCCGAAAAACACAAACTTCTTCACACAACAAACAGAAGCTCCTGACTAACTATTATGCAGAATAACTTTAAGTATGATAAGATCAAGAAAACCACCACCGCCTTTTAGGAAAACAACCTTTACAACCAGAATTAGTTAGAACAGACGTGCTCCTCACATCGTGTGGATGCAGCTCACATTAAACCCATTTTCTGTCTTTAGTGCAGTCGGCTGGTCTTTTAAGAAGCACTAATGCACATCCATAGTTCGTCAGCTCGCTCTGGTCTGGCAAAGTGATTAACCTTCGTGGTGATAATGTATATAGATCACTAACTCGCTGATGCGAAGCCATTACTGTGTTTACTTTAAACTCTGTTGAACTGTGCGTGTTTCTACTAATGGAATTATTAAAAAAGTGTATCTGCAGCTCCAGCTGACAATCACTTACTGATGTTTTTTCACTAATAACCAAAGTCCAGTCCATCCATTAGCATGTTTTTATATTTTAATTTGCTTTCTTTTGTTATTTATTTCAATCTCTAATGGTCACCATTACGGTACCAACATTTATGTTTTACAGAATACTTTTCTCTTAGTTGAAGTATTACTGTATTGTATGCAGCACTGACCACTGTGGACGTTGTCGGGGTTGCTGGTTCTACTTCTCAGAGAGTTGGGGGTCCGTGTTTATTTAATAGAGTTCCCACTCTAACAATGACACAATCGTTAAAAAGTGGTGATATCAGGAGGAAAATCCAGGAAACAACAGCAAAGACAATAAAAAGTCATAATACACATCAGAAGTATAAAAGTGCTGTTTTTTCCTCCTGAAACAAAAACATATGTTTTGTTTACCATGTTGGTTCAGACCTAATGAATCCAACTGCATAAGTTAAATCAAACCAAAAAATCACATTCCTGCCAAAGAGTTCCTGGTAATTTAAACTTTTTAAAGAACTGAAAGTGTCTTCAAGTTTCTACAAGTATATCGGTCTGTAGATGAGACTGAACCCCAAAAAAAACAAAAACATGTTCATTCATGTGATGAATGAAATGCAGAGTAAATCATGTGTTGATTTATTTGATGGTTTAGAACGTAACCGCCATGAAACAATCAGAAAATAACTTCCTCATTCACAGCACCGCCGCTCTCTGTCTCTCTCTCTCCAACAGCCAACAGCAAAAGTCTATCTTTACTTTTAATGGTATCAGACAAAGAGAAACGCTCTCCTCTCGCACCGAAACCATCTGGAATCCATTTGAAAAAAGAATGTGATAAACAAGCTCTATTTAATGCTTTTTAATACACTCTGACATCTTATTTACATTCACGGTATTCATGTTTTCATAATTGAAAATATGAAGTGTCTACTGTTAAAAATAGTTGTATTTATGAATTGTAATGTTATTTTTTCGATAGATAGATAGATAGATAGATAGATAGATAGATAGATAGATAGATAGATAAAGAGACAGATAGATAGATCTAAAAAACAAATATTAAAAAGTGCATAAAAGTACATTTACTCAATTACTGATGGCCAGTAAATATATATATATATATATATACACACATATATACATATATGTATATCATGTTTCTATTAAAGCATAGACACTAATCTGCCCTCACATTTGCCCTCATGTATATTTAATGTCTGCCTGCTCTCTGTACAACAATCATCATTTATCACGTGCATTTAAAACAAAAAGCGCTCAATGATTCATCATCACATGACATATTTAACACATGACATTGATGCTCATGTAATATTTAGGTGCTCTTATGTCGCCTGGCATCACGCATGAGCAAAGGTGTGATCGCATTGCGTTTGAGTTCCGTATCTTGAGGGGTCTACAAGTGTTCTATGATTCAGGTCTAATTGTGGGTTTCTTGTGTGAGAAATAACGGTGTATGGATCCCACGGGCCGGGGAGGAAGGTAAATGATTTAGTAATTACGGCACACTGTCAAGCACAAAGACAGAATCGATGTTTTCTGCTCTCACGCCCACAACGGTCAAACTCATAATGCAGATGAGACGATGCCACCGAGCCATCGAGGAACGTAATGGTGACTTGTTTTTAACACTCATAATATACGACATTTGGCCTTTTTTTCCTTCTTTTTTTTATCTGTGTGACTTAAATACAGATGCCGTCTTTCAAAACATAAAAACATTTTGGCATCAATTAGTATGTTGATTTGGGATTTTAATCATAATGTTGACGAGATTTGTGCCTCGTTAAGCATCAGGAATTCATTGCCCCCCAAAAATATTGCCCAAAATTCTTGCATCATACCAATCAAAACTTTGTTTTTGATTCAATTCCTATGATGAATTAGATTCATTTCAATCTTATACCCAGACAAACATATTCATATTTAAAAACCCCAGATTGCATTTAGCGACAATGTTTTTCGGCTCAATGTCGATGTTTTTAAAATTCTTTCTTTCTACAATATTCTGCAACATTGGTATGGTTCCAGTTAAGGTTATGGCAAAAAAAAAAACATTTAACAGTAAGATGAAGGACGTTCCAACACATCAATGTCAGGAACATAAACACGTCTTTGTTCTTCCAGATCAAACTGGGATCACATCTAACATGGCGTGGTAATGCCACCCGGGAGGGATTTCCTGTCTGCTCGCACGCCGACATGCGTGACGCTGAGTAATAACTCATCATCGCTGCCCTCAGGTTCACTTTCAATCGTCTCCAGCAGTCAGTCATCAGGAGGAAACCCTCGGGTGTCATGGTGGCCTGTTGGTCTGGATCTGGCTGGTTGGCTCTGACCTTTGTCACATGTTATTGTCTCCTGTCTCACCCAACAGAGTTTATGTCTCACCCACCACAGTTTGTCTGCTGTTTAAAGTGTGTGGTGTCACATAAAGGCACAGATGGGATTCCTGCTGAATTATCAGAAGTAAAAGTAAAAGTCATGTTAGTGAGTTCATATCCCCAAATATCATCAGCGCTCCCCTGATCCCAAGAGACAACCTCACGCCAAAGCAGAAGTGCCTTAAACTGTCATCTCCCTGCTGGCCACCAGGGGGCGACTCCTCTCTGGTTGTATAGAAGTCTATGAGAAAATGGTCCTACTTCTCTCTGCTGGCCACCAGGGGGCGACTCCTCTCTGGTTGTAATGGTCCTACTTCTCTCTTGATGTATTATCTCAGTAAACATTGTAAACATGAGTTTATGGTCTCAATCTCTAGTTTCAAGTCTTCTTCAATCCAGCATGATGTTCATTTAGTACATTATGGTCCATTTAGAGTCCACCAGACCAGAAAGCAGGGGATGCTTTAGGGGGCGGGGCTTACCAGCTGATTGACAGGTCGCTACCATGCTACCAATGCTAGGGATTAGCTCTCCCACAACACCGGACACAGTCGGTCCAGAAACCTGAAGCAACGGAGAGCCAGGATGAGTGCACATGCCTGTCCACAAAACTCAAGTTGATGGTCGGCTCTATTTTTGAAACAAAAAATAAAAAAAAGGGGGTCAGGAGACTTAAAGGAACCTAATGTTAGCAAAAACTAAGGAAATAAAACATTTAAGATCACATGAACAGATTATTATGTCATGAGCTGTTCATTAAAGACATGTAATAAATATGGTTATATTGATATGTGCAGACAGAATATCTAACAATCATACAACATAGTCAAAATTGTTGGACAATGCTGAATTTTTATCATATTATCTGCCGGCTGGATCTGATTTGTTTTTGCTCTGTATTCATCCTGATGCATTTAAATTTAAAAAAAAAAAAAAAGCCCTTTTCTTGTGTAGCAAACTGACTGATATTATACTGCAATAAAACTGCATTTGGTTGTGTTGCATAATGACGATTATCCTTGTTTTCATTTGACAATGATCCAGATGCTCTTCTTTATTCCTTTAACCGAGTAAGTGTTTTACTTACCCAACGTTACGTGGCTGCTGGAGTCCCTGAATTCAGTCTCTGAGTTCTTGTGTTGGGTTTATTCTTCACTGAGAGCACAAGGCCCCCAGGGGCCAAAACTGCAAAAGCTGACTCTGGAGTGTAAATTGTTTTTGAAGAGAAGTTTCATTTCATTTCTGGTTAAATGTATTTCAATGTGTTTGGCTTTTTAAATGTAGACATTGGAGTGCATGAACCCAAACAAATCTATCTAATAGACCGGGATGAAGGAAACAGTCGTATTATTTTGTTCTCATTATTGCACCTATCGTCTACTTGTTGTTGTTAGTTTTTGTTACTTTGCTGGAACACAAACACTATCGGCTCCCAGCAAATAAAAGTAGCATTTCAAAGATCCAATTAAATTGTAACGTGTTTCTAACTGATGAATTAATTGGTTGGTTAGAGTTTCCCCCGCTGTGAGTCTCAGAGGTGAAGGGAGATAAATGCCCCGTGATCGACTCACATTTACTTTTACAAAGCCCCAAAAAATGTGTCTTCTAATGAGCGCGGTGAAAAGAAGAAGCCGTACCGCCTCCGAACACCGGGGTGAGCGGGATTAGGGTTTTCAGTGCAAGTTGTAAATCTTCTTTTGAAAAGCAAATAATTGGGTTAACAGCTGGGAGACAAACACAACAGTATGGTGTTCGTATGAAAACACAACTGGTGGGAGAAAAAAGGGGAAATCTCTTTGATTGTACCATTTTGCACCCTGTTGTTTATGTTTTTTTTTTATAACTTCTGTCGCTGTGGATAAATACGGTTCAGACTCTGACTTTAAGGAGCATTTTACATTTCTGCTGTGATCGGTCAAAGACATGATCGTACAGAAATGTGTGAAAATGGCTACAACCTGGTGGTGGATTGTAATGTGTAAACGTACGTGTCATCACCATGGAAACGATGTAATGTTGGGTTTAGGCCGAAGAAGCACTTAGTTTAAGAAAAACATTATGAGTAAAATGACTCAACTACACTATCACTGTCCTCCTGGTTGAAAGTCTTGTGTTTGTTTGACCTATTCCCCTCCCAGCCTGCAGACACTGGTGGTGGTTCATGGTCCTGCTGAGACCAGGAGACTGAGTCTGTGTGAGACCAGCTGGGATCAAACAAACCCTGAACCTCAGCAACCAAAGTCCCTGTGATGATAAAGAACAGTACTTCTATTCGACACAGAGGCAAAGGTTACCTTTTTTGGGGATTGTTTTTGTTGCAGGAAAAATGTCACCGTTTTCTGGAAAACCTGTCAAAAAACCAACGTAAGAATGAAGACTGCAGTTCTGTCTGAATCGCTGCCGTCCACTGCAGGACTCACACCTGTACCTGGACTCTCCGAGACCCCCCCACGCTCTGACATGACACGACAGCGCTGTTCTCTGGACGAGTGGGCAGCTGGATGTGACAGGTCACACCTCCATCCAACCAGCAGAGACACGACACATGCCCCCCCCCACTGCTTTATTTACTCTGGAGGCTTTGCAGTTGCATCACTGTGTCTTAGCAACAGCAGCCGGCAACTTCATGAAGGTAACAATCAAATAAATAAAACACATTGGTGGAGGAATGCCAATCAATCCTCTCACTTTCTCTTCACAAGTCAAAGATCTGATGAAGTTAAAGAAAAGAATAATGTGGTGTTAATGTATCACAGGAATTTAGTTAATATATTATAATAATTATCAGCCCTTTACTGTTTATATTTATGTTTCTATGTAGAAATGGGCCAGTAATCAGTCTTGAAATGCTTCATATCCCTCAAATGTGTACAACCTAGAATCATTGGTTATAGAAGTCAATAAACCATAGTCACCGATAACAGTATTAAAATTATGCCATAAATAAAAAATAAATACTGTAACATACCAACATAATGTACCAAAATACTTCTGAATGTTGACAGTTGCACTAAATATGTCTCAAAATATAACTTTTCTTCCTTAATTTATTGCAAACTTAGAGGTGAAATCAAAAGATACACATCATAAAGGGTGCAAAACCAATCTGCAACCTGTCTCTTTAATAAATAGATATCATTTTTTATTTCCTCTTCATTCCGTCTTCCACTCATCTTTACTCTCTGTCCTCCCTCTATAATCCGTCCCCTCCCTCCCACTCACATTTTCTCTCTCCCCTCCTCGTCCTCTCGTTCGAGGGCTCTCTCCCATTCTTCACCAGTTTCCTCCTCCCTTCCTCCCTCCATCCCTCAGCCATCCCTTCGTCTTGTCCCTAGTAATTACTCTATAGGTTGAGCCTCAGTATTTACTGTACTTAAAACCTGACGAATGCTGTTGCAGCACCTGGCTGCTGTGACTGTCCTCCCCATCGATCCAAACCACTCACACATCAGCGAGAGGCTCATTTTCTGCAAAGCAAATAACTCCCGACTTCTTTTTTCAGACCGTATCTCTGATAATTGGCGGTTGTTTTTTTTTAATAAGCCACGGAGTCAAAGGGAACAGTGGGAGGAAAATTCAAACAGATCAAGCGGGGAGGAAGATGACAGGATCGGAAAAAGGATTACAGAACGTACTGATGCAATGACATAGACCTGTCTGATCCTTGATCAGTCAGATCGCTGTGGAGGGGCGGGGGAAGGGACCATATTTGGTCTGTGGAGGAGCGACGGGTGGATCTGATGAACACAAGCATCAGAGCGGCGCCAATCCCAGAGCTCCTCCCTGATTGCGTATAAAAGGTCTCGGAAGACAACAAGTGTGTTGTGTATATTTTAACAAAAACTTCTTAACATTTTACATTTGGCCCGATAGTCTCATTAAAAACAACAACAACAACAACAACAAATTGATCTCCATTGTCTCTTATAAGAGATGAGGAAGTTATAGACAACAAATGGGCAATTATAGCTCCTTGTGCCATATTCTCTCAGTTGTGACTGGAATTAAACGGTAATATGTCATTAACTGTACCCTTGGTGCTACCAAGGCACTCACATATCCCATAATTTACATATATAAAGAGCTGTGCAGGCAGTGGGAGGAAGTCTACATGAATAACACGTTGTTTAGAAGAATGTTTGAGAAAAGAAAACAGAAAGCTCTTGAGAAAAATCTTTAAACCCCCTCGTGGTAATTTGGCAAGCACTTTTGAGACGCTCCCGAAATGAAGCTCCTCAGTTCCCGTCTACTTTATAAAGACAGAGGCTTCAACATCTGGTGATGAGGTGAAAACAACAGCTGTACCTCCTCCCCCGAGCCAACAACTGTTGGAGGAAAGAGTGTTGAACTCAGAACCGTCTGCACCTCCGTGTCGAGAGCTCAGCTTTGAGTTTTGTGTTTTTGGTAAATGTGAAAAGGTAAATACTCCTTGTATACAGTATGTCTATATAATGCATTCAGATTCATCACATCCTCACTTTGGGGTTGAAGTGGACGCATGCAGTAAGTGGCAGAAGGTCAAATGTAAACATGGCTTCCTTCACATAAGGACTGTACCGTAACCAATATGGCTCCAATGAAAAGGACCCGGAGAAATGGGAACGCTGGCTGTTTGTTTTTTAAAGCTCTCGGCACCAGAAGTGAAATTAAATTCACCTCATTAGTATTTGGGAGGAGATTCAGATCTCAGAGGCTGATATCTGGACAAACTAATCCAAGTAGTTTAATTGGTGTGAAGTGACCTTTTAACAAACGTTGCTGCACTTTAAAGAAAACAGTCCCTTGTGAAATCATAAAACTGGACTGAACTTCAGAGACCTTTTTTTATATCTCAGAATGTTTTTATGCCATATTTTTATGGAAAGAAACTGTTTCAGTCCAGCAATTCAGTCCCACAAAGGCAAATCCCCCCTGTGGTCTAGAGGCCAGTTAGTCTCCAACAGTGCGCTTGATAGCTGTCCGTCCCACGGACACAAAGCCAGTCCGACCAGAAGACCCTTAAACAGCTGTGCAGATGTAACCGCGGAGGGCGAGCGGGCGTGTGCTTCCACGGAGAGACTCACTTCTGTGAAATGAGCTCCAGCCTGAGAGTATGAGTTCGTCCCACAGCTGGACGGATATCCAGTTCAGGCGTGAGCAGCTGGGAAACAACCTGGTGAAACAGGAGGTGCGTTTATAACCCACAGGGGTTGAAAGTACAGCATGCAATCGGGGGCGGAGCCAGATGTTTTCTTCTTTACCATTAAGGACAGTTACACGCACTATTGGTCCAGCCACCCAAACATCCTATAGAGCATCTGTCCTGTTTGGTATCTAATTGTTCCCCAACTGTCTTCATGATTCTGAAGCCATAACTGGGACTAAAGTTAGCTCAGTGAACAATGAGCTGACTGTCGTCTGTTTGTTGGGTTTGTTCAGAAAACTCTCAACAGACTAATGATTAAATAATGAAAGTCGGGTCTAGCATAACAATTTCAGAATTGGCAGATTACATTTCTTATTACATTGGAATTTAACATTGACAGCAAAACTAATTATTGTTGTTATGAAATGTTGTCTGATTCCCCATTATTAGAGCTTTTGCTCAGTTTGCTGGTTTGGTGAAAGTCAAGTGAAACTGCGTTAAAGGCCCTGGCGTCCGTTTCTCACTGCTGTACTGCAAAAAACACCACATTACTTCAAAATAACTCAATGTCACTGTGACAACAGCCTCGAACACTGACCTCCAAGAGCATTTTCTAATTATTCTGTCCACTTAAGGCCGCGTTGGGATTCAGAATCAACGTGAAAAAGTTGTTCTTGTTGCCCTGGAAATGAGAACGGGCTGATAGTTTCGCCATATACATCATTTTAATTACCTCCCTTGTTTCCGAGATGGAGGAGAAGGAAAGCGGTGAGTAATGATAACTGTTCAAGCATGTTTTTGCACACTGTGCAGGATTTCCGCTGTCACTGTTAGACATTTGTTTCATGTGATTGGTCAACTTCAGGTGCGTCTACCTGCACATACATGCCATCTTCTGGATGTCAACTAGGAAAACAAGCATGCTTTTGTTAGACAACATAAAAGAGTCGTAAGCTTTGACTTCATTGATACAGATGTGTTGATTGTGTTGGTTCAACTTCTTCAGGTTCCACTGAGATTATTAGTGATGACTATGGAGCTCTGCCCCCCCCCCCCCCCCAACACTCAATCAGAGGTGAGACGGGTGAACTCATTACACCTTGTCAGACAGACTCCCCCACAGTCTGGAGAGACCACTGCAGTGTGTTTAGTGTGTGTGTGTGTGTGTGTAGTTTGCTCTCACATGGATGACTTGAGGGCAATCAACAGTAAATGAGCGAGTGTGAATTTCATGCTCCGATGGGGATTTCCTCGTCTTGCCATCCGGTTGTGGATACCTGTGAATCGGAATTGCTTTGAAATGAAGAAAATATCGTTCCGCTCCGATCCATCCTCCTGCTGCGCTGCTTTCTGTTGAGGCTTCGATGTCACACGAGCCAACAGACGCAGGTCGAGTGGAATGCTTTACTTTGGACTTTTCTCCATTTTGTCCTTCAGTGTGTCGGATGATGCATTCTCTTTTTTCTACCATCAGAAAACACTTTCTTTCTCTCACAGGAGACCAGTGACAAAATACCTAAAGATAACGTCGACAAAGTGCTCATCTTGACAGCCCGTTCTCATTTCAGGTCTTCCCTGTGTCTACTACCAATATTAACCCATCAGCATTAGACGGGCGGAGCTAACGTAGTATAAAGAGAAATCTCACAGAAAGGAAGCATAGGTTGAAAGGACTTTCACTCAGGTAACCACCGTTTGTGTACCTGTAAAACCAAGTCAATGTGGACTTCTTTTACCTTTTTGGTTTTCTTACGTAACCTCTGGAGATACGTAACAAAGATATTTATTTCATGTATCAAACACTCCTCAACCTAACCGAGTAGTTTTTGTTGCATGAGTAAACCCATGATGGAAGAATGTTCTGAAAAGAGGCCGGATGTAACGAGCGGTAGCTGACATGCCGTCGCCGACACGTCCAAAGTGAAGCTGGAGGGTTAGTCTGATGAATGTCTGCCACAGACAGTCGGGGTAATAAGGACTAAAGAGAGACTCCAACCGGAGGGTTTGTTTCCAACCTACTTCCTGTCCTGTGTGCAACCTGCAACATAACTTCTTAAATTGGTTTTCCAGAAGACAAAAGAAAGTTGTAGAACATTAAGGACATGGACTTCCCCACATACAAGCCCTTCTTTTGGAAAATACACAAGTGGCTCCAATCGGCCCTGTTTGGAAGCATTTGAGCATCAACTTTTCTAAATGTAAAAAAGATGTAAACTGGAACACCGTGTCTGAAGGTGATGCTCTGATATGGAAGGAAACAAACGAGGTGCAGAGCAGCTTCATCAGGGTCATGGGACAGGTTCTATTCAAAGACTCAGCAGAGTGTACTCGAGCTCTCAGCATGGATATTAATGCTTTAAGAGCCTCCTTGGATGAAATATAAAATATGGAATGAAAATTCAATAAAAAGAAGACTTTGGTTTGCATATTAAAGTGTCTTCACACTTGTCCTTATAAGCCAAGCCACCGTGAGAGGAGCGCCTGCCTGCGAGCTCTAACACAATAATCCTGAAATTTGGGAGGATTTGTCCTTAAAAAAGTCATAATGCAGCTGCTGCTTTGTTTGTGTCCCTTCTCGCCCCGAAGCTTCTCCTTTTAAACTGCGGAGCTCCTCATTGTTCACGGGGACTCTCAGATTATCCTGACTTGTATTACTTTTTGTGGAGCAACCGAGTCAATGGTTGCCCTTGAGCTTTGAGCCACATGCTTACTCATGTGAGGAGAGTAAACACATCACGCTGCTTGTTTTTACACATTTAGAACATTCTGCTTTTTCATAAAGGTACAGCAGCTTGTTCCTCCAATCTGCATGAATGAAGTAGAGCTGAAGAGAGAGAAAAAGAGCGACGTAAAGCAAAGGAAAGGGAGGGGAGGGGAGGGAACAAAAATGAGATATGAAAGTAAAAATGAAAGCTGACAGCTGGAAGTAGTAAAAAAGGAGT
The DNA here is from genome assembly GCF_963514095.1 of Eutrigla gurnardus. Lineage (NCBI taxonomy): Eukaryota > Metazoa > Chordata > Actinopteri > Perciformes > Triglidae > Eutrigla > Eutrigla gurnardus. The sequence goes on along the minus strand of NC_139919.1, from coordinate 29,981,419 downwards.
GCAGATGGGTTTTTACACGTCTATCACTGCCAAAAGCTGCGAGCTGTTCATGTTATTTGATTTCAGAACTCGTGCTTGGATTCGCTCAGAGACGGGACCCCAAAGTAATAATACACAGGAGACAACAAGACGGAGGATCACCCTTTTATGAATTCACGTTTTTTTTTTCATAACTCAAAATAACTGACGTTTGTGCTCTCAGCAAAGGGGGAAGAAATGAAAGGAGGGTTGTCAGGTGTTGCTATGTAGCGGCGGTGGAGGGAAGAACGAGCTGTGAAGAATAACTCCAACTGTCAAAGCTATTCTCCCAAACGGACACGTAAACCTTCTGATGTCAGATGCAGAAAGTGTAATTTTAGGTTCTGGAAAAGTAAAGAGATTCTGGTATTTTCCATCTGCGTTCAAACTTTTCATGCACTTAAACATTTCAGCATATGTAAATTTGATTCGAAACGAGTTTGTACGTCAATATCAAACTATAAAAATCCCAGAGAAGCTTCCTCGCTGACGAACACACACAAACACTGTTCACACACACACACACACACACACACACGCACACACACACACACACACACACACACACACACACACACACACACACACACACACACACACACACACACACACACACATCACACCTTCTGCACCCGGAGTTCAGACAAGAAAAACTAATTTACAGTCATTTCATTTAAAATTGTGTTGATCTTCAAAGAGAAAGTTTCAATCCAAAACTGCAAACAGACAAAAGTGCTGACAGGAACCGATTTGTGTGTGTGTGTGTGTGTGTGTGCGTGTGTGTGTGTGTGTGTTGACATAGCCTCCCCTGACCCGTCTTCAGAGCAGTAATTTTATCTTAGAGCATACGTTCTTATCGCCGAAACCAAGTTAACACACACACACACACACACACACACACACACACACACACACACACACACACACACACACACACACACACACACACAGTGGCATTCAGGTGTGTGTAAGTCTCCTGTGATTACATTGTGTAGCTCTCCTAGGATTTACACGCACACCAACACACACCTGACTGCTACCAAGTAATCGCCTCCTGTGATTACATTGCATGTTCCCTCGAGACCTACACACACACACACACACACACATAAATGCGTGCGGTGCCATTTTTACCCAGAGGAATAATCTGTCCGGCTGCTATTTAGAATGAGCGACTTCCCTCTAACTGGATTACTGCAGCCGCTGCTGCTGCTGTCACCGGGGAGATAGCGGCGACACAGTCGGGAGGCTGCACAGTGATGGGGGAACATCCAGAGGAGAGGGGGGGCCTCCGCCGCCGCCGCGGCCGCTGACGCCGCGGTCAAATCCCAAACCTTGATGTCAAGTCTCACATTTAAAAAAAGATCTTATTTGAGTCGTGCTGGAGTTTCGGTCCACAACATCCCACTCTGCCTAGAGAGAGAGGGAAGGACAAGAAGCTGCCTCTAAACAGTTAGCCAAGCACTTTGTTTTCATACATGAACTGTAGGTGCCATACATGCAACAATCAGCAAGAACTACTCAGGGGCAACTCCTTTCACTATGACGGCGCATAAGAAAAAAAAAACTGAGCCGAGAGAGGGGGCAATACTCAGAGAAAAAAGTGGCAAATTTATGAGTCTATTACGATGCTAACAACCATCTTATGGTTGTGCGAAAATGATAGCTTTCACTTGTTGTCATAGCAACAGCAAACATCCAAAGCCTTATTGGCTAGCTGGTTCCCCTCTACGTGAACTCGGGATTCAGAGTAGTTTAACTTCTGTCGTTGGGTATTTACATGCTTTAAAAGCATTACTACAAGTGAAGTTTTAAGAGTACCCCTGAACCTGTGTGCTTGTACACAAATTGCATGCGGTTTGCAGCATATACAGTCTGTGAGAAACTCTCTCTTATGAAGTAAAAATAATTGCTGTTCCAATCGTCATACTGTTGTTTTTATAGCGTCTCGGTGTCTGTGTAAACAAAGCTTAAGCATGCTAAAGAGTCCGTGGGGAGAGAAATCAAACCCCGAGGGGATTTACAGAAGCAGACAAGAATCCCTGATATGAAAAAAATACATCATTCCAAGAGATGAGCCGACAACATGTGTGATGGATATTGACGGGAGTGAAGGAGGGAGTAAACAAGGAGCAGACGGGGAGGAACGAGACGCCGACGGTTAAAATAAACCGTGTTTAAGTGATGCGAGTCATCATTTCATGTTGTGTTTCGGTTTCTGCATGCTCACTCTGCTCTGCTCTTACTTCTACACAGAATAAACGTGTCGGCGGCTGAGAGCCGTTCATGTTTTGACAGCAGAAATGACGACATCACATGCTGTGTTTTCTTGTGCTGGTAGACAAAACGTCTCCAGCTATGATAGTGGATCAGAGAATCAGAGGCTAAACTCGCTGCTTTGACCAAAATGCTACACATGAGAATGTATTAGCTTAGCAGGTGTTCATCTGTTTAGGCCATAAACCAAAAGTATAGGAACATTTTCACCTGGCATTGGTGCTAGCTGATGGGGGTCCCAGGGTTGCCTATATGACTATATTTCACCCTCTGGTGAATATGAATATGTGTACCCCACTTTAAGCCAATCCATCCAACTGTATTCCATTTTAAGCAAACATTTCAGGATATCCTATCCTGGTTCCCATTCAAAAATCAGAGGATCTCCCCATTCAGTTCAGTCCTCTGGAGATCTTGAATGCCAATGCATCCAATATAAGTCTAGATATTTCCATCTGGACAAAGGGATGGACCGCCTACTGGCAACGACTTATTTGGCTAAAAAATGCCAATAAAAGCCATATTTTGGCCTTCACAGTAAAATGCATTTCACCTTAAACAGACAAGCCATCAGGACGGCCCAGCAAACAGCCGTCTAAATGTTCCTGCTTTTCACCGCGGTGGCGGTACACGGCTTGTCAGGATATCTCTGCAAAGGCCAAATCCACACTGACTGCAGAGAGGCAGTAGGATGAAGCCGACCTCTTATTAATGATTTAGTCCCAAGAGCACTCAGCTATTAATAGACAATAGCATAACTGTTCAACGCTGCATTGGCGTTGAGGTTGGGCAGCTGTGGCTGCATAGTCCAAACATTCACATGGAGTGGTTTAGCGAAGGAGGTCAATCGTCTTACATAGGAAGGCCGTGGTAGCAGGAGGATGTTGGAATGTGAGATCTGGATGGGTTGAAGTTATAGACTCAGTAGCAGCAGCAGCATGTTTGGTAGGAGGGAACTTATACTCACAAGAGGTTTTTCATTTGCCAAAGTTCCCAACATAACTTCTATAAACAGTCTATAACTGGCTTCCAATTCTGTTTTACATTCACAGGAAGAGCCGACATCGAAGGATCAAAAAGCAACGTTGATATGGACGTCATCCATGTGGTAACCTTTCTGACCCCTCCCACTTTCACAGGCTATATTAAAACTCCAAATCAAGATCAGACAAGCGTTTTCCCCTCCTGCCTAACTTGATGACATGCATTTAAATAAAAACAAAAAACATGCAATTTACTTTTACTTGGAGCTGCTTAACATCAAAGCCAACACAACACATTGGGCTAGTCACTCTCTAACAACACTCCTATTCTATTCAACATTTGATACTATGACATGTATTATTTTGTTGGATGCGCCCACAGAGAAATTATACAATTATTCTTTATTCTGAGGTCTCTGGGAGCAAAAAAAGCGACTTTGCATTCATCCATTCATCCCAGCTGGATTTATAACAAGGCCTGTCTGGGAGGGGTATTAGGGGAAGGACTGTTTGAGAGACACACAGAGGGAAGAAGAAGGTGACGGGGATGAACAACAATGACAAATGTCAAGAAACACACAGCCAGAAGACCTACGATAGACAGCACAGAGAAATGTGATTGTGCCGGCACCAAACAAGGACCTGGATGTAGATTGGAGATTATGACTCTATTCTGGAGCTCATTTATTTTTGTTTACAGCATCGCCTCCCGTTTCTAAGCCCCTTCCATCGGTACCTTCTTCTCCTGTTTATTTCTGACTGCTTCGTTGCCCTTTCTCTCCGCCGATCCTCCTTGTTACCGCCTCACAGTGTGTTTCCAGCCTGTTTGCTTGTGCCTTGACCTCCTTTCATGTTTTTTGGCCTTTTTGCCTGCTGATTGTTATACCGTTGCCCTCGCTGACTGCCCACCTGTGTTCCCGACCCTGAACTGTTCATTAAAACCTTGAGAGCGAGCCCTGCAACGCGTCTCTTCTGTCTCTGTGGATCCAGACTTCGCTGTTAGCCATGATAGCAAACCTGACCCTCTTCCTGTTTGCCGAGGTTTCACTCATATTAGATAGTAACACTATCAGAGCGCTCATTTTGTTTGTGCGGGGTGGGTTTATGAACAATTCTCTGACAAATCAGCAGGGGGAGGGGTGGAATCAGCTTTGTTCTGTCGATTGAGCGCCTTTTGCTTAATTTCAGTACCACGGACAGAGACGCAGCGACACTCTACACTCTAAATTCAGAGCTGTCTGGTCCTGAAACAGCATCGGTGATTAACAATGAAATTACATGCGGCAGTCAGTGGGAGTGGGTTAACCACACGGAAACAACGAAGGCTTTTATTCATAAAAAATCATATACCAGACTAAGTTGCCGGGGGGCCTAAGTATTAGATACTTTGTTTGGTTACATTCTGGAAGAATGTTTCTCTGTTTTCTGATGCTTGTATGTGTGTTCTTAGGCCTCAGCTCCAGATCTGTGGCTCCGCCTCTAGACAGTGGGAGGAGCCTCTGGACACCTGGAGGCCTCATCAGCCAGCAAGAGAGTATAAAGCTGAAGAGCATCACGTCAGTCTCTCTGATGCTGCTTGATGGCCTGTAATGCTGTTGCTTGCTTCCCTCTGCTCCCTATAGTCAACTGTTTAATCCGTATTTACCTTAAACCAGGAAGGGGAGAGCTGCCACTGTGTTTATTCCCCGTTTTCCCCTGTTTACCTGATGCTAGGGAGGCTTAGATTGTGTTTGTTTCTCTTAGTGAGACGGTTGGATTTTTGTTTGTGTAACATAATTCTAATAGTAATCTCTACCTACTAGTAGGTGTAGTAAGTCTCTTTTAACCACCACTTATTTAACCACCCAAAGTTATTTTCCTTGATAGCATGTTTTCTTCTCTTCTCTTACCTTCCTACGGTGGGATCCCCATGTTTTCTATTCTTCTCCTGCTCCCCTTGTCTGTCCCATCATCCTCTACTGGCATCTTTACATGTAAACCTCCTACGGTAGCAGTTTTCTCTCTTTTTTTTTGCACCCTCAGCCTTTCTTTCCATCTCCTCTATCAGTGTGGTGACATATGGTCAGCGGTGGAGTGTAAGAAACCTCTTAGCTTCCTGCCACTTCACATCACCACTGTTACTGACAGCTAGAAAAGGCTATGAGCAGACAGACAGGCTTACTGTATGCAAGACAATGTACGGGATTACATCCCGAAGACACACCACGTCTATGGTTTAAATAGCTATACTACATCTCTTAGAGTCGGTGTGTGTGTGTGTGTGTGTCAGGACCATTATACGCCGTCCTGCTCTTGACATTTCACTGAATAAATCACTGAGTGTGAGAGTGTGTATATATATATATATATATATATATATATATATATATATATATATATATTTTTTATTTTACAAGACATGTGGGGACCATAAGTTGGGTAATACTTTTTGGGGACTTGCATATTTTTTTGAGACCAAATGGGGGACAATTGCACATCCCCATCATTACATTTAGATTAGGGCAATCTGAGGACAAACCACCATTTTGTTGAAGAGGTGGCGGAAGTTACTTACACTTGTTTGGGTTGTTCATGGCAGCCCTCCAGGGTTTAGGTCCATCATATAAGAGCTTCATGGGGCGAAACTAAAACTTAGAATATAATATTAAAATTAAAACGAGTTTCCAACAGGTAAAGTGTCCAGTGTGTTCCTGGAATGCAAGTCTATTTAATGTCCCCAATAGTCAGGAAAACACAACATTGTCTGTGTGTGTGTGTGTGTGTGTGTGTGTGTGTGTGTGTGCGCATCTCTAACACACACACACACACACACACACACACACAGTAATTTTTCCTTTCCTGCCCGACTAACATCAAGCAGCCAGGAACACTGTGAAATAACTCAGTGGCTCTCCATCTCCGTCATCTGTAACAAGGGTGACAGAGTCAGTTAAGTTGTGTTGAAGGCTTATGTCAAATAAAAAAGTGGTTCACCTGGTTGAGTGCACAGTTGGCTGTTTTTCTTCTTCTTCTAGTTCCTAAGGCAACAAACACCAACGCTATACGAGACACGACTCTCAAGCAACTACAATGTAAACCCATCTGCGTCATTATTAGATAGTAAAAAGAGGGAAGGTAGAGTGATCAAACAAACACAGGACTTTCAACCAGGAGGCCTGTGTTCGAGACCAGTGTTAGTGATGTTTGTGATGTGTTTCCCATACATATATCATGTTGTTTACTTCCTTATTAACAGTTTTGTTGGAGGTCAAAGCATCAGAATGTGACGAGTTGGAATGAGACTGTGTTGTCGTTTTATTTAAGACGAAACTAATTTGGTTGATCTTGAAATATAACTTCTTTTGAGTAGACTCATCACGTCGAGTCATTATCATGTTAATGTTGAAATATTGTGTAATTGGAGTAAACAAGGCTAATTCTGTTGTTTGACAGCCTCTGCTTCTAAACTGCATTTCACAACGCTCCATCAATTTCAGAACAAAATGCCAAATCATCATCGAAATGTTTTTGGCGGAGAGATAATCAATTATCTCCCCCGCATGTAATTATTTGTCAAAGCTGCACTAATTCATACTTCTACACCGATATTATTTTCCGCTTGCAAAAAGCTCCCGTAAACCGACTGTGCACAACCTGTCCAGCAGCAAACAACAGGCAGCCAAAGTTGGCTCCGAGCTGGTGAACACAGCGGAGCATCTGGCAGCCGAAGAGTCAGAAGTTTGGCCTCAGGAGTTGGTGGAGATCAAAACGGAGCAAAAAGGAGGAAGACTATTGGACTAATATGAGTTGGGAGTACAGAAACATGACACCAAATTAATGTTAATGTTATGTCTTGCTGGATGTGTAAATAAGCAAAGATTTTTGCTTGCACAGTTGGCAAAGCAAGATGATAAAGTGAAAATGTATCTGTGGTGTGTTTACAGTTTGTCCTGCTGCCACCTAGAGGCCAGAAAAATACCTCAATGCTGCTTTAAAATACGTGTGTGTGTGCGTGTATGTGCGTGTGTGTGTGTGTGTGTGTGTGTGTGTGTGTGTGTAACTGGTGTGTAGTTATAGCATTTTACATCAAATTATGCTGACTTTTTTGTAGAGAAATGAAACGATTCCAATGAAAATCAGTGGATCAAACTTGGATATCTCTCAATACATGTTTTATACATTTATTATTATTTCATGTAGAATTTCTTCATTTAATTTTTTTTGCATTTCCATGTGATAAAGCTCAACCAAGGACATATTCATTCATGCAGTAAACTCATCATCATGTCTCTGACACAAACGTGAAGTTTGCTAGAAGGTCAGAGCTCTGATTCTTCCAAACAAAATGTAACTTCCAGATACTTCCACTTTACCACAAAGAGGACAGAATAGAAACGTGAACCTGGTCAACTCCCTCATAAGCAATATGTTTTTGTGAGGTAAACAGCGATATGTGTAATACTCTGGCTTCCAGTTCACCTTGGGAGATCTCATTCAGCGCATGGGTGAAGTCACCACTATCTCGAAATAAATAAAGCATCGCCTTTTTTGTCAAAAACTTATGAAACAAACTGCTTTCTTTTCAAATGTGCGACCGTTCTGCGGAAATGGAGCACATAACTGCAGTAAAAGAGGCAAAAAGTTCAAGGAGACACAACATGGAGAGACAAAGAGGCGAGGTGGAGAAAGCATGAGGCAAGATTCAACATGATTGTGCTCGGCTTCAAGGGCAGAACTGACAACATGTCTTCATGCTTCTGTCACAATACCTCGACCTGTTCAAGTCATTCAATCACAGAGCACAAGGAGCGTGGAGCTCCAACAAGAGCTGAGGTTACGCTCATGGATTCACTTGCTGGATATGAATTAACCGGGTTAGAAAAAAACCCAGAAATAATGACAAACATGGTAATAATGAAGCAATCAAATCAACATGACTCTACTGCTCTGATACAGCATATGACAAACCACTATCTGCCCCATATCAGTCTTCTGGAAAGTGAAGCCAAAACTAAAGTGCTTTCGGTGGTCATTCTCTCTGCTGTCCACCAGGGGGCAACTCCTCTCTGGTTGTATAGAAGTCTATGAGAAAATGGCCCTACTTCTCTCTGCTGGCCACCAGGGGGCGACTCCTCTCTGGTTGTATAGAAGTCTATGAGAAAATGGTCCTACTTCTCTCTGCTGGCCACCAGGGGGCGACTCCTCTCTGGTTGTATAGAAGTCTATGAGAAAATGGTCCTACTTCTCTCTGCTGGCCACCAGGGGGCGACTCCTCTCTGGTTGTATAGAAGTCTATGAGAAAATGGTCCTACTTCTCTCTTGATGTTTTATCTCAGTAAACATTGTAAACATGAGTTTATGGTCTCAATCTCTAGTTTCAAGTCTTCTTCAATCCAGCATGATGTTCATTTAGTACACTATGGTCCATTTAGAGTCCACCAGACCAGAAAGCAGGGGATGCTTTAGGGGGCGGGGCTTACCTGCTGATTGACAGGTCTCTACCATGGCATCATTTTTAACTCCTGTCCTTCATTCTGTCCATATCGAGCCCATTAATATGAGACGTGTGAGGCCTTAGTTTGACTATGCACATTTACACATGAGGCACAGCAGCATGACTTCATTGATTATTTAAATCTATTTTTATTTTGTCATGTACCTTAAAAAATGGCACGTAGGGGAGCTCCATTCATTTATCTTTAATGATACAACTGTCGTTGAATCCTGTCGTTCCATCCCGAAAAAAATCAGTTTGAGCGGAAACGTTCTTCACTTAGCAACTCTCTCAAGAAATGCTAATAATAATAATCACTGCATATAACTATTAGTGCAGATCTTTGTGAATTTGACTTTATTTTTTGCAATGAGAGTCATTTGCATAGAAGGGGACAAATTGCCTCATTTAGATAAGTGCAGGAGCACCGAGACACCATATAGACGGTGCATCGGAAAGCATGGTTGGAGTGTAATTTATTGTCATGGGTTCTGCCTCATGGGGTGCATTTCACCGGAGTTGATGACTTCCATGCTCATTATTGTAAGTGCTATAACACCTTAGCGGGTTAAAAGCCAATTTAGTACACACCTGCTCAACATGCATACCCTTGCAGAAATGCAGAACCGCCTCCATGTAGGTCCTTCCTAGAAGTCTCAGCGGCCCCTGGTCTCTGCAGAGACCCTGTCCTCTCCCTGGTTTCTGAGCACCAACCCATATAAAACATGGCGACCAGGTGCCAGAGTGTGAGTTAGCACCATTAGCTATAAGAAGCTAGCTGTTTTGCCACGTTCAGACCCAGACAGACATTAAAGACTTTCCCAATCAACTAGTTTGCACCTTTAAGCTATTTTATGAAAATAAACATCATAATCTTCATTCCTTTGTTTCAATCTCATGTCTTGAGCTGATGTTTGTTAGCTTAGACTAGCTTAGCATACAGACTGTAAGCTGGGGGGAATGTGTTCATAAACCCCCCAACCCCGGTGAGACAGGATTTCCTTTCTAGGATCTAAAACAAATTAGTGGAAGTAGCCTGATAATGCTCATGAACTCAATGTGTTGCGCCCGATAAGGAATTGTAGGTATGTATGTATGACCTTGTCTCATGAGCTGAATAAAAACAACAAAAACAAGGAACAGCTGATGACAAAGACGATGACTGAGTGAGCAGTATATACAGTGTTTATATGTGTGTGTTGCTGCCCTGCAGACACAGATCAGAAAAAAAATAGATTCCGCCTATTGTCAAACACTTGTGTGCACATGGACGAATACAGTCCTGTAGCTTATTTATGCTGCTGAGCCCTTCCTTGACCTCATCGCTGACCTTTTTCCAAAGCAACGGCAATAATTAGAGGAAGGTTTTAGCCTAATCCGTCAGAAAGGCACACACGGGTTCACACAATACTCAACTCTCCCCGATAGATACGATTTGAAGACATGATTTCCACTGTGGTTTCTTGGTTGGCATTAAATGTGAACGGACAGCGAGGGTCAAATTTTACCCCCTCGGCCACATGAGTCACCATCACGGAGGAAGGGCTAAAACCACGAGACTATTCTTGACAGCAGTGAATAAAAACAGAGGGCTGATGTTTACACACTGATATTCAAGCCTGATTATCTTATTGTAGATGAATCTTTTTATTTTTCGATGACTTGACGTGGTAGATGAATGCCCCGAGATCCAACCCCTGGGTTTAACCCAGTAATGCAGTTTGAGAGCGCTTTTCTAGTCTTTTCAACTACTCTAGACGCTTTACACTACTATTTACCCATTCATACGCCGATGGCACAGCCTTCGGGGGCAATTTGGGGTTCAGTACTTTGCCCAAGGACACTTGGGTATGCAGACTGGAGGAGTCAGGATTCGATTGGAGGATGACTCGCTCTACCTCTGAGCCACAGCCGCCCTTGGGCTGCTGGAAAGTGCTGGGGGGAGCAAACATGGGGTTCATCCAATATTTCAACCTGTAACCCCCCGACTCTTCACTGTGCTGAGTCTTAGAATAGCTGACTTACTACCCAATAGGAGAACCTATATCTAGGCAGTGATGACCTAAACGTTACAGAAGAGATGGATTTTTAAAAAGTGCCGATTGCTGCTCCCTCATTGCTGCGACTGTCGGGGCCAAAGACTGTATATACTTTTTTTTTTAATGTAGCATTAATGTTACGATGTAATCTACCAGGAATGCACTCATGCACAGATTGGATTGAAAATAATTAAAGTCTAAAGTGAAAGTGACATTAAAATTCAAAAAGCAAATCAGCAAATCTAATATATGAAGAAAAATAATGATTGTAGGTTTCAGAAACATGCTCACATTAGGGAGATATCTTCCCCCCGTCAGGCTGCAGTGTCATATATCACTATGAGATAGCAGGTGGAGGAAGTAATCTGATTACTGCATGACAACGTGGGTTTGTAACCAGGTTATCGAAGTGCATGTAAGCAATTACTCCAATTTCCTCCCGATAACCTGCTTTCCTCTGTATAGCAGAGACCTCGTACTACAGTTTCCTGCTGCAGCCGACCTCCTGTCAGTATCATGATGCCGTTGTTAAGTGCTTTTATACACTTCATTTTTGTATGTTTAGTCATTTTAATTTTGTACTACTCCCTCATTATGTTGTATGAATGTAAACATTGCAACAAATCAATGATATATGACTGTACACTAAACAGTTAATTAAATCTTCATATAATGAATGCAGAAAAAGGTGTTTAATATATGGTATAAGTTATCTTCCAAACCACATAGGTACTCTGATTTTATTCTAAAAGCAAATGTTGTGATTTAAAATACATTCATGCAAAGCAACAGAGTGAAACTGGGTTAGACAGGAGTCCTTGCTGGTGGAGGAAGTCGTACATCAGCTTCGGAGATGAACTTTTCATAAGAGTTTTGGCATTTGAGTCGGGCCGCGCGGTCACTAAGGGGTGGACTTAAACATTGTTTAAAATACTCCTCCGTAATCACCTTCCTTTATGTGCGAGCCGCTCCAGCCGGCCGACTACATGGAGGGAATATGAAAACCAGATCTGCGGATCCGATTTTTTTTGTTCACATTGTTGGGACCTCTCTAGAAGGACTACACAATGCGGCCTACAAAAGCCTACACATGCGGCCAGGATAAAGGGACAAAGGGGATTAAAAACTACACCGCCATTTTAGTTTCACATCTCATCTAGGTGAGAAATGTGACGTCACACAACTGGTGCCCTATTGGCTGACAATCTTCAGGGAACCCCGGGGGGTCCCCTGGAGCGGCCTAAGCTATATAATCCGGCGCCGCCGGAGGAACGCTCTCTTTCCATCGTAACTCGCATTACAACAGGAGGTGAAGATTACGTCTGCAGCGTTTTCCTTTGTCCTAGGCCGCAGTATTTCCCCCAAACTCGCTGGACGAGCAACAGACTGTTTTACCCCTCTTTTTCTCTACTCGTTTTATTTTTCTTTTGTTTATCATGTTGGATCCTGAGGAGACCACCGCGACAGCGCGACTCTCCCGTTCCCCGGGGTAAGAAGAAAAACTTTCTTCGTCCCAGCTGCCAGCAGAACGGATAACTCGACCCGTCTTTGTCTGAAATCAGCTGACCAAATCGCCGAGCCCCGCGATTGTTCCTCATTTCCCTGCAGAAGGAAGAATAACTAACGGTTTTCTTCAACCAATTGGATCCGGCGCTGAAAGAGCGCCCCACGAACTACTGTCCGTTGCCGGCGTCAAGGAACGCCATCACCGCACGGGACGGAAACCTCACATCGACGCATCTCACATCGACAAAAGTAAGAGGCTATTTGTCTGGGCAGAAGCAGAGATTCGATAGTGTAGGACATGCTTGTAATTCTTGTTAATGTGTTTAAGGTCTGATCGCGGACCGCCGAGTCCGGTTGTTCATGTGCTGCTGTATGTGAATGCTGATTGTGTACCACGCCGCTGGGTTGATTTCTGTAACAGTGTTTTCGACTAACCTCCGCCATATTCGCGAGCTCAGAAAGCCTCTACTATCAGTTAAAAGACCGGTCTCGCGGAATAAACGCCAGTTCATTCACGCGCGCCTGTGTGATAGCGGCACGCCTTCTGAGCCTCAGAATATCGCTCGCACATTCTCTCTCTTTGTTTGTGTCCCGCTAACACACACACACATACACGCCACACACACGTGTCCTAAGCCAGCTGTTCCCGGCGGACGCTAAGGACATAGCTACATCTGGTGGCTACATACGGCCATCTCTCTCTCTCTCTCTCTCTCTCTCTCTCTCTCTCTCTCTCGCTACTCCATCGGACGTCAGTGGCTCCGCCCCTGAACGCTGCGAGGAATAGCTCCATCTGGTGGCTGCACATAGCCATCCCTCTCTCTCTCTCTCTCTCTCTCGACACACACGCACATGTACACGCACGCACGCACACACACACACACGCACACACACACACTCCACGTGTGTCTCTCCCTTTGTTTAAGCTTAGCTTTGTGTGTTAGGTAGTTAGGTAATAAGGCTTTGTTAATTGCAGTGTTATTGATTGTGATCATTATTACTGATTTTAATAAATCTTATTATATTATAACTAGCGGTCTCTTGTGCTTGTTGTGTATATGTCACTGGATAACAGCAGGTTGTGAAGGCTAGTGCTTGAATTTCACGCCTTTTTAATTGTTAGATTGTTTTTATGCTTCCATGCCAATGATCACGATGATTGGCATGTGAGTATAAAACCTTTATATTGAGACTGAATACAGTTTTAGGTTATCTTTTCCCTGATCCCAGGGTGGTGCCCCGTTTATTCATGATTATATCATGATAATATATTAAATATAATTATTAATACCGATAATCATATTGATATTAATAATTAACTGTTGATAACCAAATCTGCTCCTGCTACAACCCCGACAACATTGTGAGGAGAGAAAACTGAAAAGTGGCAGCAGCTGACAGCTGATGTCTTTTAGGGGGCTGCACATGTTGCCAGAGCTCGTGTCAGAATGTCAGACTATTCCTGGAGATAAACTTCATCCCGGACTATGACATCCATTCAGGGGGCATGACAAGAATGCCCGGTGGATCCGAGTCCTGCCAGGTCTTGGTTCTGCTCGCTGACTCCGTCCGTGTGATTTGCATAACAATGTCCGGCGCCTGGGATGCATAATGTGATTTTTTGTTGTGTCGATTAAAGTCTAAGATGCAACAGGAGTTTTCAGATTACATCCCATAATGTGTATTAGACCGCGAGCACCTCCTTGTAATAAATCACAGTATGAGACTGTCAACGTGGAATTATGCAAATGAGACACAGCTCGTGATTACCCTTAAGATAAAACGTAAACAGACGAGGAAACACCCTCAATCAACCGGAGTGCTGCTAATATCACAATCAGCTCGTCAATGAATGACTTTATTATTTAAGTGCTTTGAGCTTAATGCAAACAGGCTTATTGTTCATGTCTCCCCACTGATTTTACCTTTGATGGCTTCCTTACATTAGCATATCTCACCCTCTGTGCCTTGCTCTTCTGTCTGTATGGTGCTCACTAAAATGATGGAGTTTTAGTGGTCGAGGAAAAAACTGTTGCAAGGAAGTGTTTTTAAGTCCTTGCAATGTTGGATTCGGCCAAACTTTAGAGGAAATGATGCACTTTAACATAATGCTGTTGTAGTATCAGTGTTTATTTTGACCATATGAAATAATTCACCAATAACTTTGATTAAAAAATTGTAAAAAATAAAAAAGAATTCTTGAAAATCTAAATTAAATGTATTTTCCCATTTTCCCACCAATGTCTTTGCAATTTTGACATGTTAATGAAAAATTCTAGTTTTTGAAAAGTAGCTCTCCAGTTTGGCTCTCAGTGACTGTGACTTCTTGCCCGTACGGCTCATCCAGCGGGGACTATGAGCATCACTTGACCTGGGTCAAATGCACCAACACAACCTTTTGGCGATGCTTGAGTGTCTGTTGAACTGAGGGGATGAGAGTTTCACTAATTCACTAACTATTTTCACTATTTCACTAACCTGTGAAATACAGCAGAGAGTGGCAGAGGAAGGAAAAGTAGAGATTACTGTACTGATAGCGATATACTGTTGCACTGTCTTCCAAGAAATGTACTTATTGTAAGTCGCTTTGGATGAAAATGCTTAAAGGGACAGTGTGTAACATTTTAAGTAATTTATTAGCTAAAATCAATATCTTCATTCATAAATAGGTCCTCATAAGTGTATAATTACCTCTGTCAATAAGCTGATTTACATGCATTAGTCCCAGACACAACCTCTTGCCTTTTACAGTCAGCGTTGTAGAGCAATATAAGCACTTTAGTCACATTTGTTTGTGTTTGTTGTGTGTCGAGTCGTTAGCTGATGCTACAGGCTACGACATAGTCATGGAAGGCTACCAAAAATCAACCAATAAAAACATGGCAACATAAATGACTATCTTGCTGGGGGAGGAATGACTTCTACATGCTCACATGTTTGAAATGAAGACCTAATCACCTGAACGAATACTGGTGAAGTGGTGTTGGACCACATGTTGTCATAGCTTCTTGGTACATAACGGCTACCGTAGTTTCAACAAAGCGATGTGCTGGAAAGCAATATTCCTCTGAATGCAAAATACAATTTCACCACTAGATGGGAGTAATTCCTACACACTGTTTATTTAATGCCCTGGATGTAAATGACTAAAAAAAGAAGTACTTGAAACCCTGGTTCAGGCCATAAGACAAAAGAAAGGATGCACTACTCGATGTTTTGTGGAGGTTGAGCTGATGTCTTGCTTTTTTGACCTTTTGACCTCTACCTCCAGCACACGGCCCGATACTCCGATTACAGAAAGGGAGACCCAACAATGCTCACACCCAACAGCAGGAAGAGAAGCGATGCAGGATGTGTGTCTGATAACGTCGTGTTTAACTGAACCCAGCAGCTGTTGGATGCTTTAAGTGAGTTTGTACAGAATTGATTTACGCCGAGGCGAGTCCGGAGACTGATCACCTGGGATGTTAAACGGTCACGATGCAGCCGTTTGCACTTTTTAAATCCAGGTTTGTTGGATTGTTGATTGTTGTTGAAGCTGCCTTGTTCATGAAGGCGCGGAGGGATAATGTTGGCTTAAAAAAGAAGAATTAGAAGTGACACTAAAGCATCAGACTCAAGTTGACACATTCCCGGTTGTTGAGCTGTTTATTTTACCGGTTTAAAGTTGGTGCATTGCAGTAAAACACAGTTGGGAAGCTGCTGCTGTTGGTCGGACCTCATGGGGGTCATCAAGCACCCGGGTTCTCACCGAGAACGGGAAATCCATTTCTAATCGCAGCGCTGTGTAGGACTGCACGTCCTTATTGTGCAGCAGGCCCTCCCTTGGGTGCTAAGCCCCCCCGACACCCCCGTGTGGTACTGAGGCAAATCTATTTTCCCTCCACTGAGCCAGCTCGGCCCCACAGGGAGCAGCACTGCAGTGTATTACAGCAGTGTGCTTTAGGGTTTTACAAAGACGGGTTTTCAACAGGTATCGGTCTTCACAAAGGTTGTCAGACATTTTTGCAAAAGTCATGTCTCACAGAGCATCCGGAGACGGATCCCTTCATGGTTCAGTCTCAGATTCATGGTTCAGATTCACACCCGTGTTCAACCAAAGCTCCATTGTGATTGGTCAGTAGGATGCAAACTACAAACAGGAAACGCTGGTGAATTCATATGCAGAATCTGCTTATAGACATAAACACTTCAGTAATACCATATAAGGCTATGCATCCTAAGAAAACGCAATCCTGTAGAGAATATAGTGTTTATTCTTAGGATGGATAGGGGAGTTGGTTTATGTAATTAATGTATTGAATATTTTGTATGAGTATGGAATAGGGCTAGGACCAGAAAAACAGCACTTATTCTCCTTTTCGAACATGTAAAAATGTACTGTATGTTGTTTATGTGTTTCTGATATTATGGGCTATCTTGTTTTTGTTAATCTATTTTATTGATTATTGAAATAAAATTTAGAGGCTCAAATCATTGAAGTAGTTTTGCAGTTTGAGATGCTCATATTGACATTTCCGTGTCATACACAAGCATCAATAGACAATGTAAATAAACAGTAACGTCATTAGTGAAACGAGTCAAAGATTTTAATTATATTAACATATAATTCAAGAGGATAATGTCAACATAATCATGGAGGGTAATTTAAAGGAGGTTTCAAACTCAAAAGTTGATACAATTCATTAGTGAAAATCAGCTGACTAATGAAAAATATAATGACACCGATATATGCAGCATCACTCACACAGACCACTAAACGCATGTAATGATACTGATCAGGTCTTCCCTGGATCACCCCCCCAACTATCCCTGTGCATCGTTAAAACAAATCACTTCCTGTTTCATTCACCGAGTTTGTCTGCAGAAAAACGGGTAAATTGGTGTGAACCATTCTACCAGCTGATAGGATCAGAGCCGGCGTCGTTAGCTGCCGGACAAAGATCATTATTACCATAATGACCGTTAAAAATTGGATTGTCGTACCTTTGGGAAATCTTTTTGCTGCATTGACAATCGACCAAAGTTATTAAAATGTGTCTTTGAGACTTTGATAAACCAACACTGATGGTGACTTAAATGAGTTTGATCTTTAACTCCGTTTGATCACATGTAGATATTAATAGAATTCCTCCTTTCAAAGAAATCCGAGGGCTCAGCTCTCCGCGTGTTTGATTAAAGGTCACTTTCAAGATAAAATAACAGATAAGAGAACATTTAATTAATGAAATAAAAATGATGATAACTGCAGAAAGTATTCTCTTTGGGGCTGTAATTCAGGAAAGCTTTACACAACGCCAAGAAGATTTTCAAATCACTGATCTCAGGCCAGAGGAAATAAAAAGGTGCACTGGTACATTATGTCATCATGTTAAGAAAAAACAAACCATCTGCAGGTCAACTCAGGTAGAAGCTGCAGCATCTGATCTGCTATAAACCTCCAGTATACCTGCACACACACACACACACACACACACACACACACACACACACACACACACACACACACACACACACACGCCACTGCAGTGAGAATTAATGAAGCGGGAGCAGAGCAGTGCCACGAATATCAATGTGATCTCAATAAATGATGAACCAGATGTGGAGAGAAAGATAGTTTCCACATCTGTGGTTCCCCTCCACCCCCCCTCCCCCATTCTCTATAAACACCTCAATATTAAAAAGATGACACACTAAAGTTCAAAGTGGCTTTTGTTGTGTAATTATTCACTGTTAAGTGACAATCTGCTACATAAACCTGTTTGTTTCAAAAAAGAAGGTTAGCTGCTAGCAGTCGGGTCCAGACAGATGTTAAATGTGAAAAAAAAAAATACGAACGGCATGAAAAGACTGTTATTTATGGGAATGAGAATGTTGAAAAAACAAAGAAGGGATCTTTAAGTCTGACCGAAATGAACTCAACTACAGATGTGAAATTTGAAAATAAATCTGGATTTTGCTCGACGACTACAGCTGATAATAAACCCTCCGTTCATTCGATGAAGTCAGATTAAATCAGAGGATCCTCACTTGAGAATTTCCCAAATAATTCCCCTTTCATTCATATTAATAGTGATGACGGCTCAACGGGTCTGCTGATGTTCAGAATTACAAATGAGAGTTTTCAGATGGATGTAGATAATAAAAATAAGCCCTTCTTTTAATAGCACCACATTGCTTATTATATTGATATTGTTGGAAATATGACTGTTAGATCTCCCGACTCCAGACATCCACGCTTTAGAAGTAAGTTTAAGCAAAGTAAGTACTTTTAAGGCTACACTTTGACAGTGTTTATGGACAAGTATACAGGAATGGAGTTTTGTTTTTATTGTTTTATTATTTTGTGTTGGATATATATCTCATATTCAGATTTGGATATTGACTATTTCACAAAGATATATGAGCTATATGTAAATTAAACATGATAAAAGTAGGGTAAGGACACAATAAGCTTAGCTTCCTCCTGTGCCGCCTCGAAATGAATGTTTTTATTTATTTATTTTCATGAATAAGTCATACACTTCAGATTTGTACGACGTCTTTATGTCATGTAAATATTGTACTTTGTATTTGAGGGAAATAAAGATCAAATCAAACAGTGAACAAGAGCGGATGCAGTTAAAATATCGTAAGTCACATGGTGCCTCCAAGAAGAATTCTACCACAAAGAACTTTTCCTTTAACTGTTCTTAGCCAAAAATAACATTCATTCATATACGATGTTTCAATCCAGGAAACAAATCTAACAAAATTGGTTCTTTTCTGAAGAGTCCCAGGACTTGGACCTGGACTTGACGTGCCATGTCCTGTCACCACTGGTGTGTGTGTGTGTGTGTGTGTGTGTGTGTGTGTGTGTGTGTGTGTGTGTGTGTGTGTGTGTGCTGGTCCAGGACCTTTGTTGGGCCTCGTTCATCGGATGGAAACCGGCTCCAGCAGGTTTTTGCTACGCTGATGTTTCCAGGTTCCATCACAAACACCATCTGCTGACCAGAAACCCCATAAGCTTAGATTGATTCATTAAATTGTCATGAGGTTGTTTTTTTTTACAGGACGACAACCGGGTCACACACGTTCACTACACACACACAACACAACAACACACACAATACAGCAATACAACAACACCCGATCTGAGCCGCTGCTGTTCACCGATACTGTTTACAGTGGAAGCAGATCCAAACAGGAACCGAGCGGCTCGCCTGCACTTCCTCTGGGGTCATGTGACACTGTGTGTGTGTATGTGTGTACATGTTAGTGTGTGAGGTGTTGAATCACACTGGACAATACAGAGGGTAATTAATTTACTTTCTTATCTTGTGTCTTTGCACACACACCTCTCCCCCACTCTGTGTGTATGTGTGTGTGTGTGTGTGTGTGTGTGTGTGTGTGTGTGTGTATGTTTGTGTGTGTGCATGTGTGTGTGTGTGTATGTGTGTGTGTGTGTGTGTATGTGTGTGTGTGTGTGTGTTGGCCCTGAAACCTCAATCTCATTAAGACACCTCTGAACTTTCTAGAATGTCACCTGAATGTTACCTGAAGCCAGTGCGGACACACACACACACACACACACACACACTTGAAGGATTTAGCCAACTTTCTGCAGCTGCCTGGCAATTAATTTCAGTAAAGGAACACCTTTAACATCTGGACGTCTCATATTTATTTACATCCACGTTCCTCGGTTTATCAAACAGCTTCTTGTGGCATCGTTAGTATTTTGTGGGGAGACGAACGATAGATCCATCTTCAAAGAAAATTTTGACCTTGAATCTGATTATTTTGGAAAGTTCGAGGAACTGGTTTAATTCAGACAGAATCTGAGTGAAGCTCAGTATAACATTGGCCTTGTATAGCCACTTATTATATCAACAACATGCTTAAAGACACCTGAGATATTATAAACTCCATGTGCATCATCTATATTTCCTTCAAACAGGCCTACAAAATAAACAGACGAGACATGTACATTTCTTCTACTTCTACATTTAGATATTCACAACACAAGTGTATTTTGGAAGTCTGGACTTTGTGTCCTGTTTGGAGGTCGTGAGCGGCCGTCCCGTATCTTTATCCTGCTGCGTTTGATGATACAATACAGAAGGTTTCCGTCGGGTTTCTTGTTCATTCTGAAGAGGTTCAACACACGAGATAAAAGGAGGTTTCTCTCAGCTTTCTGTTCACTGAAGCTCCGACAACGACTTCAGCTGAACTTATTCACATTCAGCCTTAAACGGCTGCAATGTTTCACTTCGGCGTTTGCGGTTGTTGTGAGTTTTTTGTTGAAAGCAATTTGCGATTGAAAGGAAGCTGTAAAGCAACACAATCACACGGAGGAGACGGGGCCGCTCCTATGAGGACAAACCTGGTAAGAGTTTGATCGGATGTAATTTGTTCTCCTGCAACTTCATTTAAATAACAATCGGACACACACACACACACACACACACACTTACACACACAGAGAGAGACACGCACTTGCTGGCTAGATTCATGTCAATGATGTGTGCTAACTTCACCTCTACGTTAGAATTTAGAATCCAGATCATTTTTAAAACCACAATGAGGAGATTTTTACACCCACGATGATGAGGGGCCTCAGGGCTCCATGCTGGGCCCCTTGTGATGCGGCATCGAAGTAAACAACGTCTGTTGCTCGCTGTGCTGCGTTGGATCAGTAGGGGTTGCAGTTGCTTAGCGATCAGCGAGGCACTAATATCCAACAGCATTAAGGAGCGGAAGGGTCTGTTTTTTAAATTTTTCCCAAGGAAAAATTGCTTTTCTCTGAGCAATTCAAGTTTAAAATCTCTGAATGTTTCAGAAGAAGTGCTGGTGTCGATGTAGAAACTGGAGGAGAAGCTTGACAGAAGGTTTTCTAACAACGAAAAAGCCCGTATGAGGGAGCAGATCGGCTGAACGCTTGTCCATGAAAAGTATGAAGCAAACATCCTCCGGTGTTCATGGTGACAAACAAATAAATGTCAGCCCGACTAATAAAAGGCGACAGGGTGATGCTGGTCTATCATACAGCAGTACTTAGAGATTTTGTCAAGATATTGTCGCCATAGAAAATTTTACAAAAGTGCTCAGAGAACTTTTTTATGATGAAACGCTACGACGAAGCCTCCCGAGGAACCTTTTCTGCCAGAGGAAGGCGCTCTGAGGACCCGGGACCTGAAGCAGCCACATCGGGGTCCGGCCTGCAGACCGAGCACTTTCCCAGTCAGCTGAGGTGCCTGTTGGGGCCGACACAACTGTCTGTTACTATCTGGATCAGTCCAGCCCCCCCAACATTAGGAAATGTGAAGCCAGTGTGCTCGGCGTGTCCACAGCACCCTCAGCGCTCACAGAATATAAAAGACTATTTAGTTCCACGATCACACCATCAACAACAACAAAAAACTACAGGAATTTTCTAACAAAGAAGACGAGCACATAATTGACAGGTTTGAAGTCTGTTTTTAGTCGTAGCTGAGACATTGGTGACACATCTCAAGCTGTTCATCAGCTCTTTTGTAAATGTTTGTTAATTGTGACAGTTTTCATAAAGTAGTGTACTTTTTAAAACTCAAAGAAGGGGAACATGTGAAGGTGGTGTTATTTAGTGGTTTTACTGGTCCGGCCCACGTGAGATCACATGTATGTGGTCTGGATATGAGTACTTCACAGAAGTTCCAACAATAACTCAAACTGTGCTTAAAAGTTAAAAGAATTATAAAAATGAAATAAATGAAGTACGGATAGTGTTGGTCCACCTTAAAGATCAGTCCACCTTAAGTGTTCCTGAGCTGGAGAAGCCAGAGGAGATGCTAACGTCGGGGCTAACCCCCTTCAATTTAATTATCAGCTGGCTGAAAATAAGACAGGAGTTTAGCTTGTGTCTAGTTGTGACATTTATCCATCATCTATCTTTAATTTAAATGTCGTTTTTTTCTGTAAATAACTGTTGTGTTTACACTGTGCGTGAGCAGAATGTGCATGTTTGTGTGTGACCTCGTTAGACAGGCGTCTCTGCAGACGCTGGTGAGCTCATTTAGAGGTGAGGCCAGCGGGAGTGAGACAGGGCCGGGCGACCCTGCAGGTGTCGATGGCTCAAACAATGCAGGACGACATCCCGACACGCCGCCGCTCAGATGTTACGTTTCCACCGTTACTATTTCAGCGCTCCACCGGCTCGAGGGAGATGTGATTACAGCGTTCCACAACAAGCCGGCAATCTGTGGTGGAAAAGTACAAGAACCGAGGGTGAATAATGGATGAAGATTCAGTGTGTGAAGTGCTGAGCGACTGTCGCCCTGCAGAGGCAGGGAGACGGTTCAAGGGAGCGTGGAGGTTTCCTCTCAACACGGTGGGGTCTAACCCCTGGATAATGTGGGCGTCAAACACTTAAATCTGGAGAGATTTTATGGTTGTTCAGGAAACACTAATTTGAATTTAATGAATCTCCTGGAGATCAACTTATTTAATGTGATCTCTGCTGAGTCAACACTCACGTACACATGATTTATGTCATCTTCTGTCCTTGTTTGCATCTTAACCTCTTAAAATGTGGACACACATTCACGTCGATGCATTTCAATTTCATGACTAGTGATTCAGCAAGATTTTTGGAAAACTTTCTCCACATCCGGGAACATTTCCCCATATCTGTGTTCTCAAAGACGTTTTGAAAAGTTTTTTTTCTGAGAATAGTGATAATATTGATTATTATATGAGAACTAGAATCTTCCTGCCTGTGGTTTGGGTTTTTGACTCTGTGCTGTGCGGATACAGTCGGAACCCCTTCAGACTGTTCTGGTTCTGCATAGTCGAGGAAAGGGACTGAGTTCAGGATCAGAAGCACCGTGATATGCAGCTGCTCACATTTCTGCACTGGTTAATATGTGATTCTGCTTCTTTCTCTTAATCTGTTCAAACAATTTTGATTAAATATTAGTAGCTCTGTGCCCCAACCATCCGTATGCAAACCTACATCCGAGGAATCAAGAGAATAGAGGATTTAAATTGAGGTTGATGGTTAACCTCCTGAATCCCACAAACAGAATGTAATAAAATATACAAATAGAGAAAGATGGAGATATGATATGTGGATAGTACAATCTGATAAGACTAACAAATATGTGTATAATTAGATGGTGAATAAAAGAACGGCATGTTTTCTATTTTTAAAAATCCTCCCAATTACACAATTAATCATCGCCAGAAGCTTTAAAAGCAGAAATGATCAGGAGAATTGAACAAATCGTATATGATGAATGCTTCCTTAAAAAATAGCGAATAATAAGTAATTATAAACCATTTGCACTAAACAGAACCAGTAAATTAAAAACATGAAATAAGCCATGAATGAGACCAACAGGTTCCATTGAAATAAACTTGGGTTTGTTTTTGTCTCCATTTTTTTTTTTTATTATTGCATAAACATGTCATATTGCACAACAGACATAATGAGTTCTCCTCACCATGACTGTGCTGTTTCCATGGTGAGTGAAAATGTGACAGCAGCAAAAAAAAGGAAGCAAAGAAAACGCCATCAGACTTCTTGAGGTTCACAGAGTTAACTTTACTCCGTCACTTGTGTTGTTTTGCTTTAGTTTTTCTTAATGCCCCAACGTCGCCTGTCGTCTCCTTTCCCATCATGCCTTTGGTCCTCCCCCTCCTCTCCTCTTTGCCTCCCCCGCTCCTCTCCTCTTCTTTTGTTTCCCCCCTCGTTCGGATCAGGTGAGGTAAAGAACGGCGACAGACATTGAAACCTGAGGGATTAAGCAAAGCTATTTTAGTGCATTGGACAAGCACCACGACACACACACACACACACACACACATACACACACACACACACACACACACACACACACACACACACACACACACACACACCACAAACATGCAGGTGATACAAGGTAGAGAGAGAGAGATACAGAGGGGGGATGTCTATTTACAAGTCACGGGTCTTCCAGGCAGAGATAACAAGGATGCTGCAGCACACACACACACACACACACACACACACACACACACACACACACACACACACACACACACACACACACACACACACACACACACACACTCACTCACTCACTCACAGCATGCAAACAGGTGAACAACAACTCATATATACTTCACCCACACATTTAGAGGGAGAGAGAGATAGAGCTATTCTCATTCTCACCTGAAGTCAACACCTGAAGACGAGGCTCGCTGGAACACATCCTGTCTGCTCCTCTCTCTCGTGTGTGTGTGTGTGTGTGATGTGCAGCATTAAAACCTGCCCTCACCATCAGAACTAACAGTAAACGGATGTATGTAACAACACACAGTTATGATTGATCTTTGATGCAGAAATATCGGTTTGCACACAGATTCTCTCTGCTTGTGAACTGGGTTGTAATGGTTTCTAATGTAAAAAGTGGGTCCCCAGAAAATACACAAACCAGGCATCTTTGCACTCATCTTACGCTGACAGTTAAAATGTTGTTAGAAAATATTGGTAGGGACAAACTCGGCAACAAAGGATCCCAAAAATCTACGCCTTTAATGATTTAAACCATCTAGATTTTAAAGTGAAGCTGCACAGCCGACCTCTTCTAATGGATGTTCAGTTGGCAACATGATGCGACACCACAAAACTGATTTCAACTGGATTTTACACGGTGTCACAAAATGTCATGTTTACAAAAATAGTGCAATTTATTATAATCGTCAACATGAATGTACCCTCTCACTGAGGTTTGGCTTTTCCTTCTGCCTGTTTTATAACATCCTGGTTTAACAAGGATGTGTTGAAAAGCCAACCGATGAAAAAAGAGGTGGCCACGTATGACGTAAGAGGGTGACAATGTTGCCATTGCAAGGCAATTCTGTAAAATAGTGATTTCATGAATGCAGTTTCAGGTAATGCCTGTTACTATGGATACTGTGAGAAAGTGGTGCTTGGCCTGACAAAGAAGCAGCGAGCGAGTGAATGGTGGAGGAAAAAAGGACGATCAGAGGACACGATTTCCTTTCTCTTCTTCATGTCACCTTCACTTACCAAGTAGCAGAACAATAACAGGCAACACCCTATTTTACTTTCCTTTAAAACAGAAGGACATTTTCTAAAGAGCCTTTTATAAAGCTTTTGGAACACCTAAACTGTTTTTTGGACACTTTGAAAACCTCAACTAAAAGGTAACGCCTCGGGTGTATTAGACATGGAGATGGACGAAGTAAAAGGGCAGATGGAGAAGAGGGACGAAGAGAAGGACAGGGAGAGTTAACTGAGTTCTTAAATGCACACATGTTTAAACATGCATGCATATACATATGGAATGCAAGAATCATTGCAGAGGTACAAAAGGAAGAAAAGTGGGACATGTCACTCTTTCTAAAGGAGTCAAGAGATCTTCTTATACTTTCTTGGTGCAGCTCCCTAGAAGGCCCTGTGTCCAAATGCCATCAAAGAGCTTGGGGGACGGTTAACAACCCTTAATCTGTAGATCTGAGGGGGCTAGCTCTACTGTATGGGGATAGAAGTTCTGAAGCATAACTCTGGACGAGACCCTGCAGGGCTTTAAACACAAACAGAAGAGTCTTGTAAGGAATTCCACACCGAACGGGGGAACCAGTGCAAAGATGCTAGTACAGTCTTAATGTGGGATTTGGGTTAGGAGTCTGGCAACAGGATTCCGTAGGCGACAAGATGGCCATGATGTTATGATATAATTCTGAGCTGCAAGAAACCAGATTTGACAACTGTGTTAACCTGTCAATCGCTAAATTTCAGAAAATTGCTGTACCCCCAAATTCCAGGACGCAGGTTTCAAGGAGTATATGGCCAGTAGGCTATAAGCTGTAGGCGGATACCCTGGGAACATTGATACTCCTCTGGGAACATGTGAATACTAGCCAGACTTACCAAGACTGGCCCATCTTCAATCTCCCCTATTTAGGCCATACCAACCATACCATCCCTAAAGCTGAAGTAATGAGTAAGTGGTAATTAAGGAAGATTAAGAGAGATGAAACAAGACAAATACCTTTTATAATGCAGGGTTGCAAGATTGTATACTCCACTGGGGCTTTCCACAAGGTTATGACGTAGCTAGGCAGCTAGAAGAGATCGGAGCGAGGAAATGATCCTGGATACCAGGAAGCCATCCCAGACCCATCAACAAGCCTCCTCTGGGCATTGTAAAACTATATTCGGTACATTATGAAACTAAGGAAATCGCCTCGTCACTGCTTATTTGCAGCTCTGCTGTGAGTCACACTTAATTCAAGAAGGAGGCGGCAGCGTGGATTAGAGGAAGTAAAAGGAGATATGAGGGTTTGGCCAGACATTGACAGTATTTTAATGAGGTTGCTTAACCAATTGTAAACATGTGGTGAATCATTGTAAGGGGAGAATCAGGCTTCTTGTGCAATTCAGGGCACACAGCCTGTAAAAAGCTGTTAGTATTGAAAACAACACCTATTCTTTACTCATGAACTGTTTTAATTAATAATGAAGTAGATATGTTTGTAAATTAATTGAAACCTTCACTGTAAGCTTTATCAAGACCCAATGATGGGGATGGTCAGTCCATCCCTGAGTGTTGCTGACTCTTTACCAATGAATGTCGCTATCACTGGCTACAAAAGTCAGAAACTGGGTCATGGAGTGGATTGTGTGACACGCTCATGGTTCTAGTTTTGATTCTACTGTGTAGCATGATCTTCATTTAGTACATTATGGTCCATTTAGAGTCCAGCAGGGGATGCTTTAGGGGGCGAGGCTTGCCTGCTGTTTGACAGGTCGCTACCACGCTACCAATGCTAGTTAGCTACTAAGACAACTTTAACACTTAGTTGTAAAGTTGACATTGAATTATGAAGCTAACTTTGTATGCAGCTTCACACCAGAATCTACCGTACCTATATAAAACAGATTGGGCGGCGCGCCAAAGCTTCAAACCACAAGGCTCCACATAACTCTCCGACTCCCTCTTTCTCACCAGCACTTCAAAGTGTTTCCACACAGTTTAATTTATTTCACTCAAGTCTACTCCTCAGCTTCATCTGTTGTTTTGACAGCCTTTCACAGTATAATTAGCAGGAACTGTGATGAGCAGTGTTTTTGCCTTGTGAGACTCTCTGGGTGGTGATCTTTGGCCACTGATCAGTCTGTCCCCCCCATCCAGATCCAGATCAACGGATTTGATCTTTTAAATTAGCACACGAGGAATCTCACTGGAACGATGTGAGTGTAAAGTGAGCAGGACTTCCACGCTGTTCCATCAGTTACATTTTTCAGTAGCCTAGCAACAAGTAGTACAACCTTAAAGAAATAGCTTGTTGCTCACTGGCCTGTTAATGTGCTTCCCCACTCTGCAGGAGACTGCTTTCACAATATCAAAAAGAGCTGCAGGTGCAGTGGATTGTGGCAGTTGCCTGATGATTTAAACCTGAGTATATCATTTACAAATAGACCAACAAATATGAGGTTTGTGTTGATTTCCCTGTATGAAACCTTTGTTTTTCTCTTTTCTTACACCCTGCCTGTCCGCCTTCTCTAATTTCCTGGACACAGATGCTATTTTTGTCGTTCAGGATCAGCAGCAGACCAAGCACCGTTTTCTTCTGATGGCTACTTTGCTGATAGGTGGCCCAGTGCAACAACACAGTGATTACAGTTTTTCTCGATCGTTTACACATATTTTCTGAAAGCATGCCTCATACTATCAGAACTCTACACACAAATCAACAAACACACACACAATGGGCAAAACCCCTTAATTCTCCTGCAAAATGAAACTTTACATTCAAATCAATGTTATTTCTTCTCAAAATGGTATTTTGTTGTCAAATGACACACAAACCATCATATGAATAGACATTTATAAGAACCAGTTGAACACTGATGTGCTCAATGTAAAACACGATGAACACTTCTTCTCCATTTACCATAATGACTTAGGCCTTTGTTCAGTGTTACACTCACTACAGACAGTACATACATGTGTTGTAAAATATTTTAGAATATTGTTTTTATATATTGTATTTTTCCCACAAGAATACTGTAATGTACACAGTGTTCATCCCAACCAACACAAAGTTGCATATACAGTGGTCTACATACAAAACCAGAAGAATTTACTGTATACAGTTACAAAAAAAACGACAACTATCCCGCATCCTCTCTTCTGTTTCGGCCACAGCACCTCATCCACATCACAGGCAATGCAAGCGATGGCCGAGCAGCGGGGCAAATATCTCCTAGCATGGCAAATCCATGCTAGGCTCCTCCTCGTACTCTCACTCCTCTAGCTCTGCCTCTGTTGCCAATGTTGGCATCCATTGCTCCAAAACAGAAGAGCTCACCTGTTGCACTTTTATGCTAATGCTCTGATTGCAAATTGTAAAACTGTGTTGCAGGTGTTTTCCCATGTGATGAGTCAGTGTGCATAGTAGGGAAATGAACTTTAGAATTTTGAATGGTAGTGTGTTCCTTGTGAAAACAAGAGATTTTCTTCATGAAAATTGTGCCAAATGCAGAGAATTGTGTGTAGTGTTTTGAAAAAAGTGTGTTTTAAAACTGCAATTTGAGTGTAAAGCAGGAATTGTGCTTGCAAGCAGAGTTAGTTCAGGGTGTTGGTGCATGAATTACATGTTGTGGTCATTGTGTCTCAAGTACCAGTATTTGTGTCTCAACAATTGAGAAAAACTGTAAGGGCTGGAAATTTCATTGCAATGAAAGCAATGGCCGAACCTGCTGAATATCAATGGAGAGAGCCAGACGTGTAGGGTGTTAGTATCCTACATCTGTTTCACTCATATGTGTTTGTCTGTTTGTGAACAGGCGGAAAACCTGCTTTTTGAGAAGTCAAGCCAAAGCTGTAGTGCCTTAAAGCTGCATTCTCTCTGCTGGCTACCAGGGGGCGACTCCTCTCTGATTATATAGAAGTCAATGAGAAAATGGTCCTACTTCTCTCTGCTGGCCACCAGGGGGCGACTCCTCTCTGGTTGTATAGAAGTCTATGAGAAAATGGTCCTACTTCTCTCTGCTGGCCACCAGGGGGCGACTCCTCTCTGGTTGTATAGAAGTCTATGAGAAAATGGTCCTACTTCTCTCTTGATGTATTATCTCAGTAAACATTGTAAACACGAGTTTATGGTCTCAATCTCTAGTTTCAAGTCTTCTTCAATCCAGCATGATGTTCATTTAGAACATTATGGTCCATTTAGAGTCCACCAGACCAGAAAGCAGGGGATGCTTTAGGGCCTACCTGCTGATTGACAGGTCGCTACCACTGCTAGTTAGCTACTAAGATGACTTTAACACTTAGCTGTAAAGTTGACCTTGAATTATTAAGCTAACTTTGTTTACAGCTACACACCAGAATCCACATGGATCCAAATCCAGTAAGGTTGCCACTCTGCCACTTTGTGTTCATCAGATCCACCTGTCACTCCTCCACAGTCCAAATATGGTCACTTTGTTAACTGGCTGCAACAAATTCAAGGTGGCGATGGCCAAAATCCCTTGTGTGTGTTTGTTTATCTCTAGAAGTTGCTCCAGTGACGTTCTATTTAAATATCATGTTTTGTTACCAAAACAGGTGTTTTAGCCAGATTCCTGTATGTACCCTGATGGACCAGATGGGTCCACGTTTAGAGAACGCCACACTGAGTCCTGGATGCTTTACCATCATCGTGCTGAAAAAAAAGGTACTAGACGGCAACTTCAGCAACGTGACAGGAGGAGGTTCTGGTGACTCATCCTTCGAGCTTACTGTGTGTGTGTGTGTGTGTGTGTGTGTGTGCGCCTTTCTCCTTGGGGATAGTCCCACAGCATTATGATGCACAGCACATTGTCTCACACACACACACACACACACACACACACACACACACACACACACACACACACACACACACACACACACACACACACACACTTGCTGCAGGGATGTGTGTGCATGGGGGGGAATGTTTCCCTTATTTCCGTCCTCCACCTGACCAACCTCCTCATCTTTTAGAAACAAACATTTAAAAACATGACTGGCTTCTCTTCATTCGTCCGTTCATCCGATGAGCTGTTATTGTAGGTACATTATTATTATTATTATTATTATTATTATTATTATTATTATTATTATTCAATGCAGAAATCACAATTAGATTTTAACTGTTTTTTTTAACTAACACAGGTGTGAAAGCACCCTGAGATTCTTCGGGTGCCAAGAATCCCGAATGCTAACGCTAGCATCAGGTGGATGTGTGAGTAACCTTTAGCATGTTTTGCTATATTAAAGGCATAAACATGCTGTGATTTCCCAAAAAGGAGAGAAACATAAACAATCCCTGCAGCTCGGAGTCAACTGGAAATGAATATTCCGTCGATGTTTCTCTCCTTTACACTTCTGCAAACCTCCATCTGTTCCCAGGTTCGGTGAACGATGACTCACAGTGACCCGAAGTGTTCGACAGTAATTCAGTTACTGAACCGAGGCTTGTATTAAACAAAAAATAAATAAAAGCAGCTTTAATATGTAGTTTGTCAGGAATCTGCATAATGCTGCCCTTATTCGAGGCATCTTGTTTAACGTGTAAATGGATGTAAATGAGCTCGGAGCCAAAATATGTGGAGGCACCGGAGGCTCAGGGTGGATTTACCATCGCTGGCACACAACATGCCAAAATTAACTCGATAGATTAATTTGGTCCTCTGGGCGACGCGTCTTCAATCAGCCCACACAGGAGAGAGTGTGTTAAATAAAGGTTTCAGCATGATTATCACTGGCGTTTCTCTGAATGTGTGATTTAGGTGTAAACATGCCACCTCTATCATGCTTAAACCTAAATGTTCCCCGTTCTAAAAATGAGGAAATGCTCTCTGACATTCAGTTTAAACCTTTTTTTTTTCACCTTGTCTTAAAGCTTGAAAATCTCCCTTTTGATGCTTTTTCTCCTCCCTGAATCCAAACCTCCTTTTCATGCTCCCAGTGTTGAAATCAAAGCAGGATCACAGCTATCTCCTGAATTCACCTGCTCTGCATTCTCGTTGCCGGTCCTAAGAGACTCGAGTCCTGCCTAGATGGGATTAGTTTTACTGAGATATGAGGAAATGTTTTATTGTCGGTCCTCTGTAAATACGTTTACTCCTGACTTTGGGCCGTACAATCTTTATTTCAAGCAAACTGCATTTAATTTTGGGAGTTCACAAATTAATCCTGAATAGCCAGAAAGCAACAGAAAGCTCTTTTTGAACACAAACCTGAAGACCTGAATCAAACCTTCACACATGGATTGTTACACTTTCCATCGTCTCGCCGGCTTTCTCAGAGGAAATTGACCTTTAACCTCCTGTATCACCACTGAGTATAATTGTGATCTAGAATACACATGCACATTATGGTCATTAAATCCTGGACGCAGAATTACGTTCCCATACAGCTAAACTGCACTACTTACGTTTAAAGGTGAACATTTTTGTCCAGACTAAACAGTCACAGTTAACCAATAAAATAAGAAAATAACAACAAAAGGATATAGTTAGGTTCAGGCAACACAACATCTTGGTTAGATTTGGTAAAAATGGTTTGGCTTAAAATTACTAGAAAATTGAAACGAAACCAAAAAGGCTTTGTTAACATGGAGCATCAGTCTCCTGGTAAAAGTCCTGTGATCTTGGGCACTTTCATTATGTGGGAGCATGATTTTTAGGCTGGAAGTGTGGCGAGTGAAGACTGACCGGGTCCCAACAGTGTGATGGAAGGCGGATTATGTGCATGTATTTGCATTTGCATGCTTTTAGAACGTGTGTGACTGTTAATGCAACACTTTTTACCCCCCCAGATGAATAAATGAGGGTCATCTCGAAAGCGTTTTGAAGAAATCCCCTTGTGGGTGTGCTTCAGCGCTGTGGTTGCCGTGGTTATTGTTGGTTTGGTGCATGCTTAGATATAAATAAATTCTGTTTGATTATGCTCCTGACAGACTGTGATTACATGTTTTCATGCCTTTTGTTGCTGATGTTCTTGTCGCCTGGCCTTGTCACCCCCCCCCCCCCCCCTCTCTGTAGCGGGCCATGTGGCGTCCGTGTCATTTATGGCCTTAATGATGTAGAGATCTATTTAACACTTCCTCTCTCTCTGCATCTTCGTTCTACGCCCAGATTTAGCAGCAGTCAGCGTTTGTCGCAGATGTGTGATCGCACAGATTGAAACGAGGCTCAGGAAACTGCGGTAATCACTGATAGAAGTCCAACAGTGAAAACTCATCAGCACCTTTTAAGGAAAAAAGAAGTTTCACTAGTGGACTTCATCTTTTCATATACAGTGAGTGTCAGTACAGAGGGAACAAACGTTTCCCTGAAGCCTCAGATAGGATAGGCATTCTCCCTGATGGCCAGCAGAGAGAATGCAAGTTTAAGGCACTTCAGCATGGGCTTCACTTTTAAGAACTGGAGGTTGCCTCCTGCTCTCGTCAATAGTTAATGTTATGTAACGATGGGCCGTAACAATAGTACGAAAAGTCACTCGACTATGAATCAAACCTTATGTTTTGGATAATAATCTCACTTTCAGTTGATTTTAATTATGTAACTGTTGCTGAATACTGTGGTCACGAGTAACAATTATGGGATGATGGTAAATATTTATAAACAGTGGAGCAGGCCCTCAATACGAGTAGTGTTTGTAAATGTACATTATGCTGCTTAAGACACCAGACAGCGTAGAGAAGTGCTGCCGTTGGATGAAAGCTGCATTTGATCTATATTTTGTTCATGCTGAGAATTCAATTTGAGACTGTTTGTATCTGTTCAAACTTTCAGCCACAACAGATCAATACAGACAAATTGCTCTACAAAATATTCCAGGCAACCGTGTGGAAAGATTGAGCTGCTCACGATGATTAAAACTAAAAGATATATATCGTGTGTGCGCGTGTGTGTGTGTGTGTGTGTGTGTGTGTGTGTGTGTGTGATAGGGACCAAAAAGAGGCGAGCAGCAATCTTACTGGATTCTGGTATGACGCTGCTAACAAAGTTAGCTTCTATAATTCAGGGTCAACTTCACAGCTAAGTGTTAAAGTCATCTTAGTAGCTAACTAGCATTGGTAGCGACCTGTCAATCAGCAGGTAAGCCCCGCCCCCTAAAGCATCCCCTGCTTTCTGGTCTGGTGGACTCTAAATGGACCATAATGTACTAAATGAACATCATGCTGGATTGAAGAAGACTTGAAACTAAAGGTTGAGACCATTGCGTCTTCTATAAAATCAGACTCCGGAGGTTGCTGCCTGCTTCTGACAACATGTTGATATGCTAATGAGGGTGAATACATTGCTATCAGCAGTATGTGTTTAGCATTTTAACAGAAATTCTAAATCAAAGACACCTGTGTTTTGTGAATTTAAAAAAAGGATCAAACCTGTTTTTCTCAGTTCTCTGTTTGATTCACTTAAAGTTATATTGGCTCGAATCTGTAATGCAGGATCATAGGAGGAATCTCTGTCTGTCTCTCCTCCCCATCAGTAGTCATCTCCTCACCTATTTTAATTTCACTCCCTCCCCCTCCCCCCTCACAGTCCTCCTTCCACATTTAAACATAATGACAGCAGTCTTTGCCCCATTGCTCTGCTGATATGAACCATCAGCAAGTCGTTATAGTGAGAGAGAGGGATGTGGAAGGGTATGAAGAAACAGAGGGAAAGACACTGATCAACCAGCAGAGTCTCCACGACGCTGTTGAAAAACTGTTTGTTAATGATACTTAAGAAAAACCAGGCTTGATTTAACGAACCCACATGCTCATCACGTGCAGTAAATATACATAATGGAAGAGGAAGGCCATGTTTAATATGTGGTGTCTGAAATGTCAGGTGCGTATAGAAAATTGTATACCTTCCAATCACTCGGCAATGCATCATTTGCATTTAGATGTTTGAAGACATTTTCAGCAGAGCTAGGAAATGTGATCAATGGCGACGTTGTCCGACCCGGAAACAAGACTTCTTAGGATCAATATGTCTGTCTGACACAAACGTTACAAACCTTCAACGTTGGGCCAGGATGTCAGTTTAAAACCACAAGAAGTGGAGGTTGTCATGGTGACGTCACCCACTGGTTTGTGGGTTTTGAATCCTTGAGTTAACTTTGGCCATTGGCATCTCGGATTTTGGCCGTCGCAATATTGGAATTTTTGCAACCAGTGGAAGGAAGTGACCATATTTGGACTGTGGAGGAGCGACGGGTGGATCTGATGAATACAAGCTGCAGAAAGACACCCGGACCAGCAACTTTACCGGATCTAGGAGGAACCACAGTCATCTGCTTAACAGGCAGGACCCATGGAGACACACATGCCCCCATATTATGCAGGCTGAGCAAATAGTTACTCGACTGAGTTTAGTGTCTTTACCTCCTTTCAGCCTCCATTAGCCAATAATACTCTCTTCTGAACCCTCCTCCTCCCAATAAGCGTCAGCCGCTGGTTATAACTGATTACTGACCCCCTTTAAAAGGGGTTAATTCAGTAATTCATCCAATGCGACGGAGCCCATTGTGAACCCGAAAGTGAATCTGCTCATTTCATAAAGACTCCCATGTTTCAGACTGTGGCTGTGTATCTCTGATGGTGTGTTGTACAATAAATTAGACAGTTACAGTTAGTTGTAAGAGATTATTAATATAAGAGATGCTGTAAATACGTGCATGCAGTTTCTGGCTATTTAAATAATTTAAATGTTGAAGTTACAAAAAGCTCAATTAGGAGATATTTAACAAATCAGTGCACACATTTTCCCTTTTAAATTCCCAAATAATGTAATAATAGTCTTTAATCTATTTAACAGGGCTGTGTTAATTTGAGTCTGAACCCTGAAAGAATTTCAGTGGGTGTCAATGCTGATTTTTGTCCAACAATCGCCACTTAATGCAATTTCAAGCATGAAAGGAGTGTATTTACGTGGGGGAATAGATGTCATTTGTTTGCACAAATATGTCAAAAATGACTAAATTGCCACTGTGTCCCCTCGTCTAGTAAATGTGGTCTTCATTGTCATCTGCTCGCCTCTCTTTTCTCCGTCTCACACAATTACCTGCTGAAAAGGTTCTCTGTGATTTCCAGCAGCCATTAATTGCCCTCCGCTCGTCGCTGTACTACAAAGTGACCAGACATTCGCCCATTGTGTGAGCCCTCGTGTGATTATGAGAGCAATCACCATGCAAGAACGAACTCCAAGAAGGCCCCGCCGAATAATGAGTATTGATGACATAAATGCCGTTATGTGCTGTATGAAAGCACATCAGAGAGGAATGTGCATGGGTCGTACAAAATACACAAAACCACAGGAATGGGACACATTTCATTTGAACTAATGTTTACTTAACTGACGTAATCAAGGTTAAAATGTTAAGTTACACACGACAAGCGTACTTACTTTTAGCCCAAACTATGATATTTTCCTACAGCTAGCCAAGTATTTTGTTGCCTAAAATTAATCAAGTATTTGGTCGCCTAAACCATCGGACAAGTTTATGACTTATGACATGCAATGTATGGACATTTTGTAAGGCCATTTTTTTTACCCCCCCAAAAAATCCATCCCATAGATCATTTTTACATCAGCTTACCTTACATGTTTTTCGTTAGGTGGCGACCTCTAGTGGCTGTAGTCATTATGATGGGAGCAAAAGAGGAATTCAGGTGTGTAAAGAGCAAGAATGTTTGGATAGTAAAAAGGGGGGTCCTGGTGGATGGATGGTAAAAAAAAGTATTTCAACTTGCTAACGGACATTATGTGCGGAATGGTGAATGTACGTATGTTACATACCGTTTCACAACAATAACAACACGTTTTAAACTGTTTAAGTGTGGGGAAGTTTAGGAAACGCTCCTGTAGGTCAGAATAGGAACAAACCCTTGTATGGGTTGAAGGACTTGATGGTCTCAAATTCACAAACAGGCTCGGTTTGTGGAAATAACAACAAAACATATTTTCTTTGCTAACCCCCTATGGTATCTAAGCAGTTTTATGCTTTTGACACTTTTGCCATTTTCTTCAGCTAAACTCAGCATGTTAGTGGCCTTTGCAGCTCCCAGTCAGCAACTTTGCTGCTTTGGTTCAGCCTCTTGGTTCAGTCTTATCCCTCATCCACCTTATTTCCAGCAGCTGTAAACAAAACTGTATCAGACATCTTTCTTTTGATGAAAAAACAAATAAAAGAAACATAAACTAATACCGCCTTAATGGGACTAAGTCATCACTGCCATTACGAGTGAATGGAGCAGCATCCTAAAGGGATGTAGACAATCTCTGTGCTTGGTGGAGTTTCACACTTTCACAAATAAGGATTGTACTGCAGTACACTGGATAACATGCAATTGTTAGCGACGGGAGCAAAAAAGCTAATCCATTTTCTTCTTTGCCGCTGCTCTTCTGGAAGAGTTCAGCACGAGGGTCATCGAGGTAAAGCTGGCAGGGTGTTCTTTTGAGCTCATATGAAATCTGCTTCAGGGTGTTTATTTCATTTTAAAGTTATACGCTTTGGTGCCGAAATCAAACAGCCTTATTGAAAGGTAAATTGGGGGCAGTCCAGGAACTTGTTTTTCCAAATGCCACGCTCCTTTGCTCTCCTATTATTTCACATCCTTTCACTTTCCCATATGTGAGAATATTACAATTTCCAGCAGTGAAAACAGGCATGCAAATACACACACACACACACACACACACACACACACACACACACACACACACACACACACACACACACACACACACACACACACACACACACTTACTGATATTCTTTCACACAGAGTCGTGTTCGTACATTGGCCTTTCCGCCATATAAAGATATTGCTTATTACACCCAGAGCGCATTGGGGCAGAGGAAAGGTTGAATTAAGGATGTGATGAGATGGGTTGTGACATGCTAGCATTTAGCAGAGTAGCACCGGTCGCTGCGTTAGCCCCGACCGGCTCTGCCAAGCCACTGCTGGGAAAGGTCAATGCTAATGCCGGCTGGTTAGATCATACGCCTCACGCTTTCTCCGTTACACTGACTCTTTCTCTCCAAAGTTATTTCACACACATTCTCGTTCATAAACGCTGTCGTCAGGAAAGGATTTCCAATAGTACGTTTCCTTGTTGCTCCGCTATAGAGGTCTGAAAGGCCCCGTTGGAGCATGTTTTGGCGCCCTGTTTTTGCTCAAGGGCACTTCAGCAGAGCAGGTGTGTGCTGACACTGAGGTTTGAACCCCACTCATGCATTTGAAGAGTCTCACTAAAGTGCTGCAGCCCCCTCTGTGATCAGGCACATTCATTATTTTTGCAGATTCTCTGCTTTTCTTTCTCTCTCTCTCTCTCTCTCTCTCTCTCTCTCTCTCTCTCTCTCTCTCTCTCTCTCTCTCTCTCTCTCTTACGAAGGTTATTGCAGGTGATTAGGCTTCAGCACCGCATTGCTGACAACTCATTGCTGCCTGGCTGCCTTGTTAGTGCATCCATAAAGGTCACAGCTAATAACAGTTGTATATGTGATGGTGGATGGATACTATTCAGACTCTTAATGCAGAGTCTCCATGGAAAAAAATAAACTGGATATAAGAAGTGGACGGAGTCATCGTGTCGGCCCACAGTCTTTGTGTCATAGGCTTCCATTAATAATGACTTGTAGTGTGACAAAACTTTATATTTCTATGGTATTTCTATTATTTGTGCTGCACTACACAAAATCATCCTGGACAGACTAGAATGTTGGATTGGCCAAGTCCTATTGGCAGTTTTTATGGTCATGGCCAACCGCTGCTGAGGCAAATAAATGCAACCTGTGGTGTCCCCCATGGTTCTATCTCAGGCCCAATGTTTTTCAATGTTATTATATTACATGATGAATAGCTTTGAACCATTTGGCGTTGACTCTGCTTCCATATAATCATCACTGGCTCATGAACAGTTAAGTTGTTGTTCAGTTACCCAATCTATAAGTCAAATGCATTTCTCAAACTAAATTGTTTAAAGAGAATGTATGATGTTTTGTGTCATTGTAAGTCGTCCTCAGACGGTAAACATTTAGTTCTCGTTTTCTAGTGACCCTCCGAGCGTGCAGAGAGATGGATCATGCATGTAGCTGTTGAAGAGCTGCTCAGTGAAGGAGGAATGAATCTGAAGAAAGTGGTGTCCATTTGAAGTGATGGAGCTGCAGCAATCACTGGCAGGACTCTCTCAGCACTTAAAGCAGCTCCACCCAGACTCTGTTAATGCTGCTGCATGATTCACCGACCTCAGATGTCAGTAGACCGGAGTGAACTGCCCAAAAAAAACTTGTGACGCATCTGGTAGAGATGACACCAGAGGAAATTCTGGTGGTAATATTTTTATATCATATATGTCTTTTCTTTAACCTGTTTTTCCTGTTTAAGTAGATAATGGAGGGTTGATTGATTATTTTAGTTCTTTCTCTGCCTCTTTCATTCCTATCCTCCCCTTCCATAATTCTGCTGCAAAGTGATTCTTATTTATGCAAATAAATAATCTCAATAATTGATTTGTGTTAATTTGCCCGTCCTCTCCGTCTCCGGCCTTCACCTGCAACCTGTCTGCCTTCGCCTCGGCTTCACTGCTTCCATCCCTCTTCTGTGCTTCCTTCTTTATCTCTGCTGGCCCGTCGGTGCAACGTGAGTGGACTCTGTACGAGGAGCGTCCTGGAGCATTTCTGGCAATAAGGAACCAGAAAGGAAAGATGGAAGCAGAAGAGATCCTGGACATTATGCAGACTGAAAAATCTTTCTTTGTCCCTTTTGAAAGAGTTCATGTATCTGTGGTACAGGCAGAATGCCTTTATATTCCTTAAATAAAAAGAGTCTGTGACAACAAAAATGTCACACAATCACACAGCTTTGCATATCCTACTAAGTTATGGAGTTTAATTAAAGTAGTTTGAGCGAGGTCATTTTGACAAACAGACTCAGTCTGAGAATTCACCGTAGACAGATTTCCCCAGGGAATACCGGCGGATTTCTGAGGCAGTCTGGGAAAAATAAACATCTGCCATGCAGCAGAACAACAGCGGGGTTAACCTTTTGTAAAAGTAATCAGAATCCAACCGATGCAGCAGCACGACGCAGGAAAGACATAATCATCATTCCTGCTATTAAGAAGAACAGAAGTAAAGTATTTCGTCCAGTGCCAAGCTCAGTGGACGCTCGTTTAAAACAATGTTGTGTCCATTTCAATGATGAGTTGTTGGAAGGTGAGTCGGTTCTTTTTTTCCCCCCAGAGGAGGTTTTTGTGGTTTCTGATTGGTTGCCGTGCCAACCTGGTCTGTGCCGTCGCTGCCAAATGCGCTTTTAATAAGATTTTGGGGAAAAGCTTCTTTCGGGAAAACAGCAGCATTATTATTATAAGCCTACAAAACAATGTCTGCTGTGGTTGAAATACTCTGTACCTGTATTTAGCTTGATTTATTATTTCCCCAGAGAAGGATTCCCACCGGACCTTCCTACAGACGTCTGGTCAAAGCCCACAAAGTCTCCAAGTCTTGGAAACGCCCTTGGCTGTGCAGAGTGTGATTAACATAACTTCAGTTGCCCGAAGTTGTTAGCCTGAATTCTTAAGTATTTTAGATTCATAAATTTGACCTAATTATTATATTCCCTTCTATTATCAACTGTACACACACGTAAATAATGGTAATACAGAATTTAAATAAATAATCTGGGTTACTATAAAGTCCGGTTTTCCATTTAAAGTAATCCATGCGGATCCAGAAAGTTATAACTTTAAAGTTTTAATCCCTCAGTTTTCATACCTTGTCTAATTGGCGACACACCTGTGGTTACTATGGCGACAG
Organism: Eutrigla gurnardus; assembly: GCF_963514095.1. Classification (NCBI taxonomy): domain Eukaryota; kingdom Metazoa; phylum Chordata; class Actinopteri; order Perciformes; family Triglidae; genus Eutrigla; species Eutrigla gurnardus. The sequence continues at coordinate 29,941,302 of NC_139919.1, read as the reverse complement.
CCAACTGAGTAAAGACGTTGTCAGTAATAGAACAGAGGAGCATCTGGCGTGTCTGTTTACAGCGACGCCGTGCTGTTTTAATAACGTCAGTCCGTCAAAGCGTAATCGCCACTGTGATGTGATTTCCTCTTGCACACGGCACGCCGAGTAGTTTCCCCACACGACGGCAGCAGTACAGCTTAGCTTCGGGGGGAAGAGGGCGGACAGTGAACAGGGTGGTTGGTATCAGGGAAGCACCGTTTCCTGTGAATCCCTCATGCATGTAAAGGCAAATCTAAAATCCAGCACAGGAATGGCGGACTCCGCCATACGGACCATAAATTGTATCAACAACAGGGTTTGCTTTCATAAAAAAACATCAGAAGTCTTGTGAGCCATGTTGGAAGTCATCAGTTCCTTTGCAAACAGCTGATTGCGATTCTGACTGTTGCCTGCGACCACGAGGAACTTCTCCAAGACGTGGCTCGGGCCGGTCGAGTGGCATGTCCTTTCAAACACAAGGTTGGCCGTTCGATCCCTGGCGGCTGCTGTCTGCATGTCTAAACCTCCTCGAGTGAGACACTGAATCCCAAGTTGCCTGGCACAGGGGGGGCAACTTGCTCAGGGTTAAAGTCAGAGGTTCAAATCTCACTGATGTGTTTGATGGTTCTTACAAAGTCATCAGATGATGTGATTTACGGGACTTGCTTCAGATCCAGAGTCCAGCGGGGCCTCCGGGGGCCACATCGGTCACAAGACGGAGCAATTTGAAACCACTAGGTTTCTCATTGTCTACTGTTTGCTGAAGAGCGCAAGGTCAGCGTGCTTCGGAGCGGTGGGAGATGATTTGCTGGGTTTATTAGCACCAGGTCACGTCGCCTGGTGACGGAGAGGAGGGAGCTCCGGGAGAGAGAGAGGGAGGGAATGCCAGGGCGCGAGAGAAAGGGTAATAAAAAGGAGGAAACAGAGTGTATGAAATTGGAGTCAAAGCTTTACAAGCCCCCCGAGAGAGAGAGAGAGAGAGAGAGAGACACGGTGAGATAGAGAGAGAGAGAGGAGGTCTTATAGAGTCTGATTAGTTAGAGTGAAAGGAACCCGTGTTAGAGAAGAATAAAACTGAGTCTCATAAGTCTTCCCGACTTATGTAACGCATCAGCAGAGTGGGTTCAGTGCACCGCCAGGTCCTCGCCGGAAAAAAAGGTAGCCTCGCAACTACTTACCGCCGCTCCCACGAAGACCCTGAACTCACACTGAACTACGTGAGGCCCGTTTTTTTCCCCTCTTGCTGAGATTGTAGATTATTATTATTACGTGTGGTGTTTCATGACCGTGAAGAGTGAAACACGACGAGTTCCCCAGAGTGGCGGCGAGCTGCCGTGATTGTGTGACGGCGGCAGAGGGGCAGGCGAGGTGACTTTAATATTAGAAGCAGCTTGGAGAGGGAGGAATGAACGGAGGGTTGGGAATATGCAACTTCACCGCTCAATCCTGCACACGATGCTTTTAATTCTGAGGTTTTGTTAAATGGTGAAGCCATGGTGACCCTGCTAATAATAATAATACTAATAGTAATTCAACAAAGATAAAGCACAGCAATGACACACTGACGGACACTGACTGCTTTTTTAGGGCATGTTATTCACATTTTATTGACTATTATATGACTTGTGGGAGGATTGAGGCTCTAAAATGTAGCGTTTCAGACAGACAATTTTTTGTATTTTTGCACGTTAAAACATGTCGTGTTCCAGTCGAAACATGAAAATGAGTACGATGCGTTTGCTTTAAAGAAATTAAGAATTCAGTTGCATTTTACCAGGATAACCCTTTATATTGTTTGACACAATTTATTTTTTACGATAAACCCTTTGAGATGTATCATCTCATTTTGGAGGGGTTCCCAACATATAACAGAGAAATGACAGAAAAAACAAAGAGGGAGGAAAGAGAATACAAAATAAAAAAGACAAACCATATACATTATAAACATTACACCCACTAGGTGGCCCAAAGGGCAAAAATAGATTAGAACATTGAGGGGATCACCAAATACAATTAGTAATAAACTAAATTAGATGTTAAATAATAGAGACAGCTTCATTGCTAACTATGGCAATCCACCTTAAAATGCAATGACAGGGTATAAACACACCAAGCACTGTGTTACTATGTCACTACAAAAGTAAATGGTATTAATGCAAGAATGCAAATTCTGTAATAAAGTGTTGTGATTTCATAAACATTCGTCAGATTTGTTCTTGTGGGCTCGGCTGAGGGGTTTATACACTTCTCACCATCACCTCAACAGATTTCCACGCCTGTTTCACTACTGAAATACTACTACTACAATACTCCTCCATGTAGCTTCAAACGTGCAGACAAGACAAACTCCAGCCTCCAGTCCTCAACAATGCAGCCGCCTTCATTAGGGATTCATTTTAATTCCTAAAATGCAACAGATTTGCAGATTCACAACCTAAACCTTATTCCTACGGGGGTGGTAAACAAGCAGAGATGACCTTTGTGTTTCTATCATTTACTCCTCATCAGATCATCAGATGCTTCTACACTTTAAAGAGGAACACAATGACTAATCTAGCTAGCAGAGGTGCTCCACTACGTGTGTGAATTAATTTCAACCAAAAATAAATAAATAAAAGGAGGAATGTCAAAGCTTCCTGTGATTCATCCGTCCCCAAGTACGGCGGGATGACAATATTGTTGCACCCGCCGCTGAAAAAATTAGTCCGTGTCGTTATTTGACTGTGGAAATTGCCGACACGGCGTCACGCTGAGTCCATTACATGCAGACAGACAAGGTGTGTTGCTCACAACTTACACCACTTGCATCTTATTTTCTGTCATTACTTGCGGGAGGAAAACTCTGCCGATCCTGTTGATGCAATATGCATTTTTTTAAAGTAAAATAAACATTGAATGACATGAAATTGATGCACAAACAATCTGCTACGAACCTAAGAAAGTCAGCGAGGCGTAAATGTATTTAAAAGCAAAGCTAGTTTCACTGATTTAGTGAGTTTATTTTGCAACTACAGTCGGATCACGTTTGCGAGTTATCGTGTTGTTGTTACCTAAAACACTCCGGTGGGACCGGACGCCAGCGACTCAGGTACATTTCAAACATTCATTATATTACCGAGCTGCATAAAACAACAGGAGTCTGCCGGCAAAGCGTCTCCTTCAATTATGCACCCCCCCCCCCCGGAGGGAAAAAAAAGGATTTAAACATTTAACAATAGATATGAGAGAATCGGCTTAAAAGAGGAGAGCCGGGCCGCTGCTTCGACTCCTCCATGTTTTATTTAAACACACGTTTTACCGAAGTGTAACTCTGCATTCTCACCTCCAGTAAAAGACGTTAAGAGGGAGACGACTGTGAAGAAAATAATTTTATACAACTAAACACATCACATTATACAAGCAGTGATTCAGACACACTGGCTCTCCAAATAACAGTCTTAACTAAGGTTAAAGAAGTATAATGAAGTAGAATTAATTCAATCATCAGCATACTAATGATTGATGGACTAATGTACCTACTATACAAATTGTATATCATGAGGACTACGAAAACTATACTTGAATACAATTAAATGTACTTGACTATTGACTATTTTGAGGCACCATTAAGATGGACTTAAATAGTATATGAATTATATTTTCAATGACCTATATATTCCACTCCAATTTCTAATAAGATTATATTTAAAATGTGATGGAAATTTTTATTGCGTGATAAACTTTTTATATGAATTATGTGTATTAATAGCTATCTGAAAAGTACAACAGCATATGTAGGTCTATTTGCTGCTTGTGTTCATGTCCGATCCACCCGTCGCTCCTCCACAGTCCAAATATGGTCACTTCCTCCACTGGTTGCAAAAACAAACAAATGTGGGAGCTTTATTAGCAGCATTAGCAATGTTTCAAATTACCTTTTTCAGTCAATTAAACACTTGCACTTTATTGTTGCTTTATTAAATTAGAGGCATTTATAAGGTCAGGATCAATAATCCTGCTATGGAACTGTTTTAAACACACACACACACACACACACACACACACACATATTATATATGACCTGTACAAACACGAAGACCTGCCGAAGGCTTTCTTTTTATTAATAATTCATCTTTGAACTGAAGCCTAAAAGGAGGACTAATTGCCATTCCACGCTGAGTGATGTTGCTGATCTCTGAGGTGTGCAACTGGGGCTCAGCAGGAACCAGGTTCCTCGTTCCCGCCAGTACTAGCATTAGGGCCCCGCACCAAGAAGGGTAACCAATATACGCTGCCATCTGTCCTATATGTTGCTAGCCTGCAGCTTTACAGTAGCAGGAGCTGGCTGTCGCCCAATCGTGGGAGAGCGAGAAGCACAATATCAAAGTCAAATAATCACATCGGCTTCTGAAAATTAGCAGCATTACTCTTTGGATCATAGAAGCAAAAAACTGTATATTTCACAAACGTATTGCAGGTTACAGGTTAATAAACATACGTGACTTTGGTGCACACTCTTTATAGCCCGGCCCGGGGCAGTATAATACTTGGCACAGGGCCCTTGCATTGGAGATGCAGTGGAGCTCACCCACGGGAAGACCTGCGAGATGGAAAAGTCTGAGATCTATCCAATTATGGGAGGAAAAAAAGAGAATTAATCAAGACTCTGTAACCCGGATTCTCCATCGGGCCTGATTACAGATCGCTAGTCCGTCTCGTGGCATCGGTCCAGATAATTTCTTTTATCTTCTTATCCTCAGACTCGTCTTCTCTGTTATTGACATACTCACAGTTAACACTTGACCGAGCATTAAAGCGTGTGGAGTTCAGAATCCAAACATTTTCATCGACCTACAGAGCCACGTTCATTGATTAGACTGGTCCGCCAGGATCCAGATCAGAAGATAGATGATTCCTTGACAGATCTGACACGGTCCGGGTCATCGTTGGCTATTAAGCACCAAAAAAAAAGAAGAAAGATGGAGGGATGATGGGTGGATAAGAGATGAATGGTATCTCATGCCCATATCAATTATGTTTTACTGTTACTCTTTTTATGTAAAGTCATGTCACATTCTATTATATTTTAATTATAAAACACTTTGACCTGAAACTGTCAAGAGATGTACTCATCAGTTGTATGAACTTCTCAGACAAGAACAGAAGTAAGCCTTGGTAGTGACCTGTCAATCAGCAGGTAAGCCCCGCCCCCTAAAGCATCCCCTGCTTTCTGGTCTGGTGGACTCTAAATGGACCATAATGTACTAAATGAACATCATGCTGGATTGAAGAAGACTTGAAACTAGAGATTGAGACCATAAACTCATGTTTACAATGTTTACTGAGATAAAACATCAAGAGAGAAGTAGGACCATTTTCTCATAGACTTCTATACAACCAGAGAGGAGTCGCCCCCTGGTGGCCAGCAGAGAGAAGTAGGACCATTTTCTCATAGACTTCTATACAACCAGAGAGGAGTCGCCCCCTGGTGGCCAGCAGGGAGGATGCAGTTGTAAAGGCACTTAAGATTTGGCTTCACTTTTTAAGAAGGTTGAGGCAGAGGTGGATGCCCTTTTTTGAAACTTCACTATCCAGGTTGCCACCTGATTTTAACCTTAGATAACTAGACACACAGGTAGATTAACAAAAACATTTCCTCAATTTCAGCTATTTAAATAACGAAACCAGAGGAGTCACTTTTTATAGATTGAACCCCCTCTTTGTTTTCATTTGACAGCAGATTTAAGGTCAGTTCGGGTTCTGCTGTCTTTCAGCAGACGTTGCAGCCATCTGGTCAAACATCTCAGTGGATCGTGACATAATGCTCACGGGGGCTCAGAGTCTGGCCGGCCGGACATGGAGGCGTCATGGCTGTGTGCGTGGCAGGAAATAATGTTTGACAACAACCAATACCCTCTTAAACCATGCTTCTTTAAATACTAATAATAATTTAATATTTAAAAGATGAAGAGGTTTTATTTTCTGTGGCATGCTGCTCTTCTCTTCTGTCTTACTCACTTGTCACTTGGCAACGTCAAAACGGGACATTTATCTGCTAAATGGAATCTACATAAAAAGGGCTGAGGTCATCTTTTAAAACTGCATGTTTCATTGTCTGTGACCAATAAAGTCACCAATAAATCACAAAGGCTGTATACTTCTGGAATCAGCCAAGACATTGTGCTTTATTGTGCCAATTAATAGTAGCAAGTCATAAAAAAGCAACCTTTTATTCTTAAAGCAATAGTTCAACATTGTGTGAAACCTGCTGACACAATCCAGTCTTCTGAAAAACAAGTTGGCATTGATTCTGCAAACCAAATATGTTTCCTGAATCTGTTTCATAGCAGCCTCATATCACGGTGCCATGTTGTCAACGTTGTGAAACAATCGCTTGGATTTGGGCAACGAGACTACTAAATCGTAAATTGCGTAAAATTAACCACATTAAGCAAATGTCCTTACATACATTATATAAGAAGTGTAACAATGTTACATCGGAATCGCAAAGTCAGCTTTTACTTTCAGTTTCACACAACAAAACAGCGGTGACCTGGGAGAAAGTCCTGTGTTTGTACTTTCCAAAACAATGGTATCGCTGCTTTCCCCTCCACGTTTTACATTGATCGGACAGTTGTACCTTTTCCCTATTTTTCAGCATGAGAGCAGACAAACGTGAGGTATTCCTTTGGCCCCACACACCAGTAGATCTGTGATAAAACCTCCACCAAAGCAGCTTCATGTGCTTCTCTCCCACCACAGAGACGAACCCTTACCCTCCCAGAGAGTTGGGAAAGCTGTTTTGATGAAACTCATAAGACTCGGTCGGTAACGAGGGCTCTGCATCGGCCCCAGCGATACGATTCACATGGAAGTAGAGGGTTCACTTTGATTTATGACTCGTGCTTTGTGAAGAGTTCTCCTGCCAACAGAAGGATTTGCATTCTTTCCAGGAAGTCAGAATGTTACAGAAGAAATACATCTTATAAATATGCAGCTGTTTGCCCGCGTTGACCCCCAAGAGTTCATTACTTCTTCTGTTTGACTGCTCTAGACTTCATATAGACTTTGTTTCTGAATCATATACTGCAAAAACCAGGGGATGCAAACACATTGAGAACACAAAGCATGACTCAGTGATCAAACAGCACAAAGGGAAAAGTGAGAAGAGGACATAAATGTCAAATGAGGAGCTGCTTAGTGGCAGCCCGCCTGGCTGTGATTGATGGACTGTGGTGGGAGGGCAACACTTCGCTTACACTGAGCACCATCACCCATCGACAGGGCAGACAAGGGGGGGAGGGGGGCAAAGAGAGACAGAAGAATACCGTGTTCCAGTTAGACTTCATTTGGGGAGGCTGTGATGAAACTTGAATTTTTCAGTAAAAATGGACTTAACTATATCTTCTTGTCTTTGTACTTGTACCTGTTTTATCTTGTTTCCGACATTCCACTTCCTACCCTTGTGTGTTTCCCGCCTGTTTTCCTTCATCTGCCACCGATTTGATCCACCAAGTAGCTCCTGATCCTTGTGTATACAAACATAGAGGACTATAGAGGGAGCTCATCCACAAAATGCAACACTTTTTGGACACTAGGTGGTCATTTTCTCTGCACCATTAAATTAAATTACACAATTAAAATGTACCAGATCAATGGTGGCTGGCAGACCATCCTTAATATATACAGTACAGAAGCTATTCCAGAATTAGCATCTTATCGGAATGCTGTGAGTGAAGTTAAGTTGATGCGTTATGTCTAAGGGCTTTTATTGTGAATGGGGATGAAACTCCTGGTTTTAGATGGATTTTAAATGAGTAGTTCTCTTTATTTTCCACGAATCTGTCTCTTTTTCGAGGTGTCAGTCCCTTAAAGTAGAATGTGTTTGTTGGCAGTTTGTCCAACCAATTAGGATGGCACTATGCCAACAGCAGTATCCATCGAAGATTTCTACATTTCTACCCTTCCCTTCACCTCACGCCTCTCTCTTTTGTCCTTTCTCCCTCTTCCCCCTCTTCCCCCTCTGTGCCTCTCTTTAATGTCTCCATCAGCAAAGGCCATGAATAATGGACCAAGTGGAAGTAGTCCTCTTCTTGATGAAGTGACGCTTGAGCTGTTGCATGAAAACAAACTGGAATTAATGGTGATTTATTGAGGCTGACTGTTTTTTTTTTCTTTTTCTGGAGAGTGTTGTAAGGACTCTGTCTCTCTGTGTGTGTGGTGTTTGGGGGTCCAGTTCATCCCACCACATCACTGCTTTTATCTTGTTTTTATTATCTCTGTATGTGATGTGAAACCAGGCATCAACCTCTGGTTCTTAAAAGTGAAGCCAAAGCTGAAGTGCCTTAAACCTGCATTCTCTCTGCTGGCCTCCAGGGGGCCACTCATCTCTGGTTGTATAGAAGTCTTTGAGAAAATGGTCCTACTTCTCTCTTGATGTATTATCTCAGTAAACATTGTTTATGGTTTATGGCGTGTCACCATGACAATGCCATCTTATATCCAGTCTGTGCGTGGAACCATATGCAGCCTTTATGTGTCTGTGAATTAATATATCACACCGCAGCCCCCTCCTCACCCACACATGTATCCACACAGAGAAGACATTATAATATTTGTGAAACAGAATTGAGTAGAGGGTGAGGAAATAGAGAGCAACGCAAAACCAACAGAATGAAAGGAAATATTGACATCCAGACTCTCCAGAGAGCAGACACACAGGCACTCATGTGGGAATATCATTCAGCTTTTCTTTGTTCAGATGGAAGAAATATGACTGAGGAGGAAAAAAGACAGGAAATACATTAAATTGAATTGGCATATATATATATATATATATATATATATATATATATATATATATATATATATATATATATATATATACAAAAGCAGACGGAGAGGAGGGGTTTCATGAGTGAGAATCCGCCAGGAAGGCAAACATCACAAAGGCTTCGCTGCTCCGTCTCATTGAGCTGGAACTCTTCAGGTTTCAGTCTTCAGTCTGTTTCTCCGGGTAATTTAACAAAAAGTGTCTTTACTTTTAAAAGATGACAACCAGCCAGGCGCTGAGATTTTATTCGCCTGAACTACTTGGACTTCGAGGAATAATAGGATGGCTTTTTCCCCAAAAATACTCACCAGGCAACTTCCACTATGTCTGGGTCTGCTTACCATCACTGTGTTTAAATGAATTGAAAGTATGTTTGCTCACTACTGTAAAAACACAGTTTTATTATTTTTTCTTCATTTAGAGGAAATATTAATTTCTGGACACAACATGAGATCCGCTTTAGCAACACGTTCAATGTGTAATGTTTAACAGTACCAGAGTAGTAGTGATGCCTCTATGACCATTTATTGACAATTAGCTTTCAGTTAATCCACTTTTTTTGACAATTTTCTTAATGTGACATTTTTGAAAAAGGTTTAAAACATGAGGGGAAAATGGATGACTCACTCATTTTATTTAATCGTTTCCTTTAAGGACAAATTCCCCAAAACCAAAACTGAAGTTTTAAGAAAAAATATATATTGGTACATTTTGATGACTTATTATACCTTTTCAGCATTACTAAGTATGATTACGTATCAAGAATCCAAATATTTGTAAATACAAATGTGGTCGTTAATGTGAATACATGTTTTAATGAGTGAATATAATTAACACAATATAGCCCAGTTTAATTTGGGAGCTGAGTCTCCAACCACTGCCTCCACCTGAAACACACTTCATTTGATTTTAATTCCCCTTACAAGCACACACAGTTATTAATAGGAACCCTAACAGCTATTACTCACAATTTGTTCCCAAAGAATCAGAGATAACTTTGAACATTTATCACAATGGATCTGTGTTCAAACGGCCAGATGAGATTTAGGGGAAAGTCTCACCATCTCTTCTTATCGTCTCTCTGCCCTTTGAAATGGGTTTTCTCTGTCTTTCCCTCCCTCCCTCCATCTCTCTCTCCATCGCTGGGGGAGAAAATGGAGTTGCTGGCCCGACGCCACACCTGACACTCCGGCCTTAATCTGATTAATGTTTTTAATTTATATAAGTGAGCAGCGAGGGGATGTTGCCTTTACTGATGTGGAGTTCTGGGCGCAAGCACACACACTTATGTGCAGGCTCAATGTGACGGGATGTCAAGTAGGCCAAGTGTGTGTGTGTGTGTGTGTGTGTGTGTGTGTGAGAGAGAGAGAGAGAGAGAGAGAGAGAGAGAGAGAGAGAGAGAGAGAGAGAGAGAGAGAGAAAATGGAGGTCTTAAAAAACACAAAAGTTAGAAACTGAGTGAAGTAAACAAGCAGTCACTGATGAGAAACACCAGAATGGGAAATAGTGACGAAGTGAAGAGAAAGTAAAAAAGGAGGAGCGAGAGAGAGAGAGAGAGAGAGAGAGAGAGAGAGAGAGAGAGAGATGGAAAACAAAGAATGAAAAAAGGGAGCTGTAGGGCAAGAGAGGAGGGAAGGGGAAAGATGGATGTGGAGAAAACAGAGAGGGAAAATGAAAAACCAAGAGGAGAAAAGGCTGGGACACGGTAATTATGAGAGATGAGGGATGATGAAAAGGGCAGCTCAGGACAATCTAATTGGAAAATCCTGCCTTTTTTTATTTTATTTTATTTTATTTCAAACTATTCATCACAATGAATTAAAAAAAAATCTACATGAAATTTCCATGAAGAGATGAATTAGTCATATGAAGAATCCAACATGGACACCTGGAACTCGTTTATTTAGCTGGAAATATATTTAGATATATATTTATACTGTACAGGAATATATATATTCTGTAGCAAATGCGCTTTGTAGGAAATACAATGCTGCCCTTTACTCTTAATGTTGGGGGCAGCTACAGTTTTGGCAGCCTATATAAAAGAAGTATCTATTAATGGTTACTGGTGCACTGCCAGCTGGAGGTGTGGTCGTTGGAGGTGTGGCCTGTTGGGGGCGTGGTCTGTTGGAGTGTGTGGATGGTCAGAATGGACTAGAAGGACTACTATAAATAGTGGCTTCTCTATGACAGCAGGCTTTCTGTCCGGCCAGTTGGAGCCTTCCGAAGTGTTTGACACGTATTATTACTAGTGAGTTCAAAGTACTGGTCCCTTTAGGCTACTCAAAGCATTGGTTAATTAAGCTATAAAAATAATAATATAGGTATTTAAAAACATGGAGCAATGTGAAAACAATGTGACAATGTTTAGTGGGTTGTTCTTGATGATGAATCGATAGAGAACTATCACTAAAATGTGCTTTATAGTTGGTTTCAGCTGGTTGTTTCGCTGACCGGCTGCAACATTACTGATTTGGTTCACTCACTGCTGTCATGGTGTTGTGTACGGCTCCAGCAGGCTTTTTTACTCTACCCACGACTTCACAAACGACATCCAGACACAGTCAGTGACAAGCTGGTGAACATAGTGGAGCATTTAGCATTGAAGATTAAAAAAAAGAGCTAAAAGAAACTGAATATTGGGGCTGACGTTCAACATGTGGATACAAAACAATAAATACGCAACTGTTTGCTAACCTTGTTCAATATTACAAGAGACCACCATCTTTGTCGCTGCTGTGCTCACCTTAAGGCTCTCTTCTCCAAAATGCCGTCGTGTGAGTCAAGTTCTCCTAAGTTAATCTCACTATTCCTCTGTCTGTCCCTGCAGACCTCAGATATCTAAGGAAGTCAACCCTATCTGCAGTCCAAACACACTTCCAAACGAATCCTCCTCCCCACACATCAAACATTTTAGACATCAGGAAGGTCACAGCAACTCTCCCAAGTCATCCCAGCGGTCTGAGGAAATCAGCACACCAAGACTTTACAGCTTTTTGTGCAATTTAAATTATTTGAACTTGAGCAAGAATTCTGCATGACGCTGCATCGCAAAAAAGAAAAGATTCTCCTCCTGTCGACCAAACCATGTGTTCATGTGTAAACCAGACACTGTCTGTGGTCCCCCAGGGGTCTAGATAGTAGCTCTCATTAGACCAGACTATGTGGAGAAACCAGAGACTTTTTTTAAATAAAAAAAACTGCATTTTAAAAGTAGTTAGCTTGTCCTTTTTCAATTGTATGTATTTCAGTCACGATTGATGAAACGTTGTTCTCTACATGGAGGGAAGCCATAGTCCTACTTCAAAGTTAAGTCTTGTGTAAGAAGTCAGGCCAGTGTTGGAAGTAAGTAGGAATCTCAAGGTCTTTATTACCTTTAATCCTTTAATAGAAAGGGAACTTTTGTTCAGGGAACTCAAGAACTTTCCCTTTGAACGGAGGAACCGAGGCGTGAATCAAGATCACAGAGGATCCAGTTGAGTGAGAAAGCAGACGCTTTATTTGATGAAGACCTTTGACCTCATGGATGAAGCAGATTAATGAAGACCCCGAGACGACCTTTGATGTGTTCGTCGAGGGGTAAAAGCAGCCCAGACTGCAATTACAGCAGCGAGACAAACACGTAATGCGGTTGAAATATGGTTCGGCTTCGACGGCCCGCTGGACGCCCGATCCCCTCGGAGTTATTAGATCATAAATGAGAGTTGGAGTTCAAAGTGCCGACAAAAAAATAGAGTTATGATGGTCTTCGCTGTTTGAACTTGCACTAAGAGCTTAATTTTCTGGATCATAGTTCCTCGATGATCAACGCGATTATCATAATGTTGGCTTGATGAGTGAAGACACTTTCACACTCATTACTAATCAAAGGTGGGAGAGCAAGAGAGAATATAAGGAGGCCAGAGATCTAAACATTAAGATGAGATTAAACAGGGAAATGGCAGCATGCGGGGCAGATGACGCAGGACCAGTGACCAGTTTTACTCTCCCTCATTGCACACAATTGAGTTGTCAGTCAGCCACGCTCTTTTCCTAAACTAAACTGAGTGCTTTCGGTGCCTCAATCTAGCGTCTTCCGAAGATTGGAAGTCTACATTGGAGAGACACAATGCATGTTACAAGTGGAAACTCACCCCGACACGTCTAAAACACATAGGTCCACTGACCAAGAGTACCTTTTTTGGATGAGTTGGCAGTGAGAATGTGTTGTAGAATGGCCTTTTAAGTTCATAAGTCGATGGAAAATAGGTTGACATCAGTAAAAAGTCTTCAGGTCTGTTTTAGGTGGAAGTCATTAGATGATTCCAATTGGCAAGTCCATCTTTCTTGGTCTAAGGCTGAGTGAATTTTAATAAACAGTATGGGATTGTGCTTTGAATGTCTGATTTGCTGCTGTGTGTTGAGATGTTCCTCTAGGCTGTTGGACTGAGCTCAGGGCTAATCTACTGTATAACATTGTATTATGTGTATATATTCTTGTGTATTTTAGACATAACATTATAGGCATTTTTTATAGGCATGGAGGGTTATGTAACATTTTAAAAGTGAGGCTTAGAACTGGAGTTCCCAAACAACAGCAGGGAAATACAAATAATACCAGCTGGAAGAGAAATGAAAGTGGAGGTTTGATTCACATTGGGTTCCTCTGTGTTTTGCAGCGGCTTGTCTTCCGTCTACCTGCCTATTTCATTCTGCAGATGTCCCCCCCCCCCCAAGGATACCCTCAAACAATACTTTCTGTTGTTTGGAATCGGACTGTTTGGTGCAGCAGAGATCCAGCAATGTGCATCTGAAATAACAATGAGAGGGCACTTGTAAGCATACGCAACCAGTTCACATCCAGCTCTCCGGCTGCAAGGGTGAACACAGGCGAGAAATACAGCAAACAGCCGTCAGCGAAGTCTTCTGTCGGGAGCCTTTAATTGGTTAAGGGACAATTCTTGGAATGCGTTCATTTGCATCTGAAGAAAGATAAATTGTCACACATTTCACAGAGTTTTGTTTCCCAAAAAGGGAGTTGAAACTGGGTTTGGAATGAAAGGCTCCGTGAGACTGATATGTTTTGCTGCGGAAGCTTCAAGGAGGTTTAAAGCTATTGTTTCCCTTGTCTTTCGCTGACTCTGCTGCTCAGAATAATCAAAAACAGAAGGAAAATGTTGTTGTTGTAGCACGGCTTTGGAGAAATCGCTGGATGAATATGCCTTCATACCCGGCTTCACACACATGGCGAAGCTTCTTCTTTTCTCTTCCCCATGCGTCGTATCAAAGTCTTAAAGTTTATGCAGCTTGATTGACGGGGTTTGCGAGGTTTTATCCCCCCTTCTCTAGTGTCGAGGTTTGATATATAGTTTGTACATCCTCCGAGGGGCTCTGCAATGATGTTGCCTCTCCTGCACTACCTTTTTATTTTTCTCTTTTCTTCCGTCTCATGTCGGCTCCTCTCCCTCCTCCTCCTCCTCCTCCTCCTCTTTCTCCACCTCCTCCTCTCCTGCTCTTGCCGTTCTGTATGCTGTGGGGAGACTACTGCATATTGTTGTGCCTCTGCAAAAAAATATTTTGGCCTTTGAGCTGAGAGCGTGAGACCCAGGGGTGAGCAGATGTGGAGAAGCGAGAAAGGAAAGGAGTGGGAGATCAGGCTGGTGGGAGGTAGTTTGTGGAGAGTGAATGGAATAAAAGAAAGACAGGGATGTTCTTATGAATATTTGAGACTTACTGAAATGAGGAGTAGAAGAGAGAGTAGTTGTGTTTTCGTGTTGTGTAAGGTTTCTTCAGGTGGCAACCTGCGGTTCTGGAAAGTGAAGCCAAGCTGAAGTGCCTTTATTTTTAAATGTGCATTATCTCTGCTGGCCATTAGGGGGTGACTCCTCTGATTGCAGAAAAAGAAGTTTTGATGCCATGAAAGTCTATGAGAAAATGACCCTACTTCTCACTTACTATCAGAGTAAAAATGAATGTATGGTCTCAATCAAATTTGCTCATGTTTTTTAATTAATTCAATAAAAAAAAATATATGTATTGTGATAATAAAAAACAATGTGTCCAAACATCTCAAAATGTTCAGATCAGGGAAGTCAAACAGTTTTTCAGGGAGGTGTTCCCCAGACTCTATAAAGAGTATCAGGAAATGACGCGCCGCCGTATACCATGAGGTCAAGCAAGGGGGAGAGAGAGAGTGGGAGAAAGAGGGGGAGGGCACTGACTCCCTCAGTGTTCTGTCCTATAAAGAGATTGAATGAGATTGGAAAGTACCCTCTACAGTGGACCCGACCTGTCGCTGGCCCGTCTAATGGACCGTCCGTGGGTATCAAAGAGGCTCGGATCAAGAAGCATGAAGAGTACATTTAAAAAAAAGTGCAGCCTTGTTGCCCACGGCTACAAAGGGGGCTTCAAAGCCGGCATTTTCCTCAGATATGCTGCAATCACAAAGTCATTTTGCCGTATGAGTTTAGAACATCTTGAGGGTTTTCAGGCTTTTGGGGACAATCATCCAAAAGAGTATTTTTAATGAGTATTCTATGAGTTCAGTTTACATCTGAAGGAACAGACCTGTTTTTAGATTCAGGGTCATGTACACTTTCTGGGGGAAATCATCGCCTTCCACGTGAACTTCTTGTAGCTCAAGAACTTGGCTGACAATCACCGTGTTTTTATTGTGATTCAGTATTAAAGAAATCTAGAGACAGTTGTCTGTAGATCCATGGGTAAATCAGAAACAGGAACTGCTAATAGCTGATTTGGTACCCTTTTTTAATGGTGCCAGTGCCAAAAAAAAAGAAAACAGGATTCAGGTTGCATCAACTCACCGAATCTGCAGCAATGTAGCAACATTGTCTATACTTGTCTCGATTTTGTCTTTAAGACCCCTGGTTTTTATATTGTAATTATGAACAAAAAAGAGGGGTTAACAGAGGAGCTATAGAGTCATTCATGTGCTGAGACTCTGAAAGCCACCGGGGTTTCTGAAGAGAAAGTTGAGCAATATGAATGATACATCACAACTAATGTAATGTTTCAAGTTCAGCCAACATTTGTCCAAACTCACATATGGGATCTGGTGCTGTCTGACAATGGGATCGTCTCCTGAACAACCAGGTCAATCTGGTGTCTAATGCATTAAACATGGCAGGTCTAGAAATGAATAGTTGAGCTGCTGAAAGAAAGTTTGAGCCCTCATTTTTTGAAACATTTTCCCTCTTTTCATGTGTCGGTAAATATCTGTGTGTGTGTGTGTGTGTGTGTGTGTGTGTGTGTGTGTGTGTGTTTGTGTGTGAGCATGTCTGGGCCACTAAAGGTTATATTTACCATTTGTCTGGGTTTCAGGAGAAGCTTGGGGCAACTGGGAACAACAGCCGCTGGACTGCTAGAATTCTGATGTCTTGTGGGCCGTCAGACACACATACACACACACACACACACACCACACACACACACACACACACACTCAACAAAAAAGGTGTTGATTGGGGATTCGGTGAAATGTCAGGACTGATGCCACGCTGTAAATACAGAGTGTCCGAGGCCGGGAAGGAATGAGAATGATTGGACGTGAATGGGAGATGAAGGTGGATTTATAGGCGTAGGTGTGTTCGAATGGAAATCAATGGGAGTGAATGGAGATGCATGAGGGCGTGTTCCCATTATGTCAACAGTTGACTACCTAATCATCATCAGTGAAAGGGCTACTATGTCATTAACGACTGTGATTAGCAACCGTTGGGTCCGGCAACTAATATCAGATCCACCTGTCGCTCCTCCACATTCCAAATATGGTCACTTCGAGGATAAAATGCCGAAAATGTAATTAATGCAGCTTTAAAATGAAAGAAAATGTTTTTCTTTTGTATCTGTAGAAAAAAGGAGAATGCTGTCCAACTTTGGAAATTCAACTTTTTTTTATAGCTTTGAGCATTAAACGCATACTAACTGAATGAGAAGACATACTCAACCAATTACAACAGCTTTAATCTGCACACATGTCTGAGGGTCACTAATGCTAATACTAATATTGATAAATGAACCCGCTTTTTAACACTGAGCCTGAAACACAGAATATAATCATGGGCACTCGCACCATGACTCGGCGTTTACTCCCACAGTAAACCTGCTCACTAGAACTGCCGTCGCCGGCTGACTCAGTGACACGGCCTGTAATTGTTACATTTATTATGATTAATCCCTACTTAATCAGATTTGCATATCTAATTGCTTTTGGGTCACCCAGATATGTGTGCATGTGCCATCCGACACAGAAGAGCCGTGCTGTGTGTAAGGATCGTTAGCCGAATCCCGAGCCCTTCCGTGATGAATGTGTCAGCCGGAATGTCAGCTGAAGCCCAGGACACGAAAACTGAAAGTGACCACAAGCGTGAAATCAATGAAGTGTTTTTTTTTTTTCACTTGTCCACACCTAACAAGTAATTAGACTCATGTCCAGCTCAAAAGAAACACTCACAGCCTCACAAATTGAGTTAGTCAACCTCGGATTCAGCCGTGCAGAAAGTGTGCTGAACATCTTGAAAACACGGTTTTGTGAGTGAGAGGATTCAGGAAGTTTCTGATCGCCCCTCCAAACAGCTCCCGGCTCATTCGGCTGCTAGACTCCTAACGGCAAAGAGACTTTAAGCTCTCCAATATACCTTTTGCCATTTCAGTCCGAGTCTGCTATCGCTTGATGGCTCAGTTGATGAGTTCATTGTGTTGCTAAGCAACCGCCGTAGTCACTCGTTGGGTTTGCTTTGTGCTACTAGGTTTAATTCATGACAGGGTCCTTCCGCCTGCTCTTAAAACTTCTTAAAACACATTAAACACTGATCTTTTCCCACTAGTTCAACTACAGCTTGAACTCCACAAAGTGCGCCTTAAACTGTGTTGAGTCTGTCCACTTCACGTGTGAGAGACATTCAAAAAGAACAATTTGCATCACCTGTTAATTAAATAGGATGAATTCATTGTTAAAAATTTGAACCTATTAAAATGCCGTCTCCTCTGTGTGCTCTGCAGCAGAAAAGGCAGCTCCTTAATAATAACAATGTCACTTATCGAAGAGCTGGGCTTTCTTCTTACGACGCCATTATCACTTAATATATTCCATTATCTCGGTATTGATCCATCATGTCAAACTGGGATGAAATCGTGAAACACTCGCCCTCACACATACACGCATGTACGGCCCTGAAACACGTCCTAATGCAGATGATATCTTGACAGAATTCAATTTCCCATCTGAAATGAAAACCCCTCTGGAGGCCATAATTGCTCTGGAATTGATAGCAGGAAGTGAAGTAGGAGCTGGCGTGGCGTGTACTTTCCCCTCGCTGGTGTGGTTGTCTTATTGAGCTGTAATGTGAACTTCATTGATGTTTAAAAAAAAAAAAGAAAGCCATACAAGATGGTGAGAGGAGTGGCGGAGTGAAAGCCTTATTAGCTTTTCCTTGAGATTACAGGCGGAAAAGCAGAGTGTTCGACTGAGGCTGTAGGCAAATTATAACTGCCGGGGAGGAGGAGAGGAGGTAGTAGAAATGGAGCTGAAGAGAGCTAATCAGGCTCTTAAGGATTAGACAAAAAGACACCGTTATCGTGTAATCTCTCTATAGCAGGGGCTGGTCCATAACTAGGGCTGGTCCAAGGCACGTCTGAGCCAGTCCTAACCGTAGGCATTATCAGAGAACAAAGATTCAGGCCGACTCTAAAATGTGGAAGAGGTCATCTGCCTCGTGGACTAAAACTAGGAGCTGGTTCCACAGCTTGATTCCTGAAGGCCACATTCTACTTTTGGGGACTCTAGGAACTACAAGTAACCCTTCATGGGAGTGCGTTGTTCTACAGAGGATGTTGAGCTCTTAAAGATATGATGGTGTCTCAGGGTACGGAGGAGGGTTTTACAAAGAGCCAGGAGTAACGTGATCTTCTCCCCAGGTTTCTGTCAGTACTGAGCTGCAGCGTTCTGGATCAGCTGGAGGGTCTTAAGGGACTTATTGGAGCAGGTCGATAATGAGAAAATTGCAGACAGGATGTGGATGATATTTGCAATGTCATGTCAGAGAAAAAGGCCTTCAAGCCCTTGAAGTTTGTTTTATGTGGACATTGTGTCAAGGACAGATCCAGATCTGATAGAACCTATATCATTAGATAATGTGTTTCCGAGGCGTTCAGAGCCAAGAACAATAACTTTGATATGTTCTGAGTTTAATATCAGGAAATTACAGCAGGAAATTACAGGGCATCCAAGTTTATATGTCCTCAAGGCATCGTAGGCTTCGTCTGGCTGATCAATATAATATTAGATAGTTTAGTATCGTCAACATAACAATGAAAGTTCATGGAGTTTTTTCTAATATTACCTGAAGGAAGCATATATAAGACGTTAAACCAACTTTATGCTCCATTAATCTAATTAAATGTTCCCGTCTCTGTAATAGGATGCAGTGGTCAATGTTGTCAGATGGAGCACTGAGATCCAACAAGACAAGTCCGTCGTCTGGTGCAATTAGAATGTTATGTATGATTTTCACTATCACATTGACATCTACTGTAGGAAATTATGCCTTGTAGGGTAGTAAAATGATTAATATCACAATGATAACAGGGTTCTGATCAAATTTAATAAGGAGATGAATGCAGATTAAAATCACCTATTATAATTCCTTTATCTGTTTTAAGGACAAAACCTTGATAAGAAATTATAAAGATTCTGCTAGAAATGCAGAATATGGGCCTGGAGTGTGGTACACTATGACAAATAGGATTGGATGTGAATGGCTAAGAACAAGGCTTTCAAATGAGTTTATAATGTAGTTTATGTTTCGGGTTGATTAATATTAAATTGAAGATGGCTGCGGAGTATTAATGTGTCTGAGAGAAGTGGATTTATTCAGGCTGACAAGTTCCTCATGACCCCGCCAGTGTTCAGTAAGACAGAATAAATCAATATGATTATCTAATATTACATGACACACGAGTATGGCTTTAGATGACAGGAATCTGATCTTCAAGAGTCCACATTTAATTCTCATTTTGTTGGTGGTTGTTTAAATGTTGAGTAGGTTATTGGTTGGGCAACCAAAACCCATTGTTTTTACAGGAAGGGTTGATTGTGTTGAAGACAGAGCTGAAGTCCACAATCAAAATCCTGATGTAAGTCCCTGAGGAGTCCAGACCTGGGTGTCCAGGAGTGGGTCAGTGGCATAACACAGAAAAAGGGTGCTCAAAAGACTTAATCACCACAGAGGTCAGAGGGTCCGTGACCCTGGAGGTGTAAAAGATGTCTGTGTACACCGGAGACAGCTGAGTGGAGGATGGGGGACATGGTCTGGACCGGATGCATTACAGAGCTTCTGTACCTTGAACAGCCTGTTAACGTCCCTCGGTAGGATGGAGAGGATCGATGCTGTCTTCAAGGTCGTAGCTTGTAGCATTTCCCTGAATTAGATTGCAATATATTATAGGGTTAATGTGCGTCCACCCTGAAGGACACTTCCACTTAAGTCATTTAATCAAGTGTCGTAATTAGTCTCCCATTCAGTCCCACAGTCTTAATTTGGTTGATTAAAACAAGGAGAGAGTAAATCTGCCTGCGAGGTGAGAAAAGGCTCTTTGTTTCCGATACAAATCCGCCCGTTTAAACAGTTTGCTTGACTTAAGGTGTTTGTTCGATTTTCCAACTGATCCGATCAGCGGTGACATCGGAACCAAGTGGATTTCTTGGATGGAATCGGTCCAATGTTTGTCTAGTTCCTTTAGGTCACTTTCTATTGAGAAAAACAGATATTAAATAAGAAATATTGATAGAGAGAGCTTGTAAAATGGGTTAAAAAGATTGAAAGGCAGGAGAAGATTCAGTTGTACCCCCCTATCACCCATGTAGGGAAGGTTTTGTGCTCTCTCCCCTCTACCTGATCTCTTTATACTGTAGGTGAACCTGAAACTCATCAGGGGGCAATCAGAGACCGGAGACCAGACCCAGCAGCAGCAAAGTTCTTTTCTGTGAGGAGACCTTTTTCCTCTGTGTTCTTTTCCCCAGCATGGGTTTGGATTGTTGGGTTTTCTTACTTTAGTTTGGGAAATGACTGTTAGCTCAGTATTTATTGGTTTTCCTCATGTGGGTCACTTTTGGGAGGTGAGCCGGGCCCTAAGGCCCAAAGTGTTCTTGGCCCGGTGCCTTCCCCATCTTTTTGTTCTTTTTGGCTACAAACTCAAACCACTTTTGTTTCCGAAGTTGAATGTTTTGATCATTTAAACGATGAAACAGTCATTTCCCAGGTGTGTTAGAGAACAGAAGGTGTGATGTGGAACCAAACCCTGAAGAAAAGGTTGCACTAGTTGTATTTCAACACGTCTGTCTGTAACCATTCATGCAGGCCGTGTGAGTGAATGCAGTTTAGAAATGCATCAGTAGAATGGCTTTCATTTAATATCCGTGCTCTTGGGAAAGCTCTCCGTAAAAATGGCAAAACAAATAAAGTACACAGAAGCATTAAAGCTGCATTCGACGTTCAAGTTCACTTAAGTGTTCACGACAATTAGAGTGAAGCAGTCGGTCTTTGATTTCAGGCTCCATCCAACTGAGTTCTTATAATGAGAATCCAAGACGGAAAATACTGCAGCTGCTAAAAGATAAGGATACAATACACTTTAATATGAAACTCAATAATGTCAGGAACCAAGCAGTTAGGCTCAGGGACGCAAAAGCATAAACTATTTATTTACAATATGATTTAGAGGGGCAAAGTATAACACATTATTCAAACTTTGAAACTTTGGTAACATTACATTCACATTTTAAGTAAATTAAAACAATATACTGGGAGAAAACAAGCAATTCTATGTAAAATCAGACATCATGTTGCACCCCCATATAGTCTGAATGGAATAATCCTGTTTTATAACCACATTTTTCTGCCGCTGCAATGAGTGCATTGTGAGATGTCAATCAAATAAGGCTCCATTTATCAAATTGTTAAATAGTTTGTATTCGGGGTTGCTCCTAATAAGACAACGATAATGTAACAATTAGACTGTGTGTGTGTGTGTGTGTGTGTGTGTGCAGTAAAGACATTGATGATTAGAGCGTCTACCTGCATCGTCTCTTGAAAGAACACCTAATTTTAGCTCTCAAAGCAATTTTTGAGCCCTAAAACAGTTTTATAGCTGTTTCCCTCGATGTTAAAGTCCCATTCTTCATCTGTTACAGAGACCCCCGTAAACAAGAAAACACATTCAGGCCCATCTGCTCTGTTGCAGAGCTGCTCGGGAGCCAACAGTAAGAACAACGTTGTGCTGGTCAAATCCCCAGTGGGCAGCAGTTTCAGGTTTCCATGCTGCAACAAAACAAGTAGGCACATTCAGCAGAACGTGGCCGAGTGCGTCGGATAACCTTTTGCTTTTCTGTCGCCATAATAAAGCTGCTGAAATCATCTTTCACAAAGAGCCTGAAGCCGGTTGCACAAAGAAGATTGATTGATTTAGAAAATGAGAAAATGGTCCTACTTCTCTCTGCTGGCCACCAGGGGGCGACTCCTCTCTGGTTGTATAGAAGTCTATGAGAAAATGGTCCTACTTCTCTCTTGATGTATTATCTCAGTAAACATTATAAACATGAGTTTATGGTCTCAATCTCTAGTTTCAAGTCTTCTTCAATCCAGCATGATGTTCATTTAGTACATTATGGTCCATTTAGAGTCCACCAGACCAGAAAGATGCTTTAGGGGGCGGGGCTTACCTGCTGATTGACAGGTCGCTACCATGCTACCAATGCTAGTTAGCTACTAAGATGACTTTAACTCTAATTTCAAATGGCGACGGCCAAAATGCCAAATTGAGGCTTGAGGTTGAGACCACAAACTCACAATGGGTGACGTCACCATGACGACGCCCACTCCTTATATGCAGTCTGTAGTTCTCTGACATCATCCTTTTTGCTTTATCATTGTGGGTTTCCAATGTCTCGTTTCATCCACAGGACTTCTTGAACGCGTTATCAATATTTGCTCGCTGCCGAGCATCATCTTCTCCCGGGAATCAGTTATAAGGTTGATACCATATTAAAAAGGGGTGCTTTTATACAACACTCTATAAAATACAGCCTCAGGCTTTTCAATCTGTGACGCTCAAACTTTTCACAGAACTGACGCAGGAGTGAATGCTGCTGATTCAGAGAGATGATGTTTGGCTGTGAGAGCGATTTGGCATCTGCATATTGAGATGCTGAGCTGTGTGTGGATGTGTGTGTGTGTGTGTGTGTGTGGATGTGTGTGTGTGTGTGTGTGTGTGTGTGTGTGTGTGTGGATGTATGTGTCGACCAATCGGGTTCGAGCTGCTTTACAATGCTGATCCCAACCTGAGTAATGATTTTCTTAATGCGTGTTTTAAGCCACAGGTTTCCAACAAATTATCCGCAGTAAACACAAAGCCTGAACGCGTCAGCAGCTCCACGGCTATGAATCAGCTATGCAGCATTATGAAAGCTGCTTATGTGGAAATACATCACAAACAAATAAGAGGACGACAACAAACAAAAAAGTCAGTCTCTCAGTGATTCATACTGTAGGTTAGTAAATGCGTTAGGATGAAATGTGAATATCAAAACGACAGTGTGTGTGATTGTTATTTGCATAATAAATAATTAATTATAATTTATGTTCAATTTCACGTTCCAGTTGGTTTTTTTCTTTTTACTTCATCGTTCTAGTTTGCTATAAAAAAAGTCGGACATTTGGTGAAATTAGGAGAAATCTGCAGAAACAAAATTAAATAAACACCTAAATATCTATTTTCTACCAGTCTTGTTGACGTGTTACAGAAGCAAAATAGGCCAAAATCTAGAAATTGACCAATGCATAAGAAGACAACTTCTGTCTGTAAGGTCTTTTATTTATGTTACGTTTCAGTGGATTGTATCTTTCTTTATTTCATATTTAATCAACGGGATGAACGGGATGATAATACCTCCGTCTTCGCCGTCTCTGAGACTGAAGTTTTGCCCGACTGGCTGCCAGAAGTTTCTTTTTGCTCTCCGGATTGTTTCAGGACAGCTGCACCAACGCAGCCCCGAGTCAAATATGAATACCAAGTTGCAGAATGAAGTATGTATGCTAATCAAAATTATAGGTACATATTTGAGGACTCCCTTTGAAGTTTCAGCGACCACACTGCCAGACTACAAAGGAAGCACTGAACTTAAGAAGCTTTAATAAACTTAACTAAGCGGAACTTTGAGAAACTCAAAAAGAGAAGCAGAAAAATGAGGCGACCTCTGACCTTGCAGATCACATCGACTGTGTGAGAGAGATCCATTCTCCTCAACACTGATTTGGACGTCCACATAAAAAAGTGGAGAGTTTTCCATTAATGTCATTTTTTCATATGGTCAACGCTTACATCGAGTCTTCCCAAGCTGAAACAGAATGTAGGTATCAATAATGATCCGATTTAGTCAAATTACACATTGAAACCGTGATATTCCTCTTCTTTCATTAGTAGGAATCATGTGGACAGGGACTTTGCTAATCATTTTTGATTTAAATATGTTTTCGAGGGGCCTTGAGGTGGAAAGCACTTAATACAAATGTGACAAAAAAATCATGACACCTTTTCAGGCCAATCACCTTTTCCTGTGAATAGCAAATCAACCCCTTCATTTCTATACTGTGCTTGGAAACGGCAGCTTGAAACGATCTCTACAAAAGGTCCATTTAAGAGGTTTTTCTGCTTATGGATGAACATTCAAGTGCAAAAAATTGCAAAAGACAAGACAAATTGGCAATGTGATGGATAAAACATCTCAACGTGTATTTTCTATTGTGTGGATGTTTTATTTTCTTAAATACAAATTGTTATTTTTCTGTTTACAATTGATGATGTGTTAAAAACATTTTCGTATCAGAAAAAATGAGTTTCTGAATGATCTGAACCATTAACCATAAAAAAAAAATGTCATTGCCATACAAACATTGAATGAAATCACCACTCAAAGAGAGGACCTTGGAAAAATTCACAAGAATCCACAGCAGAAAGTCCTGGTTTTGACCCTTTTTGTCTCTGCTGTGTTTCCTTGATGTCTGTCATGTAAGAGGGGGAACTCTGTGCTGGGTGGCTGAGGGGCACAATGACGGGGGTTTGAACCTCCTCTGAACTCTGACGATGAGATGCACACAGCGATCACGCTGCAGCATCTGTGTAGACGGCCTTTGATGGCTCTGTGTGTTGATTGAAGACCACCAAAGGTCCGGGTTGAAGACCTACAGGGCTCGACCCGGGTCCCTCTCTCTGTGTGTGTCTCTGAACATCTGCTGGATGTTTGATCTCATTCTGACACACTTGTTTGAACCTGCTAACAACAAGTGGGTGACATTGAACGTCTATACAGCAACACCAGTAGTCCTATAGGACTCATAGAGAGTTATACACAGATGTCCCCCATGGGACCTTATTTCAGAAAAAAACATGTACGGTAGTCAACGGCAAGAGATCAAATCATTCTTTGATCCAGTTTGGAGTTACACATGTGATGTTTGTCAAGATGAGAAAATGGTCCTACTTCTCTCTTTATGTATGTATTATAATAATAATAATAATAATAATAATTATTATTATTTTATTATTTATTATCTCAGTAAACATTGTAAACATGAGTTTTGGTCTCAATCTCTAGTTCAAGTCTTCTTCAATCCAGCATGATGTTCATTTAGTACATTATGGTCCATTTAGAGTCCACCAGACCAGGAAGCAGGGGATGCTTTAGGGGGCGGGGCTTACCTGCTGATTGACAGGTCGCTACCACGCTACCAATGCTAGTTAGCTACTACAATGACTTTAACACATGAAGCTAACTTTGTTAGCAGCTTCAACACCAGAGTCCACATGGATCCAGATCCAGTAAGGGTGCCATTCTGCCGCTTGTGTTCATCAGATCCACCCGTCGCTCCTCCACAGTCCAAATATGGTCACTTCCTTCACCGGTTGCAAGAAATGCCAAACTCGAGGCCACAAACCAACGATGACGTCACCATGACAACCTCCACTTCTTATTTACAGTCTATTTGTGACTCAGAAAGCAACAGAAAGAGAAAAGGCTACTAATTAGCATTTTGTGAGCCAACACACTTCATAACAAAGGTTTGCTCCAAATAAATAAATAAATAAATACATGAAATAACAGCTTTAATCATCTCAACAAATGAAGACGAGTTTGGGTTCAACCTTGGACCAAAACAAAACAACAGAAGCACAGAGACGAAACAGTTGTTGGTGTAACTTTGTTTGATTACCTGCCTGTAAACAAGGTGAGGAGGAAACGGCGTTTCTACCCAGCGTTTATGCAAATGAGCTAGCGTTCGCCGGGTGTCAGTTTGCTTCAAAGCGGAGGGGAAACTTCAAAGAGAGTGTTGCATACGGTGAACGGGTCATTCCGGCTAACAAGAGATGAGCAGAGAATCCCCGTCTCACTTCGACGTCTTCACGATCGGTGCGACTAGAACGCTGCTCAGCGCTGCTGTGATGAGTGTTTGCAGGAAATCATTCTCCCGTTGGAAAGTACTTGGATACTGTCAGAAGAAGAAGAATGACTAAGAGTCAACAGTTTTGAATAAATAGTAATACATTGTATTCAAAACGAGATGAACGACTTGAACACATTCTTTATTTATTGCTTTATAATGATTATTTCAAGACTTTGATGTCTCTGAGAAGTCAGCTTGTCATCAGAACAAATCAATTCCAAACCCAGCAGCTGCTGCAGATAACTCATTTGGTGTGTGTGTGTGTGATTCTGCATTGGGCGGTGCAACGCAACAGTCCAGCAGAGAAGGGCGAGCTGAAACAAGTTACACTTCCAAACAAGGTCAGCATTCAGATGTATTTGTGTGTCAGAGAAAGGAGGCGCAGAAACAGGATCAACAGGATCAACATGGCTGGTCCTCACATTCAGCCAACTTATGTAATAATAACAGTCATGAAAACCCGTCGCCTTGTACAGAAATGAAACACTCACAGACTTTGTAAAAAAATCTGTGATTTTGTAGAAAAAAATAGTCTTTTTTTCTGTCTCTGCAGCTGTTGTGGAATCATGGATTAACCATGTTTCAGTGGGATAAACTAGCTGTCAAGATGTTCATTTAGATTACTCGCATTATTGCACAATTTATTTTTAATCCAAATCCTTATTCTAATATTACTCCCTTCAGCGCCGGCTGCCTTCTTCTTGTCACTACAAGCAATGAAAAAACGACAAATGCTTGGGACAACGTATCCATTACCAGCACAAGTGAAGATGTAGCTCGCAGATATCAAGACAGAAGGGACTCTGGGGCAAAACCACAAATTGGCACTGAGTGTTTTATTTTGCGGATGCTACACCTGCGCAAATGTGAGAAATAAAAAAACATCTCAAAGTGCCATTAAAAGGGTGAATGTGCCGCCAAGACAACAGCATCCTGATCCTCGGCTATTTGTATCTTTTCAAATGAGATAATATGCAGATATTTGTCGGAATAATAGCTTTCTATGCAAACAGCTGCACACAGTGAGATGATTAGCCTCAGAGAGTTAGTGGAAACTGAAGCACATTTACAGACTGCGACTGACATGTTAAATCACAAATATTATTTTCAGGAACTCCTCTGTTCCTTAAACATTGCCACATTATGAGGAAAAAAGGAAATATTGCACTCAGCTGCAGAAATATAAATGTAATACATCCAAGTTGAAAGCTTATTTAAAACATACTCTTGTCTTCTGTCTACTCCAGCTGACTGTGACAGTCTGAGATCCCAGTCGGAGGTTTCTGTGTCAGACTTGTGTCACCTTGAATTCTGGCGTCGTCCGAATGATTTCATTCCTCTTGAATGAATTCAATAAGGAAACGTTGACAGATCTCCCAGAGCTGCCGCTGTTCACTTTACTTCACACCGCTGTTTAAATCGGCCGACCTCCGTACCTGTGACATCACTTCCTCCAATCAGACGAACACCTCCAGTGACTTCCTCCATTCTTCTGTTTGATCCACGGTGCAGCCATGTGAGGGTTTATTCATCTCTCCACCTGTATGTGCAGCAGTGTGGGAAACGGTAACACGTTTGGTTCTACTAGAAGCTTCATGACTTTAGATCGGTCCAGTGATTCAACAAGGCCGTTTCCACGGTTACAGACATAAAAGCTCTCTGATCTTTGGCTTTCTGTGCCGTTTAACAGACCGGAGCTCTCCATGTATAGTTAATGTATTTCTACGTTCTCATGGCTGTATAATGATAACATGTTATACGGCCAAACTGGGCCATATACGGAAATATAAGAGGGGCCAAAGACTAATATACTAGATTTCAACTAGTTCCATTACAGTAAATCAGTGTTTCTACACCAGAAAACCCTAAACGCCACAGAAAAATACATTTGATGTTCACATGGTTCACTGATGTGACCTAATATTACAAACAGGTTTCTGCATCTGCTGAATTTAAATTGATGATAAATGAATTCAATACTTGTAATCTCCTATACAGTTCTCTATTCAATATTAATGTCTGTAAATTACTTTAAAAAAAGAGAATAACGTGAGAAAGAAATGGCTGAATAATAATAATGGTTTTGATAAATGGCCTCAGATTTAAATGTAAGTCAGATATGAATATGTGACAAAGAGAACATGCAGTAACAGTAATATATTTTAAATGTATAAGTCTAATATTAAACCCCATATGGATGTACTCGGGGCCGTTTAAAGAGGCAGCGGGAGGTAAGCAGTCACCTAATTGCTTTTCATTTCAAAAGTTGAGCAACCTGATGATTTGATGTAATTGTGTGTTGCTTTTAATGCCGTTCAGGACGTTTAACAGCTCCGATCGTAATCACGCCGTCGTGTTTGATCCGTCACTTCAACAGAAAAACGGAAAATGTCGGAGATTCTTTCATGAGATAAATATATAAGATAAGAGGAATATTTTCTACCAAATGATCATTAAAGGCTTTATAACACTGAGTTGGACCATTTGTGCAATATTTTAGTCAGTTTGTTTTGATATCTGCCTATTAAATGATTTAGTTTATCAAAAATGACCAAAATGCTAATTCTATAGGCATTTATTGAAACCATATTTGTGGTGATCGCCACTGCAGCTGCTATTACATTTTTAATTTGTAAAAAAGTTGTACCACCATTAAAAAAGGTTAGCTTATTCTATAAACGCTAAAGTCTAACAATCATGTGTGTCAGGTGTCAACACCTCCAGATAGTGTTCAGAGAAGAGAGAAGCATCCACGGATGAATTTCAGATTTATTCCAGCCAGCGTGTGCAGCCACTCTGTTTTATCTTCCATCGCATGAGCTTCACCTCAAACACACACACACACACACACACACACACACACACACACACACACACACTGTGTGCAGCCGGGGCCGGACTGTAGCTGTGGATTAAGAAAAGAAAAAGAATCGATTCACAATGAACTCCAGCAGATGAATGTGACAGTGATGTTCTGCAGCTGCACCTTGATTCATGCCGGTATGAACACAGAAGTCTCCTGGCCTGCATCAGTCCACCCCCTCCCTTCCCGGTGCTGGGTCGGACCGGACTCTCTGCCAGCTGGCAGCTGCCTGTCGCCCGGGGCAGAATCTCTACATGCAGATGGACTCCACCTCCAACGCGGAAACATGCACAATTAATCAGAAA
Organism: Eutrigla gurnardus; assembly: GCF_963514095.1. Lineage (NCBI taxonomy): Eukaryota > Metazoa > Chordata > Actinopteri > Perciformes > Triglidae > Eutrigla > Eutrigla gurnardus. The sequence goes on along the minus strand of NC_139919.1, from coordinate 29,911,806 downwards.
CGCAGCACTTCTCCGAGAGCACTGCAGGACGATGGATCACACTCCGGCGACTGGGACTCGGTGGTGGTCGTGAATATTTGTTTCTGTCCGTTCATAAATAAATATTACCAGGAAGTATTTCTACATATGTTGAAAGACGGAAATGAATGATCCTTGCTACAATGGAGCCCACACTGTCACTAACTGCACAAAAACACATCAGAGAGATGCAGACAGGAAGGTCTACAATACATATAGTAACACCCTGAAGAAGACGTTAAGCCGATATGCGCAGGTGTTTTTCATGTTTTGTGGTTGGAGGGATACCAGCGACATTCCTGATACCCAAGAGATACCCAAGCCTTGAAGCTGATTCAGCAGTGAAAACAGGTGACAAAGATAAAGAAAAAGACACTGTTCCTGTAAAGCCGGGTAGGTCTTTATTCACTAGCGTAGCATAGTGCTAGTGCCAGCTAATGATATGCCGACGTTAGCTCCACAAGTTTATTTACATAGAAGATACGCTACAATTGGTCAGTCGGTATTTGGGGAGCCGGGACTTGACGAAAGGTCAACTGGGATGCAGATGACTGCAGTCTCTCTGTGTCTATTTACATTTACACAGTACAACCTGTGTGTGTGTGTGTGTGTGTGTGTGTGTGTGTGTGTGTGTGTGTGTGTGTGTGTGTGTCACTGTATATGGGGCAGGATGTACTCTGAGTTCTTCTTTAAAACATAAAGTAGTCCGTCTTCATTCCCACTTTTTGTCTGAGAAGCTTTTCAGTGGCTTTTCTTGACATTGAAGGCTTTCAACGAGCGTCTCATGAACCAGGTCACCTCCGTCTAAAGGGCCCATAGTTAAGCAAACTCCATGAAATGACATGAATGAATAATTAAATGAATGACCAGGATCTGGGAGGTTGTAATGCTCACAGTGGTCAACATGTATATCCACACGTTACCTCATGAAGGGCGTTGCTGAAATATATGCAAATAGGTAGCCTTGGTCTCTCCATCCCCTCCATCCCCTCCTTGAGTTCATCTCTGCTCATATTTGTGTTTTTCTGAAAAATCTATCGATTGTCTTCTATTGAAAACCGAAAAGGTCGAAAGACTGAGAGATTTCTGCAACAGAAATAAATAATGAAAAAGTCTTTCTTGCCTCCCACACACTCTTCACTTCTCACAGCTTTAGGGTGCTTAGCCTGTGGCTGTTAGATTATCTTTTCCTTTTGTTTTTTCAGCTATTTGGGATGTTTCTCTGCCCTCATTAAGGCCTCCGCTGTGATTTCCTTCCATGTTGGATGGAGTGGTGGGAGGGAGCTCGGGAACACGTCTGTTAGCAGGTACATCCATACAAACCAGAGCACATCTGAAAGCAGTGCTTGTTTATGCCTAATATCAGAAAAAACAACTTGTAGTCGGAGATAAACTCCGCCTCCAAGCCAAGTTCGTTAACGTGTGTGTGTGTGTGTGTGTGTGACTTGCCGTCGTGATATTCTGCAAACAATTAATTGTATGTTTTTGGTTTTTTTTGCATGCTAATTGCGTGATATCTGTGTGTGCACAGAGATATTTCAATCTTATAACAGAATACACACACACACACACACACACACACACACATTAATGCCCCCCCTCCTGGCTGTCAAACATTCCTAGATGTGAAATCGATGGAGGCAGAATGGAGAGTTGGTTCAGTAGATAATACGATTTGCGAGCGGCTATTTTTAGAAACGGCAGGAAGACTGAAGGTGAGAAAGAGAGTGAGACAGGCTCAGATGTCTGCAGTGGGTTGGCAGACAGGACGAACAGGGTTAGAGTTACACATCTCCCATGTAATTCTAGTATTTAATACCAGATTGTAGGCCATTCGTCTCATTGTGAGCAACAAAGGTTAAATCTGTTAACAGATATAACTTATGTGGTGAAATACTACTACTACTATTACTACTACTGCTACTACTACTACTACTACTACAGATGAGTTTGTTTCTAATATGAAAGCAGCAGATTTAACGCCGCTATAACTTCTGGCAATAGCGTCGTTTTGACAGTGCTGTCTGTCTGTCTGCCTGCCTGTCTGTCTGTCTGTCTGTCTGTCAGCCACATCAGATCAATATGGGCAAAACGTTATAAGACACTTTACAAAATACTAACACTGCTGGTGAATTCTGCACGTAAACGGGGCCACGCTGATCAAATATGAATCCTCTGTGACTCTATCGCCTATTTTGTCTTTGTGTCAAATGTTTTCAGAAACATATTTTCAGTGAACTATTAAAGTGAGAAAGTTTGTTTTGATTTGATTTATTTAACACGATTAAAATGCAAAGTAGAAAGAGAAGAGACAAAACAGTGAAACGGTGCAGGGAGAGAATCCCATAGGGGCTTATAACAGCCTCGGCTTTTATAAAATCAATAACAAACAATAACAGAATAGGGCCTAGAAATATAAAGAAGAAAATATAAAATAATATATAAAGTAATACATATATATATATATATATATATGGGCAAAAATATATATATATCAAACAAACTCTGTGTGTGCACAAAGAAACTATTAACCATTAGAGCAGTGTCAATGTTTTCAGGCCAAGGACCCCCAAGGCCGATAGAGACCTGGTGGAGGGACCCCCAAGACCTATAGAGACCCGGTGGAGGGACCCCCAAGACCTATAGAGACCCGGTGAAGGGACCCCCAAGACCTATAGAGACCCGGTGGAGGGACCCCCAACGCCTATAGAGACTCGGTGGAGGGACCCCCAAGACCTATAGAGACCCGGTGGAGGGACCACCAAGGCCTATAGAGACCCGGTGGAGGGACCCCCAACGCCTATAGAGACTCGGTGGAGGGACCCCCTTTTATATATCATATAAAACTGTGTCCCTTATTAAAAAATGATAATGTGTAGTGCAGCCTATAGTTCCATGTATTACAGTACTTTGTAATTATGATTGATTCAATGCTAAGCAATTAAAATAACAATTGTTGACAGATTAATATTTTAATTCTATTTTGGAATTTCTACATCGCAATTTCTCAGCATAACATTGAACAAACAGGAAGATGTATTTGCTTATTATAGGTTGTATTCATATTAAGGTGGATTTTTGGAAGAAAAACGTTTGGGATCAAATAATGTTGGGGACCCCCTGTATTAACCCCCCTAGGGGTCGCGGACCCCCTGTTGAAGATCTCTGCATTAGATCACTAAAAAGAGGCAGAAGAACCGTTTTTCTTTTGTCACCCATCATATGTCTTGTGTGCTTCTGTTGGGATTAAGTGACAATTTGAGAAAACGTAACAAAATGCTATTTTTAATTTAAGATGAACTTGCACTTGAGTAACACAGAATCCATCCACACGTGTTTTCAGTGTAAACTACCAGTTGTACACTGAAAACACCGTCTGCATTGTGAGTCTGTGTGTGAACACGGTCCTAACACCCAGGACACTTCTTAATGCCAGATGCCAGCTTGTAGACAAGAGAGTGGATCTGGGACAGACCGGCACAGAGAGGCTACATCCTCTAAAGGCCGTATGCCGCCTAGTAAAACAGTGGCACGGGCAGATGGCTCCAATTTTGTACCCAATTTAACAACCTCCGTGATGCAAATGAGGTCAGCACGATCCAGACACTCTGTGGGACTTCAGCATAAGGTAAAGGAAAAGGAAAATTAAAAATGGAGAGGATTCTAATTAGTCGGGTTTTTTTAGATCTTAATGCGACAGTACTCTTCAAGGTTGTTTTCCGTGACCTATATTATAACAAACTGGTATGGTTGTCTTTGAATCACTGGCTGTGGTCGTGAATATGGGCTGTGATTAATTAGGCCTTAACAATTAAGCTTATCTTATTTATAGATGGATGAGCCAATAAGTTTCCTAAAGGCTTGCTCAGCTGTAACGAGGAACGGGCAGAATATTTACTGAGAAATCTATGTTTGGACAGGTTGTCCCACTTCTACTTAAAAGAGCTCTTGCTAGCTTTTCAGCATTAGAAAAAGAAATTCTAAATTTTTTCTTCTTCTCTTTTTAAAAATTAAACAATTAAAAAAACATCATACACCCCCTGGAGGCTTTTTGTTTCAGCTGAATACTGATATTGTAGAAATCCAGAGGGTATTATTTGGTTTTTAATGTCCCAGTTTTCACATCATTCCTGGTTGATAGCTTTCAGAATAAACCGTGAAGAGGCTATAAATTAGAAGAAAAATACTACTCGTGTGCTTCAACGCAACCACAAGATCTCCTGGAGCCACAACTGGGGCCCCAGAATATTATGCAATTTACCATGGAAAAATGTGAGATTAACAGTGGACGGACACACAGTTACACACTCATTCACACTCACTCACTCACTCACTCACTCACTCACTCACTCACTCACTCACTCACTCACTCACGGATGCACACAAATGACCCCATGATCCCCCTTGCAGAGATTACAAACCCAAGACAGTTAAACAGTTCATTAATTAAATAATGATAATAAAAATGTATTAAATAAACAAAAGTCATGTAATGAATCTAAAGAGACAGAAAAAGTATGTTAGTTATTCATATGAAAATAAGTAAAACATGAAATTCAGTAGAATGTTGTTTCCAGTCCAGTAAGCTGTTCTAAAGGTAATAATCTAGAGAAGGTGATCAAACCTTTAAAAACTGCTCACCTTTTCCTCGTCAGCCTGCCTCTATTCTTCCAGGGGGGGGGGGGTAAAAGTCTCTCTGTACCAAAGGGTAACTCTTCATGGGGAATATTTGATCCAATTGTCACATTTTTCAGCCAATTAAAAGGAGCTTCTGGAGAAGTGTGTGGCGATGCAGGGAGATGCATCACATCCCCGGAGGGAAAGGCCCACCACGGTCCTTCTTAATTCATATTTTAAATATCCTACTAATTACCATGGAAATACATGCCCAGGATCTGGAAATGAATGTACATTCCCAGAAGCGATGGTCCTTTATCAGAATGAGTCTTAATGCATGGAGGAGGAGAAAGGGAACTATTTATACAGTGCAGGATAACATGAGTTATATCACAGATTATATATTCACAACGTAAATCTCTTTGAAGATTGAATAAAATGATGATAAAACATTTTCCCCATAAACCTCTAAGTCACTACAAGAAAAAAACAGAACCTGAGAAGGGCCTGAGAAGATACATTATTTGCAGATATCCAAAAGAAAGTTTCCTTGAGAATATAAATTGTAGCTGCTGGACGGACAGCGGAGGGTCATCTGTAAAACAAGTCACCGAGTTCATGAATCTCCTTTACGGGCCGAGAAGAAAACCAACAGAGAGGAAAGTCAGAAGAAACTCAGGACAGTTTCCTTTTCCAGAGTTTTTATTATTCAGAATCAGAAACAGATTTATTACCAAGATGAATTTTACACCAACGAGGAATTTGTCTTGGTGACATCGAGGACAATAAACAAACAGTGAAATATATACATTGTATATTTGACAGATATATACAATATAAAAAAATAGATACATACATTGAGGGATGATTACTAAATATAGACGGAAGAGCTGACACTTTGCTCTCACGTTGCCATTTCTAACTGTTTTTCACTGTTTTTAACTGTTAATTTGTTTTATAATGTGTACATAGTTTATTATTGTTGGATGTTGCATCTAATACTGATGCATTTGTTATGTGCACTATCCCCTATTTGCTGCTGTAAATGTCCCCACTGTGTGACTAATAAAGGATTATCTTACATTGTACCATTGACACCAACACATAAAAGAAAAATGATTAACAGTAAATTCAGCTTCAGGGAAACTTTAGGGTTTTCAGTGAGGAGTCATTGGCGTGAAGATACAAAACACAGAATAAGACACTTAGCCTTTCACATGTTGCACCAGTCAGAATCACAGTGGTTTGTAAAGAACTTCACACTGAAGACGTCAACAATCCAATCACAGTCACGTTACAATACCATTTATTTCTTATCTCTAATGTTGACTGGGCTTAAAATAACTATGTGAACGCAGTTAAATAACAACGTAAACCTACATTAGTACCTAACACACTTTGTGTTTGGTTTCATTTTTCAGAACCAGAGCTTGGCGCACACACACACACACACACACACACACACACACACACACACACACAGTTGTGGGCAGACAGCAGCCTTTTAGAGCAGCAGATCAAAGAGCCGTCCAGCTCCATAGTAAATACAGCAGGCTGTTGTACACACTAGATCAAGACACAAATGGAGAGAGAGATGTGTGTGTGTGTGTGTGTGTGTGCGTGTGTGTGTGTGAGTATGTGTGTGTAAAGAAAGCCTCCCAGAAACAGACATATGGTGCTGTAATATGCTATTAGAATGAGGTTTAATTATCTCGCTGAAACAAACATCGCCTCTCAGTGTGATATTCTCAGTCTTACATATTTAACCTCGGCTCGCTGAGAGAATGTTGTGAAATTCTCTGATTAATCTTCTTAGAATGTGAAATCTGCCTTTTTGGTTAGATGTATTGCATGAGCCACATTAGAACATGTTTAAAACACACATTTTTAAAAACTGTTAAAGGCTAATATTATTCTCTTTGGTCTAAAGTTACTTTGAGGTCCCGGTTATAGATATTCTAAAACTTTTAACACATTTTGTTTTTGAACATAATACATGGTTTTGCAGAATAATCTAATATCAATGTTCCTGTCAATGTGGTTGAAATGTATTAAAGTAAGCTCCACTTGTAGTGGTTAGAATAATCCCTGAGGGCCAAACTTAGTGGTAGAAGTAGTGTATGCACAAAGAAAGAAAGGACACACACACATGAATGTAGAAGAAATTTACAGGAATAAAATGCCACCATTTCATTCTTACTCTCTGTTCTCTGTGCCCTTAACTGCCGCCGGGGACGAATACACTTTTTTGAATTGAATTGAATAACCAGGCTCCCACCTGCCGTCCTGAGAAGTGAAGCCGAAGTTGAAGTGCCTTAAACCTGCATCCTCTCTGCTGGCCACCAGGGGGCGACTCCTCTCTGGTTGTATAGAAGTCTATGAGAAAATGGTCCTACTTCTCTCTGCTGGCCACCAGGGGGCGACTCCTCTCTGGTTGTATAGAAGTCTATGAGAAAATGGTCCTACTTCTCTCTGCTGGCCACCAGGGGGCGACTCCTCTCTGGTTGTATAGAAGTCTATGAGAAAATGGTCCTACTTCTCTCTGCTGGCCACCAGGGGGCGACTCCTCTCTGGTTGTATAGAAGTCTATGAGAAAATGGTCCTACTTCTCTCTTGATGTATTATCTCAGTAAACATTGTAAACATGAGTTTATGTCTCAATCTCTAGTTTCAAGTCTTCTTCAATCCAGCATGATGTTCATTTAGTACATTATGGTCCATTTAGAGTCCACCAGACCAGAAAGCAGGGGATGCTTTAGGGGGCGGGGCTTACCTGCTGATTGACAGGTCGCTACCATGCTACCAATGCTAGTTAGCTTCTAAGATGACTTTAACACTTAGCTGTCAGTCACAAGGTAAACAGCAGGAATGCTGGAAATAGAGCTCTCACAGATGGTTTAGTTTGGAGGCAACAAACGGGGCAATTAGCGGCACGTTGTGTCCATTCATTAAACCGTTCCTTTATAACTGAGCCATCATGTGAATTGATTTTGTGACAGTCCCCATTCTTACCCAGGGCTAAATTGCCACTTTCCATTTCCTTCAAAAGTTTTTCTCACGACGCAGCTTCATGCAATTATAGCAACAACAAAGTCAGGAAAGTTTATCAGTTTTTCTATCAGCCCGGATTCTCCGCTGAAGCTTTCACGCGACGCTCGCGTTCGACACTGTAAATATAGAAAACATACGACTGTGAATTCTGATACGGGGCAAAAGAAATGTATTCATAAATAATTTCATCAGAGGAAAGACAAACAACAAAGAAACAAGTTCAGAAGTTCGGCCAGCATGCTTATTTGCATATTATAATGGATCACATGAAATGGGACTCCGGCAATCTTATTACAACGATGAGGAAGAATTTATTACATCATTGATTAGAAATTAATGCAGCGAATCAGTCATTTGGAAAGAAATGTGTTATTCAGTCTGATGTTTTATTCTGCGGAGAGCTGAGATCAGAGTCTCTGTTGCTCCGAGTGTGTGTGTGTGTGTGTGTGTGTGTGTGTGTGTGTGTGACGTCTTGGAGATGCAGAGTTCATCCCCCCAGCTGTTATTCAGAGCTAAAATTAGTTGCATGATTCCAACAACAGCAAAGAGTGAGAATTAAAGGGAGAAGGGATCAAAGAGGAGAAGGAGGAAGACAGACGGTGGGGCGAGAGAGAGAGAGAGATGGTGAAAGAAGAGGAGGAGAAAGTGGAGTGAAGAGAACTGTGGATGGAAGCAGACAGAGGCAGAGAGGAACGAGTGTGTGATGCATAATGCAAAAAGTCTGCTTTCCAGTCTTAATGTTGCCTGGAGTGATTCACAACAAGACCACCAGCTCAGCATGGAGCAGCACGCACACACACACACACACACACACACACACACGCACACGCACACGCACACACACACACACACACACACACATAGAAACTCTCATATAGGCAGAAATCCAACTTTATTCCAGATGATAATGAGTCCAAATTCAAAACTGCTAATGAATGTATAGAAAAGAAAGAGGAATATGCAAATTTCCACATATTTCTGCAAGTTGAAATATTTAAATTTCATCAGCGTTGAGATTGTCCTCCTGTCGTCACTAGACGTTGCTCAATCAGACACTATATAATTAATACATTTATATGAATGGTTTATTAAAGGACTATTACATATAGCGGGTAAAATATATTGTATATTGTGTTGTATCCATATTTTTTATAAAGTGTATTATTTTCAGAAAGGAGAAGCCCCGTCGTTACAGGTTATATCCACCTTACAGAGTGAATCAAAGAAACTCTCCACAGAGATCTGAACTATCCAATCACCACATGACAACATTGGGTATTTTTCAATCAGGGTTACATTCTCACACTTGACAAAGCTCCTCCGGAGCCACAGGAGGCATGAAGGGACTGTAAGTAGTCCCCCGAGAGATCCTCATGTGTGTAATATAAAGGGGCAGGGTAGAGACTCTACTGTATATACAGTATGTTTACTGAGCGTCCTGTATAAATTGTAGGCTCATGTGAAGGACAGATCCTGTTTCCTGCATTAATGAAGATCCCTGTGGATATAAAACCATCGGAAACCCATCGGGGATTAAAAAATAAAAAATAAATGTCACACTTGATTCCTAGACTTCAGCAATATGCTGCATCTAAATGAAAATATGGGGGGGAGGTCATGCCAATAATTCTTCCTTTTTTTAATTTGTCGAGAGGAGCGCAAAGAAAAACATCCCGAGATAATGTAATTTCCTCCCAGCTGGGCTCCCATTTTGCTGGATTAATAATAATAACGTCACGTGGAGAGGATATAACAAGGGAGAAGATACGCAGGAGGAATACAGGTTTTTTTCAAATTAAAACCCTGGATGGAGAGGATGTGGGAGAGGAGGAGAGATTTTCTATAAACCCTCCGTGGAGGACCAGCGAGCCGAGACGAGGACATCGTGTCCCGGTTAATGATTGTCCAGGATGTGTTCTTACTGCTGTCATTAAGAGTAACGTTTTCAGTTTAAACTGATGGTTAAAGTTTTATTCAAGAAAGAACATTGTAAATACGTCACTTTATTAGTACAAACACAGTAGCCCAATATGTTCCAAATAACGACTGGATGGATGGATGGATAGAAAAGTGTTAGTCATCTTAGCTAACTACATTGGTAATGTGGTAGCGACCTGTCAATCAGCAGCTAAGCCCCGCCTTCTAAAGCATCCCCTGCTTTCTGGTCTGGTGGACTCTAAATGGATCCATCCATCCATCCATCCATCCATCCATTTTCTACCGCTTATCCTGTATTCAGGGTCACGGGGGGGCTGGAGCCGATCCCAGCTGTCATTGGGCGAAGGCAGGGTTCACCCTGGACAGGACGCCAGTCTATCACATGTAGAGACAAACAACCATTCACACTCACATTCACACCTACGGGCAATTTAGAGTCACCAATCAACCTATCCCCATCCTGCATGTCTTTGGACTGTGGGAGGAAGCAGGAGAACCCGGAGAGAACCCACGCTTACACGGGGAGAACATGCAAACTCCACACAGAAGGAACCCTGGCCGACTCGGGAATGGAACCCAGGACCCTCTTGCTGTGAGGCGAGAGTGCTACCCACTACACCACCGTGCAGCCCTCTAAATGGATCATAATGTACTAAATGAATTGCTGGATTGAAGAAGACTTGAAACTAGAGATTGAGACCGTAAACTCATGATCACTCACTAACGTGAGTCAGAACAAAACAAAAATACACTTGAAGGGTGCAGAGATGGTTTAAAAAAAACAGCTAAAAACAGCGAGAGTTGAGTCATCGTGAAGAAGAAATGGGGATAAGGAGGGACGGATGAGAAGGAGAGGAAGAATAAAGAAGACGGGAGCTCGGAGGGGACGAGTGTCGGTGAGAGTATATATCAGCAGTAAGTCAGGTATATACTCTGGGGCCACACACACACACACACACACACACACACTCACACTCCCCCTCAAGCTCCTGCACAGACACAAGCAAGTAAAAATAAATGTTCAGACTTTGATACGTATCCCAAATCTCAGCGAGAAAATGGGAGTTTTTGCATCCCATCACCTCACTGATCTAACAGCGTATTACTCTCACACCAAACGTCTCCACTCATCCCATTGTTCTACTCATCAGCCTCAGATGATACAGACGGGGCCTGACAGCCGATGCTTTGGACTTCCCCTGGAAGTTGAGATGTTGAGTTTAGTCCGCAGGGAGAGACGTGTACATTTGCCCAATTTGACTCCAAGCACAGCACAACTACCTAGTCTGAAGGCGAGACAACATCTTTACCTGATTACTTATTTATTGCACTTTGCTTCCTTTTCCGTTTCCCCTGCTCAAAGCGATGTCGTACTCCAGGGCACGGGCGTCCGTCGGGAAGAGATCTGTCGCTGAAAGCTGCAAATCTCCCAATGTTTCAGGTAGCCGAGGAGATGAGACGACAAATACAACATTTTTTGGAAACATGTTGAGCTGTGTTTCCTGGTCATCAACATTTTAAATCAACTTGCATATTGCCTGTTACCACAGTAGCGAGGCAATGGTAGCGAGATGTCAATCAGCAGGTAGCCCCGCCCCCTAAAGCATTCCCCTGCTTTCTGGTCTGTTGGTCTCTAAATGGACCTGTCAATCAGATAGAGACTGAGACCATAAACTCATGTTTACAATGTTTACTGAGATAATACATCAAGAGAGAAGTAGGACCATTTTTTTAATAGACTTCTATACAATCATAGGGGAGTCGCCCCCTGGTGGCCAGCAGGGAGAGTGACAGTTTAAGGCACTTCAGCTTTGGCTTCACTTTTGAGAACTGGAGGTTGCCTCCTGGTAATTATCATCAAAACCTTTTAAGGTTAAAAATGGTAAAATATTAATAATACAATGGCACCTTCCAGCAACCTTGGGCTTTTTGGGAGGGAGGGGCAGGAGGTCAAACAGAGTGTTTCAGAGAGAGAGGCTGAGAAGAGCTGCGACAAATACAAGTGTGGTGATGGACTCTCCAACAGTACTGTTGCGATACGATAATTATACAACACTTACAGCACAGTTACATATGAAGATTCATCTTCATAAAAATTGATATTCCTGAAGAGAACGCCTTCTTGGAATGTGTTGAATTCACATTTCTCTCTTTGTGAGATGAGCTGCGATGTAAAGCAGATGTGATTTGAACTTTTTTTTTTTTTTTTTTAAAGGTGCAAACCAATCTGTGTGATTCCCAAAGACCACGTTTCCCATAAACACTCTGCCTTCTCTTCCCGGAGTCCTTGGCTTTGTTTCCGCTCCCTTCGGCTAATTGTAATTAGGGGAGAAGCTGTGAAAGATTCAGCTTCATTTGTTTCGGAAGAACAGCACTCTCCACTTGTTTTGTGCCATAAAGCTCCCTTTCAAATGATTTCCTGCCAAAACCCGACCTGGTGGGACCGTGTTAAATACAGCGCGGCGGCAACAGGCTGCCAATCTCACTGACAGCTAATTTAATTCAGAACCTCACCAATATATTAAAATTGAAAGCAGTAATGATTATTGATGTCCCAAAGTAACGAAAAAGCACTTTTTTTTTTTAATCAAAGGAATCGGCCCCGCAGGGCGAGGCTATATGTTTAAATGAGTGCCGAGAGGATCCATTGATCTTTGAGGATGTGTTGCATTTTTCTTTTCATGCCGTTTCCCCTTCACGACTGTTAGCAGCTCCCATGTGAACCCGCCGGAACAGAATCATGCGTGCCTCATTGTTTGCTTTCTTCTTCCGCTGACCTTGGGCTGTTTAGCTGATATTGTTACATTTTATTCGGCTCTGTGGAAAAGAAACGAACCAACAACAAACAAAAAAAACAGTCTGATAAATATGCATTTCGTCCTCCATGCTATGTTACTGCAGAAAAAGGAGCAGCGGGACAAACAAAGCGTGATGAGTTGCCAGCTCTTTTAATTAGCACGGGCTTGGCTCACCGTTGTGCAGCAGCGATGCCAAACTGCAGGATGTTAAAGGAGAAACAGTCATGAGAAAGCGTGAGGCTTGTTTACAAAAAAAAAAACACCCAGCTATACTCATAAGCAGTTCATCAGTAGATAATAATACATGTAAATGTTAAGAGAACATCAAGCAAAGAAAACTTAATGACATTTGTTTGCACACAGAAATTACATGCAAAGAAAACAGGTCTGAAAAGTGAAGCCAACTGCCTTAATCATGCACTCTCTGCTGGCCACCAGGGGGCGACTCTTCTCTGATTGTATGGAAGTCTATGACAAAATTAGCCTACTTCTCTCTTGATTTTTTTTTTTTTTCATTTAGTACATTATGGTCCATTTAGAGTCCAACAGACCAGAAAGCAGGGGATGCTTCAGGGGGCGGGGCTTACCTGCTGATAGACAGGTCGCTACCACGCTAGTTAGCTACTAAGATTACTTCAACACTTAACTGTAAAATTGACCTTGAATTATGAAGCTAACTTTGTTAGCAGCTGCTTCACACCAGAATCCACATGGATCCAGATCCACTTAGAGAGCCACTCTGCTGTTGCATTCATCAGATCCACCTTTGCTCCTCCAACAGTCCAAATATGGTCACTTCCTTCAGAAATCCAAGATGGCAGCATCCGCTCCTTATATACAGTCTATGGAGAAAGAAAAACCCTGAACCTTATCCCCCACCACATTTCCTATCAGCTAATTTGCTTAATCTGCAGATAAATACATGCAGATATAATTCAAGCCACGCTACATGTTTTCTTATACATGAGGAATTCAACATTCGATACATAGACTAGAATATAAAGGTGTAACACAAAGTTTCTGTCTACTATGATGCAAATTGCAGTCGGTGGAATTCAAGTATTTTCTGTGTTTGCATTTCACCTTCACAGAGAGACGCTTCCACTCGTCGCCGTGGAAACAGCTCAGGTGTTACTAACAACATCTGTTCTCTTCAAGTGTCCCAGTAAGTCACGACAGTGTGACAGCGAGGCAGCATGTAACAACAACGGGCCCCCGAAACCCAGGCAGCATTCATTATTATTATTTCTGTCTGCTTTCCTTTCCATGAAAAAGGGCCTCTTTCGTTTTATTTCTGCCATTCATGATCCTCATCAGAAGTTAATACAAAAATATAAGCTCAGACATATGGAATATCAGAAAGTCACACAACTAATCGAATAAACCAGAGGTCTTAAACGTTGTCAGGCCAAGGACCCCCATAGAGACCTGGTGGAGGGACCTCCAAGGTCTATAGAGACCCGGTGGAGGGACCACCAAGGCCTATAGAGACCCAGTGGAGGGACCCCCAAGGCCTATAGAGACCCAATGGAGGGACCCCCTATTAAAACTGTGTTCCTCATGAAACCAGGCCAATAATAATGTGTAGTGCAGCCTATAGTTCCATGTATAACAGTTCTTTGTAATGATGTATGTAAACAATGCGAAGCTGTTCAAAGAATAATTGTTGACAGATTCATATATGTATAGAACTAATTATATATTGGCATTTCTACATCACAATCTAACATTAAACTAAAATGTATAATTGCTTATGAGATGTTTTATTTTAAATTTTGGAGAAAAAAAAAAGGTTGTGATCAAATCATTTTGGGGACCCCCTGCAGAAACTCTGGAATAAAGTATGATGTGTACTTTCTTGTTTTTCTTTTTTTATAAAAAAAAAAAAAGAAGGTAAAGAAAACGTGCTATACGAGACATTTTCCACGTGGAATCAGTAGAGATCCAGATGAGAATAAATCTAGCTTTAAGTGTTTAAAATCAAAGCTCTCTTGGCCGTCCTCTTTGTAAGTCTCACAGTGTGTCACACAAACAACAGCTGTGCAACATCAAATCACGTTTCATCCTAAAACTTAAGAGAGTGAGCTGTGCCGGTTGTGATTTGACTTGTTTATGACCCCGAGATGAGGCGGTGACTTCAGTGTTTGTGTCGCTCAGCCATCTGTCTGTATCAGATTGATGTGTTTGTATTTTACGTTTCGTGACTCTGTTTGGTCACGCGATCCCGCGTTGTCTCAGGTTCACAGCCCTCTTCTTGATGTTTGCGACCATTATTCTGCAGCTTATCTCCGCGTGCAGCTCTGTGCCTCCGTCCCCAAGCCGAAGATATTATCCACGGATAAACAACGCTAACCCGGCGAGCGCCGGATCAGTCGTTGCCCTGTGTGGCGTCTATCTAAGAAAGGAGCAAAAAAATACAGCTTTTTTTTTATTTTTATGTTAAGTGTTAGGAAATGGAGCAGATTCCTGTTGCTTCACTGCAACGAAGATTTTTGCTTTATTCTCCAAGACCGGAAATCTTTCAGTCTTTCAGAAATAAATATATATACAGCAAAAAATAACTGCAAACAGAAAACAAAGACTGTGTGCCAGATTTCCTGTGACTTTTGTGCCTGGTTGTGTGTTTGAGTGTGTGTGTGTGTGTGTGTGTGTGTGTGCTTGCATCTTTTTAGTACTGTATTGGAACTACACAACATTAGAACTACAATATTTATTCCAGCAAAATGAGGATACAGTGTCTAAAAAAAACCCAAAAGACAAATAGGTTTTACAGAAATGCTTCTTTCTGAAGTATATTCTTTCTTCAGACTATGATGCTACAACTCCACATATATCCTTCATCAGTATGATTACTACTTATGATAGAAGCAGCAGTGGATACAATAGAATGATAATAAGCAAAAAAAAGTAGCATAGCAATAATAGAAATATGAATAAGTAATAATAGCAGCAGGGGGTGTTGTGGCGAGAAAGCAGAGAGACTTCTGGGAATAAGTCAGGTTTATAGGAAGCATGGATGGATTATGAATGATGGAGATGGAGAGAGGAGCCCAGAGTCTCAGAGGAAGTAGGCAGGCTCGGCCTAAAGCAGCATAACTAAGGGCCGGTCCGAGGCAAGCCTGAGCCAGCCCTTAGTATAGGCTAAGTGTTTTCAAGGCGTCATTCACTGAATAAGAGTCATATGAGGACTGGGCAATATGGCCCAAATCAATTTATCCGATAGGTCATTTTCTTATCTCGATAACGATATATTGATGGTTTATATATGAAAGTACATCCTGCACGTATATGAAACACTCTGTAGTTTGGATTATTTGAAGCTTATGTACTTACATTGTTTTTGCTGTTCTGGGTTTGATTGCACTTATTGGATAACATCAGCTAAATTAAATATAATGTAATATATATGCCGGGGAGTCAATACAAAATGTATTCTATATGAAATGACCACATTTAAGAGCTTATTTTTGTGTACTCCTATGTCAATCAAATACTTGACAAATGAAACGTAAGTATTTTGTCCTTTGATTTAGAACGATCGTCCAAAATGAGCATATCAAAATGACATTTAAGTGGTAAAGTGTGATGTAGAAAACAAATACACATTCACTACCTTGTATAAAACATTTTTGAGCTGAAGTGTCCTTGAGCAAGTCAACCAACCTCCCAGCTCCATGCTGTCAGATCATTTCTGCACATTCACGTGTTATCGGGCATATTTGATTCATAAACCCCCCATCATGAATGCTGTTAGCCGGGTGGTGATTCATATCAAACATTCATATTGTTAGAGGATGAAAACAGTGAAGCTTTTCAATTGTATGAAAATACCAGTGAAGATTAAACTCGTTTCCCAATTTGTCTTTGCTGATAACGAGACGAGTGTGACGTGCCGGGTGGAGATCTGCTTTTCTCCATCTGATTCTGATGGTTGCTTTTTCTTTTCCCTCATATCCACTAATTACTTTTGTATTTGAAATATGAATTTAAAAAAAATGCTATGCTATGATGGGTAACCACACACCGCCTTCCACAATAATCATTAGCAAATGTAATCATAATTACATTTTACAAATTGCCATTACTATTACCACTGGTTTCATTATTATGTTGTACTGCAGTTGTGTGTATGTGTGTGTGTGTGTCCAATTGGTGTTTTTTATTATAGTAAATTATTCTAAATTGCCATATATTATTATTATTATTATATGTACTATCATAAAACATAATGTATACAAATATATCATAAATCATTTTTTAGACTGTAAATAATATTCTACGGTTTTGAAGCCTTGAATTCAGCATTTTGGCCAATTTTTTGCAACCATTGGAGGAATTGACTATATTTGGACTGTGGAGGAGCGACGGGTGGATCTGATGAACACAAGCAGCAGAGCAGCACCCTTACTGGAGCTGGTTCCATGTGGATTCTGGTGTGAAGCTGCTAACTAAGTTAGCTTCATAATCCAAGGTCAACTTTACAGCTAAGTGTTCTCCTTCCTATATTTTAATTGGCTGCAGTGATGACATCATCACGTCATACACTGTCTGTGTTTTCTGCCCCTGAAATGCATTTTATTGCTAGTTAGTGTGAGGCAGCGTACATAACGGTTGAGAACGGCTATGTTTGTCGAGTGCGTTCTCAGAGTGCTCAGCACAATCTTCAGCGTCATGTGAAACAAAAAGCACCAGGCAGACGCCCAAAAAACAAACAAAGAGGACTTTTTTCCAGAACGAAAGGAAGAGCATCTGGTCAGGACACGGGACCGCCGTGCCAGAGCTGGCATTCGAGGCATCATCTTTGTCTTCACGCCGCATCGCTGGCACTTTGGAAACCGCACACGGTCGGAGCGGGATTCGATTCCAGCGACTCCAAGAGACAATGTGAGAGAATCGCTCGGCGACGACGCTGCCAAGAACATCGGCTCGGGAAGAAGAAAAGTAAGAGCAGTGAGAAAATGAATGTAATAGGGGTCCCTCCACCGGGTCACTATAAGCCTCGGGGGTCCTTGGCCTGAAAACGTTTAAGACCTCTGGTCGAGAGTAAAGAGAGAGATGGATGAAGATAAAGCTGCAGGACAGGAAGGGGAGGAGCTTGACCTTGCCCCCAAAAATCAGCCAAATGTAAATGTCATAGCGAGTCAAACTCCATCAAACTGGACACTTGACTTTCAGGCGAAATGGTTTTCAAGATTATACCTTCTCCTCTGAAAACTGCACAACACTTCAGACTAAGCCTGCAACAAAAGCAGGTTCGGCTAGCTTTCACAACAGGAAAGAAGTTGAGTGTGCATAAAGACAGACTGTGTCACAAATGAGCCATGCTGATTGGCATTCTGCAGCCAAAGCCTGCTAATGTGCACAGGATGACTGGAAGAGACCTGAACAGGAGACGAGGATGTAGGACGAGTGGAGAAAGTGACGAAGCTGAACCAGCAACTATCTGGACCCCCAACGGAGAGACACACTGTTAACGGAGGGAAGACTTCAATATAACACCGGCACTTCTACATTTTACTCTTTGGCAAACGTGTCTTTTCACAAGCGGCTGGAAATCTTGTCTGCCCTCTCCGTTTCAAGTTGTCGTCATGGTGACGGGGGTTTCCATCATCAAAGAGAACGAAGGGAGCTGTAATTTCTCAACCTTTTTGTGACCTTCTTTATTGATTTAACAGAATGTGATTTTTCATGGCAAACATTCCCAGAAGGATGACATGTTCAGACTGTGATATGTGTACATAATAACAAGGAATAGTCCAAAATGATGTGAAATTGCATAGTTTTAAGTCAAAAACCTTCCAATATCTCCTTGTGTGTTTACTGTATTAATATGTGAAGTTATATGTGAATAAGCAGAGTACCGGCACTCATGGGTTTCTGCATGAGTGTGCAGGAAGCTGCTGTGTTTGTTTCTGTGTCCGCCGCGAGCGCTTCTTTTGCCCTGTGTGTTTAACAGAAACTGTTTTGGCAGCATCCTTCCTCACTCCCTCCACCTCTCCCGGTCACATCCACCCTTCTCTTCGTCTCTCTCTCCCTTCTTTCTCCACTTCTAATCCGTCTTTCCCTGAGGCAGTAAAGGTGGGAAACAGTTTAAACAATCCCGGCTCCCTGTGCTCATCTAAATCACTCTTCTCTGGTATGTTTGCAGTATTTTCCTTCTTTCTTTCGTACCTTTCTCCTGCGACAAAATTGGCCAAAAAGAAGCTGGGAAATATTCCCACCGGCCTTGAGTGCTTCTTTTTTCCTCCCATCATCATTTTTTCTGTGTGTTGTGTCCATCTTTCCCCACTCCTTTCTCTACCTCTTACTTCCTCCCTGTTTTGTTGTGCCTGTCATCGTTGGCTCAGTGTTCTCTAATTATTCGAGTCTGTCGCCACTTCAAAGTGGCCCGTTAGCTGATTGGACCTCTTTAAGGAGTCGAAAATGAAGCTGGAGGAATTTCATAATGGCTGCCAGCAGACGATATTGAAGATGCTGAGTGTGTGTGTGTGTGTGTGTGTGTCACTGTGACGTTCCAGCCTTTTCAATTACCCTGAAATACGAAGCAGCAGCTTTGACTAAAATGGCAGAAGCTCCCCGTGGAGCCGAGACGCGGAAATGTTCCGATCACTTCAGAACACGAGAGCAAGCGGGGGATCGCTTCACGCTACTCATCACTTGTTGGTGGAATTAAGTTTCAGGGGCAGTGATGTCACCATTTAAAGGACTTTTCCTCTCAACATGATTTTGTAGTTGTTAATTGCCTCATAAACATTGAAATACATCTTCATCTTTAGGATATTATAGGCTGCAGTTTGTGGTAAGAAAGAGTTATTATGTAAAATCAATCAACTTAACTCGAGTGTCTATGGATTGGTGTTCTATATTGACATTTTTCTAAAGTATTAAGGACTGAGACCAACAGTCTTCCAAATATTGTGTTCATACAACTAATTTGCATTGGCAATAATAATACTTTTAATAAATCATTTTAAAACGAAAACAAAAAACTAATTAATGCAACTTTTGTGGTGATTTGCTCTTTATAAAGTTGAAAAATCCACCTCATTCATGTTTTTTCATACAGCGATAATGACATGATATGCTTATTACATAATCTATAAAAAAGTACAATTACTTTGTTGTCATAGCCACTTAGCAGACCACATCGAAATGTGTGAAAACGGCTCATATAAATACACTCAAATGTGTGAAAAGGGTTCTGAAGAGATTATTCAGATGTTTGAATTTACAATTCAGCTACAATAACAAATGGATATTTGTTTTAATCAGTAAGAAGGTCTGTGTAGCTGCGTGATGTTTTGCAAACAACTGAAAAAGACAAATCATGTCCAATGCCTGAGAGAGCATTACGAAGATTTGCACAAAGGATTTCAGTTACAGAAAAAGTTTGTACATCACGTAATTATGATCACCAACTGATACAGAACACAATTATACAGACTTTGTGAGTCAGTCAATTGCATCTTTGAACAAAGCTGAAAGAGAAAAATTACAGCTGCTGATGTGGTGATAACCTCTTTCTAAAATATAATTATAGTTATATGTATATTTTGACATGTGGAAGTGTGAGTGTGAGGGTTTACACACTGAGATAGGAGTACAATTACAATATTATGTATTATGAACAAAGGTTGGATGTAACAAAACAAATACTTTGTTACTGTACTTAAGTGGAATTTTCAGGTATCTGTACTTTACTTGGGTAGGCCTTCGTCAAAAAATATATCATAGAATGTTGAAAAAATGTCATGAAAAAGTTTATAGAATGTCAAAAAAAAATGTCATGAAAAAAATAATATTTCAAAAAAATGTCATGAAAAAAAGTCACATTATTGAATGTCGGAAAAATGTAATTAAAAAAGTCACATTGAATAAAAAAAAAAATGTAATGAAAAAAGTAATAGAATGTCAAAAATGTGATGAAAAATGTCACATTATTGAATGTCGAAAAAATTTCATGAAAAAAGTCACATTATTGAATGTCGAAAGAATTTCATGAAAAAAGTCACATTATAGAATGTCGAAAACATTTCATAAAAAAAAAGTCCTGTTAATAATGTTGAAAAAATGTCATGAAAAAAGTCGCATAATAGAAGGCAAAAAATTATTGAATGTCGAAAAAATTTAATGGAAAAAAGTAACTATATAGTACGTCAAAAATGTCATGAAAAAAGTCATATGTTGTCGAAAAAATATCATGAAAAAAGTAATTATATAGTACGTCGAAGAAATGTCATGAAAAAAGTCACATTATCTTTTTTATTACTTTTTTTTTAGTAATGTCGTGTTTTTTTTTATCCGACCATTCCCATTGGCTATTCAGGAGAGAGCGTCATAATAATTGTAGGTTTGATTTATTTACAAATATTTGATTTGGAGCTGTAAATTTGAGGTTCACACAGTATTAATAGGCAATTTATCACAGTATTTAAAGAAATTTGTTTTTAGATTGATACTTCAATCAAAGGCATGCTGACTTATTCTGTGGTTATTACACAAAAAGACATAATAAGTTATAGATTCAAATCCCCTTGAAGAGGAAACATATGCTCCAAGGATGTACCAAAATTATAGTTTTTATTTTTAAGATTTGTTCTGGCATAGACGCCAAAGGACCTCTGGGTGGGATTCAAACCAGGGTCAGCTGCGTATACATGTACCTAGTGGCATGCGCTCTATCCACTTGGCCACCTGACATTTGAAAATATAAAGTTTGGTCTCCAACTGGAGGTCAAGCAAACACTGTTTGGAATAACAATTTAATTATCCTGTCAAAATATTTCAAACACAAATTTGATTTTTCTGCATAATACCATACAAAAAAAAGTCATATTATAGAATGGTGAAACAATGTCACGAAAAATGTCATATTATTGAATGTAAAAAAAAAATGTCACATTATAGAATGTCGAAAAATGTAATGAAAAAGGTCATTATATAATGTCTCCAAGAATGCACCAACATTATAGTTTTTATCTCACATAGAATCCTTTTATTAGCAGTGGACAGACAGGAAACACAGGAGACAAAACGTGACATGCAGCAAAGAACTTCTGGGCGGGATTCGAACCGGGGTCGCTGCGTATATACCTCCACACATGGCATGCGCTCTCACTACTCAGCCACCTGCACTCCTCCAACATTACAGTTAGTACAATAACTAGTTATCTCTCTTTTCAAACCCCACCTGAGCTGAAGAAGTTCATTTTATTATGATGTATTAGATCTACCTGTGTAATGATTTATCAAAGCTTTAATTCAGATTTCAATGTGTGGGGTACTTTCTGTAACTCAGACTTTGGAACCATAGAACACTTTTTTCTTTATTGCAGATTTTGGAGGCTTTTCATTATTGGATAACTTATTATGAGCTTAGTATTCCGATTCTAACATTTGAAAATATAAAGTTTGGTCTCCAACTGGAGGTCAAGCAAACACTGTTTGGAATAACAATTTAATTATCCTGTCAAAATATTTCAAACACAATTTTTTTATGCATATCTTAACGAGATAATACCATAGAAAAAAAAAATCACGAATCCTTTTATCTGTATGAACTTATGAACCTCCTTTATATCATTATTATTCATCTTTGTCTTGTAATTTTGTTTTTGTTTGTCATCGTCATAGCTCACTCGTTTATTATTGCAAACTAGATTATCTTGACCTGTGCCTTTTTGATTTTGCAGTTTAAAAAAGCATTAATTCTGGTGTTTTTTTTCACAAAAAATAACAGAACGAATACTAAGTCCCGAACACATCTGATTATCCAGGAGCCCATTTATACCAATAAATTCAGCATATGAAGCTAATAAAGTCATTTGACATGTGGCTCAGGACTCGGACAGACTCGGAACTTGTGAAAACAAACTTTTTTTGTTCTCCAGATTTAAATTATATGTCCTTCCTCATCAGCGCTTTTATACTGAGCTGTTATTCATCAACAGGTGGTGTATTAATGTGGCCACAAAATACAAATATTCATGAAAAGATTTGATGATCAAACTGTGTGTGTTTTTTAAAAGTTTAAAGTAAATCATTTTAAACTGCCACATAAAGCCGTGAAATGCTGAGTCGGACCCTACCCACTAATCTGTGTGCAAACAGCAGCCTCTCGTATTTGACAGCCCTTTAAATAATGCAACTTTTTAAACACCACCAGCACTGCAGAAACAACCGAGGACGGAGGAGGACGGAGGAGGACGGAGGAGGAAGGAAGCTGCGGTGCGTTTATTTTGTGGGTGACTCGATGCAGCACGTCTCAGACACTCACTTGCCATTGATTGCTTATCATAGACTTTGTATGAAGAAGTAGATGAGGTCACGGCAAGGTCAACCACCGGTTCATGAACTGCAGCCTTGAAGCCTTGAGTCTGGCTCGTTTTGGCCGTCGTTAGAACCAGAAGTGACATATGAGATGAAGAGCGAGGAAGCCCGGAGGTCAGGGTCGAACAAACACAGACTTTCACCCAGGAGATCCACGTTCGTGTCGTGATGTTGGCTTATTTTACCAAGTTACATAACAAACATACTTATTGTGCCCAACAAACAAAGTTATTTTAACTTAAACCTTTTTCAAAGTGGAATAGAGTAGTTTTGTTGCCTGAATCTAAAAACTATGAGGCCACACGGCAACGTTGCTTGTGTGTAAACGCACACGTCTTACACGTTTGGGGCGACGTCCACGTGGATCCAGAGTTTTTGGTGCCTGTAAACGCACTTTTTTGAGACCAGGTCCCAGGGTGAAAACGTCAAAAATGACGACCTTGCGTGTTTGTGTTAATATGTACAATGATGTCATCCCCCCGCTGCTTGACCCTCTAGCCGTCGTGTTGTGTTCAGTTTCTTCTTCTACTGACTATGTTTGCAAGCTTTATGCACATGCTCCGTCTCTCTACTTTGTTTTTGGTGTATTTTTGTAGCGGAAACAGCACCACATATAGGCCTGGAATATGTACTACAGCTTTACTATACAGTGTGCTGATTCGTTTACAAAGGATTCGTTTGGACGCAGATTTTCTTGACACGACACCAAGGAAAACCAGGAAAAAAAGATAGGTTTGGTACGTGTGGACATGAAAAGCAAAGTCATAAAAACATCACACCACATACGCTGGAATCTTTTTCGAAATGTAATCGAGTAGTTTTGTTGCCTGAAACTAAAAACGAAGTAAACTTGCAGAGGAAGTTTATTTTGAAAAGACACGTGATGCATGCATCCTTGTTGAGGGCTGATGTGGCTCAGAGGTAGACAGTCGTCCTCCAACCGGAAGATGCCGATGTGCCCTTGGGCAAGAGACCGAACCCCAAATTGTCCCCCGAAGGCCGAGCCATCCGTATATGAATGTGTGTGAATGTAGACTAGAAAAGTTAGTAAAGAAATGCATTTCCAATTCTTGATTGTTATTGCAAGTTATAATTACACTTCCCCTTTCAGGTTGCGTCAGTACACATAAACAACCGTTACCCCGGCAACCTCGGTATGGATGCAGCGTGATTGTAATTGATGTATGTGTGTGATTCAGCAGCGGTTTTTACTGATTGGTCACTTCCCCTCTCTGAGACTCTAAAATCACTGTTTCCATCCTCCGCACTCAGTGTTTTGTTGTTGTTGTTTTTCCTGGACTTAAACTCTAAAGTTTGTGAAGTTTCCCCTCGTGAGCCGGTGCTGTGAGTGAGTCACTGATCTCTCTAAGTCGGGTCCGGTGACTCAGCAGACGTAAGCCGTGTACATTCGCTTATGTGTCGTTTTAATGCCAAATTTAACAAAAAATGCTCAGGGCGGCAAGAAAGAGCGTGGGCAGAGAGACAGAGAGAGAGAGAGAGAGAGTCTGTGAGTAACGCTTCCCTCGGTATCTCCAAGGTGACTTTGATCCGAACCCCCAGCTGCTCTCTGGTCAGCTGGAAGAGTTCGCTCTGGGACGCGAGCCGCTGATGGAAATATAATAATCTCGGCGTGGCCACAGAGGACAGAAAGCTCTTGTGAAAAATGTCGGTGAACTTAGCGAAGCCGCACCACTGCAGGGCGCCCCTGCAATTTAGTTTAGAAACTTAATATTACAATTTCACTGCAACTTTTGCAGAACGTCGCCTCCAGTCGTACGTGAAGATGAATAAATCAGTAAATCTACCTTAATGCAGTTAGAAGCCTGGTGGTTTCTTTTCCTCCGTCTCACTTTCTTCTAAAGTACTGAACCGTGCAGAAGAAGAAACTCCTCTCAATCCAGCTTCAACGTGAGTCTGTGCAACTTTAACGAGCTGCCAATTAACATAACACGCATGACTTTGTATAATGGAAACCTCTGCAGGCCTGAAGACAACATACTCTCCATCCGTCCCCAACCTCCAGAACAGCCCTGGAAATCATTCAAATACCGCTGTTATATCTTCTGAAAACTGTATTTCTATAAAATAAAAATGACTAAATAAACAACAATGTATTTGTACGGAGCCCTGGAGGTGACATGAAGGGAAAAAAAAAACGAAGGTAAAAAAAAAAAAAAACTGAGAAGAGGTATGTACTGGGGACAAACGCGAGATCTCGAGAAAGAAACTCGAGATCTCGCGAAAGAAATTCAAGATCTCGCGAAAGAAACTCGAGATCTCGCGATAGAAACTCGAGATCTCGCGAAAGAAACTCAAGATCTCGCGATAGAAACTCGAGATCTCGAGAAAGAAACTCGAGATCTCGAGTTCTTTTTTTTTAATTTATTATTATTTATTTATTTTTTCAATAAATCTTTATTGAGTGTCTTTTGGGGTCTGCAGCCTTCGGAGGAGGAGACCCGTTGCCTCCGTAGACAGCGTAGGCTGGGTCCTCCGAAGGCTGCAGACCCCAAAAGACACTCAATAAAGATTTTTTGAAAAAAAAACCAAAAAAACTTCAGATCTCGAGTTTCTATCGCGAGATCTCGAGTTTCTTTCTCGAGATCTCGAGTTCCTATCGCGAGATCTCGAGTTTCTTTCGCGAGATCTCGAGTTTCTTTCTCGAGATCTCGCGTTTGTCCCCAGTACATACCGCTTCTCAGTTTTTTTTGTTTTTTTTTTACCTTCGTTTTTTTGTTTTTTTTTTACCTTCGTTTTTTTCCCCCCTTCATGTCACCTCCAGGGCTCCGTATATTTGCTTCTGATTTAATGTGAAGTAGTTTTCTTGCGTTTTGTTTAATTGTTTGTCCTTTAACCATGTCTTACAAACTATTTTAAAGCTGGAACATCCAAAAGAAAATAATTATTAATTAATTACTTTCTTTTCCCTGAAAAAAAAAAGATTAACAATAGCGAGGAGACAGGTTGCCAGGTCTCCTGTGGCTGCTGATAAAGTGAACTTCTTGTGATTTGTTTGTGTGTTACCTGTGGTTTCTGGGGTTATCTATATCTCATAGGGAATAGATTAGTGTGTGTGTGTTGTACTGTACATATAATGCAGCTATTTTCTCCCTGTCACTTGTGATACAGGGATTGAGTGGAGAAAAACTACAGAGGACACTATTACGTCCACTGTACGATGATGAGATCTCTGGAGTTACAAATACAGTACGTTTTCCCTGGAAAAGTAAGTGAGAGTTTAGTTGTATTGCAATGTAATGTTGCAGACGAGAGGCTTGTAAGAGGGGAAGAAGCAGTTAAGTGCAGACAACACATGACGAGAGCGCAGTTACAAGCACAGACTGGATTAGTCTGGCCAGGACCAGAGACTGCTGCAGCCAACTGACACAAAACAAACAAATCATAAATGGTGAGCATGTCCTTCATCATGTTGCATTGAAACCTCAACATCAAACCATATTCCCCTCACTCATCATGTTTAACCTCATATTTTGTTCTCATATCATCCATCATTGAACACATTACATGTCTGCATGCGAGTCAGGCTGATTCTACGACCGTTCTGTCCTTCATTCATCCTGCCAAGTGTCGCGTGAGTCAGCGCGCCCGTCACCAACCTCCTTATTGAGTCATTGAACGCCTCACGTGAAGTCAGCTTCCCCTTAAAAAAAAAAAAACAAGCAGCTAAAACTTTATTCCACTCTAAGGACACTGAGACTCGTCAGAAGCAGCCGGACGTCGCTGAGTCGGCGGAATCGTCACATTTTACACGCGAGCTTCCTGCAGCGTCGTCGCTCATCTCAGCCCACTTATCCCGGCCCGTTAAACGCCAGGCGCCGCCGAGTGGGCGAATGTTATGACTTGATAAATGGAAGCATCCCAATCTCCCCGCAGAGCTATTTAACCTTTGTTTGTTGTTTTTTTTTTCTAAAGATGTATAATTATACAACGCACACTTCACAGGAAGTGATAATTATGTCTTTTTTTGCTTTGGTTTCCACTTGACCTCGTGCCTTGTTTTCCTCTCACCTTGCTGTTTTATGTTATCAACCTCCAACACCAGGAAATAGGTGCAACAAAACAGTTTTGCTGCCTTTTAAATAAAGTTTTTTTCCCCCTCCCCCTCTGGTGTCTTGTTAGCGGCTCCCATGTTGATGATTCTCTTCATAGCTTTCTGCCTTTTTCTTGCTATTTTTAGCAACCGTGTGCATCCTCTTTAATTCACAATCCCTTCGCTATTTTTAACTTCCACCAATCCTCCCGGCGCCGACAACCAACCCCCCATGTTTGCCTCCGCCTCACCTGTGCAAACGAGGAGAAATTAGCACAGCAAAATAACCGTTCTGTCCTATTTTTACCTGCACTAATCTCTCCATTTCTCTTGTTTCCCTCTTTATTATAATATTGTTGTTGATGTTGTTTTTTTTTGCCACCTATACAAATCTCTCTCCTCTCTCTATACACCTGAGCACAGGAGGAAATTAGTCAAAACAAAATATTATGAAAGTAAATCTTCCGCCAATTAGTGGGAGCTTGTGTACCTCCTTTGATGTTGCATGTAAAGGTAAAAGAGGACGTTTTAATTAAAAGAGGGAGAAGAAAAGGGATGATTGGAGACGCAGGGTGGCTTATTAAACATCAGAGAGGCGATACGTGGGCTGCTTTACAGACGCACAGGAAATCTCAATGAGATGCTGATTGACCTTACGAAACATCTTCTTTAAAGGGGTGAAGATTATGTCATTATGGTCATTTTTTAATCTTGTTCTTTTAATATGTATAAAATGAGTGTATAGTATTATACACTAATAGAGGGGGGAGTTTGTTTGACCCCCCGATCAAATGATGATGCAGATGGGTTTCACATTGAAAGCTAAAGGATGCCTTGTGTGTTGCTATGACGACACCACGGGATTGAGACCAGTCCAAAAGTCTTTGACTCTAAATGGACCTGTCAATCAGCAGGTAAGCCCCGCCCCCTAAAGCATCCCCTGCTTTCTGGTCTGGTGGACTCTAAATGGACCATAATGTACTAAATGAACATCATGCTGGATTGAAGAAGACTTGAAACTAGAGATTGAGACCATAAACTCATGTTTACAATGTTTACTGAGATAATACATCAAGAGAGAAGTAGGACCATTTTCTCATAGACTTCTATACAACCAGAGAGGAGTCGCCCCCTGGTGGCCAGCAGAGAGAAGTAGGACCATTTTCTCATAGACTTCTATACAACCAGAGAGGAGTCGCCCCCTGGTGGCCAGCAGAGAGAAGTAGGACCATTTTCTCATAGACTTCTATACAACCAGAGAGGAGTCGCCCCCTGGTGGCAGGCAGAGAGGATGCAGTTTTAAGGCACTTCGGCAGTGGCTTCACCGGAAGTTGCCACGTTGAACTCTCTAGGCCATCATACGAGAGATTCTACCAGCAAAACAGTTTTTCTACCTTTTGTTGAAAATCTCCTTTTATTCATCGCAGACTTCCGATCAATTTCAGATTCAACCTTCCGTTCAGCTCAATGAAATGATGAATTACAGCATTTTCTCCACTATGAAAAACCTCTGGTGCCTTTATGAAGACGAAGTAAAGACACTTCAGTTCCCGTTATTACAACAAGGACAATTATTTCGCTGCGCTGAAACAAAACTACAACAATCCCTCGTCTTCTCACCAAAACTGTTTTTATGCCTTGAATGTGCAACGAATAAAGTCCAGACAGGGTTTGTTGTCGGAGAAAGATAAGAGGTAATAAATTGCACACCTCTTTATTTGAGTAATTGAATAAGAGAAGCATAAAGAACACAGATAATAATGGTATATATATATATATATATATATATATATATAGAACGGGGGAACTGTTGAAGATGAGGTGTTGCAGCAGGAGAGTGTTATTGCTTGTGATGTGTCATCTCCAGTCTAGCAGCGAGCAGTCTGGCTGCAGGCCTCCGGGCCCGGCTTCATCGCACCGAGCACACAGGCCACCTCCACGAGTGCGGAGGTCAGGGTGGCGGTGCCAGCTCAGATCTACGTTTCTCACCTCAAGAGTCCCAAAGTGCAGCGAGCGGCGTATCTGTGCTCTGAACTTGTAAAGGGAAAAGTCTCTTAAAATGTGTGGAAATCTGTGGTAGAAACTAGTTCCCGCTGAAGACAGAGAGGTCCATGGATTATTTTATTTTTTTATTTTTTGAGAAACTGGGACATTGTTTCTTGAAAGAGCAGCGGTGGAGGACATGTTGGGATCCTTCACTTGAGGGAAAGGAGCACACTTTAAAAATACTGCCTGAGAAATCTCTCTGAAGTTCAAGTTCAGAAATATCATCAGCAAAGTGTAAAAGTACTCGTTATTAAGTGTGATTAGCATTTTATCTATTATGACATGCTGTTGGTTGAGATGCATTCACAATGATAGGTCGCCATGACGTTTTGTACAGACGTCCTCCACAATTTATCACATGTAAGTAGGCATGTAGACATGTACACACACACACACACACAAAAAAACACACAGTAAACACAGACCTTGGCCCGAGAGCACTAGGGCAGAACTTTAGTTTGGTCTCTGACTCGGTACATTCTGTGTGTTTGTGTGAATGAATCACAGCGCTAACGGCACGCTGTGAGTTAGCGCCTGCTTGAATGTGTTGCTTTATGTTCTGTGTGTGTGTGTGTGTGTGTGTGTGTGTGTGTGTGTGCGTGAAGCGATGAGTATCACAGTGCTAAAAGATGAAGTACATGAATAATGAGGTATACAACGAGTCAGAGAGTGGGAATTGAAAAGACACACACACACACACACAGATAAATACATCTATACCTACAGCTGAGCAGAGAGGCAATTCATCCTCTATCTCCTCTTCATCTTCCTTCTCCCTCTCCCCCCTTCTCTCTCTCCCTTCCTCTCTCTCTCTGTCCAGTCATCCGTCTGCTCTCTCACTCTAAATAGTTGCTGCATTAAAGCACTTGGATGCCACTTTATCTAATAGGGAATCTTCCTGAAGAAGCAACCACCAATTGACTTGAAGAAATGTGTGTGTGTGTGTGTGTGTGTGTGTGTGTGTGTGTGTGTACAGCAGGGTTAGAGTTAGAGAGCTTTACCCCCCTCTCAGCTCGTCCCGGTGCCAGCAGCCAGATTGTATTAATGGCATAAATGAATCAAGCCCGGGAACCTTGGAGGGCTCTTTAGTGCCAGCGATGTTTCCAGAGGGAGGGATATTCCATGAACCCCAGCTGACCTTGGAATAAATAACGCAGGAGGCAGCCACTCAATCACCCAGAATGCAGCACATCCGTACATCCAACCTGCGATCGGGTGTTCTGAGGGGCCCCTGGCCCCGGTTTAATTGGCTGTCAAAACACAGCGTTGACTGTTGGGACCCGCGGTTGTCACGACCAAAGTGTTTAATGTGGTCCGACATGCAGCGGCGGGGGAGACCGAGTCAGCTTGGATTTACGTGACGTTCAGGTTCCAAGTCAACCTGCAGGACGAAAATCAGCAGTCTGATATCACTGCACAATAACAACAACAAAGCAAGTGTTTTTACAGCTTCTGAAAATGATGGCAGCAGAAGAAGAAGTCCAAGTCCTCAATATTTATGATCCCAGTATAAAAGCAGTTTTCTAACACTTTTCCATATCAGGAACGTCATCATATGCATCATAATTTGCACGAATGAAAACAATGCAAATGTAAAGTCAATGTTGAGTTATTTAAAAGTTGAAGATGTTAAGTTTGTTGTGCATTTCATTTAGTTTCCTTACATTTTTTTTTACCACAGACATGATCCTTTTTTTATCCTCAAATCGCCTTAAAGATGACAACGTATTCTTTTTTGCTTCTTCTCTTTCCTTTAGTGTGTTTATAGTTTCTTATTTAAAATGTCTCCAGAGAGTCAAATCCTGAAGTCCAGGTCCAAACGGACTTATTCTCCCCCAAAGAAACTCAACTGAAATCTTCAGCCTTTTCTTCAGTAAAATGGTGACGTCACCAAGTAACTCATTAGCATAATATCTAGTTAGCCCCGCCCTCCAACAAAGCTAGTCAGAGTGGAGCTGAGTGTGGAGAAGACAAACATAATCGTCCTTCGCCTGGACTTCTAGGCTTCGCTGGTTTCCTGCAGGAGGAAACCGTTTTTACTAGAATGAGGTGAAAAACAATTAAACATGCACATCAGATAGATTATTGATAGACAGAAGTTAAATCGAGACACGGCAGGTGTTTGTGGATGTGGTGTTTGTCTTCCTGCTCTTTTGCAGTGAAGAGAAAAAAAGACTAAAAGCAGATTGGATGGAATTAGTCATTTCAATAAAAATGCTTCACTTTAGTGGAGTAATCATGCTTCTATGGTGAAAACAACCCCAAAATCCTCCCCGAGAATGCCTCAATGAATAACAAGAGAATGGTGCTTTCCATTTGTTTGAATGTCAAATGAAACACTGGAGTGCTATTGCTTCGATATGTAAGCCTGGTTCCTAGTTATTGAACTATTAGCCTGTGAATGAGAATATCAAGTCAAATTAACACTTCCATTACCATTATATGATTGTGTTTATTTTATGACACCATCACGATTCATAACACCGGCTCATCCGACCGAACCAACGGAACGACACCTAATTTGTGTTTTTTGTTGTTGTTGATGTGACATTTCAAATATATCGCTGGCAATTAACTCTCCAGTGAGAGAGAGAGATAGAGAGAGAGAGAGAGAGAGAGAGAGAGAGAGACAGAGAGACAGAGAGAGAGAGACAGAGAGAGAGACACAGAGAGAGAGAGAGAGAGAGAGAGAGAGAGAGAGAGAGAGAGAGAGAGAGAGACATCACTTCTGCTTCACATGTTGGTGGTCAGAGGAAAAAAATACCATCCTGATGGCTGGAACGCACAGAAAGAGCAGTTGGTGGAAAGGTCACACTCACACACACACACACACACACACACACACACACACACACACACACACACACACACACACACACAAATGTCAGTGTTTCTCTGATGCGTATATTGATGCTGGATATAGTCTCTCTCAGTTAGAGGTGTTAGACAGAGTTTTCTGTGTGTGTGTGTGTGTGAGAGAGAGAGAGAGAGAGAGAGAGAGAGAGAGAGAGAGAGAGACAGTCTATTACCGACTTATTGAACAAACTGCAAAATGCCCACCAGAAAAAAACGAGGTTAGATGATAAATGAAGAGGATTATTACTAATAACACTCGGCAGAATATCCTGCAGTGAAATGCGTTATCAGCTCATGTACATTTTTAATGCCCATGTGACTCCTTTTCATATTCAGAAAAATAAGAGGAAGAATCATTTCAGGCTTCATCGGCTTCATCCTGGAGTTGCTGCTTCTGGAGGACCAAACCTCAGGATTTATGCTCCTTTGTTGTTTCTATAAAAAAAACAAAGAGTGTCATGATGAGGTTTGATGTTTTTAATGAAGTTTTCTAACTATATACTACTGTTGTTGTTATGTCCAGAGAGCTGATCCCACAGCTGATCCCCGGAGGAGAGAGCTGCAGAAATAATCGGTCCTCCACCTGTTAGCTTCTCTCCCGGCGGCGGTCGTCTTGTGTTGTTTTCGAGCGCGGCGCCCGCTGAGCTTTATGCTGAAAGACTTTCCGCCTGCGTCCGGTCTCTGACTCATCTCTCTGCTCGGGGCTCAAAACGCATGCTACTGATTTCAGGCGTAAACAAACCCATGTTAGTAAAACAGACAAAACGCTGAAACACAGAGAAATCCAACACCTCCGACAGCACGTGGAGAACTCTGATGTGTCGGTATTTGTGAATGTTAGCCCCTCCGTCAAAAGCAGAAACAAGAGAAGAAAGTGAAGTCTGGAGCAGCTCCATAGACGATGAATGGGAGATGCTTAATGGTTTATACCCACATCGGCTCTATCCTGTTGTAGACCCATATACCCAGAACAACCCCTCAGTGCTCTCAGGGTAATTTCACATTCATTGTATATGGAGGAGTTTTATACTTGATTACTTCCCATATTTGAATGTAAGCGCTCCATAACTTCACAAAAATGACCAAATAAAAATACTTCTCCTTTAAATGTATGTTTTTTTTTACCAATTGACTGTATATAGTGCGCGTAGCCATGGTGACGTTTGAAGCCCTGAGTTCGGCATTTTGGGCCGTTGCCATCTTGACATTTTTGCAACCAGTGTAACGAAGTGACCATATTTGGACTGTTGAGGAGCAAGGGGTGGATCAGCACCCTTATTGGATCTGGATCCACCTGGATTCTGGTGTGAAGCTAACAAAAGTTAGCTTCTATAATTCAAGGTCAACTTTACAGCTAAGTGTTAAAGTCATCTTAGTAGCTAACTAGCATTGGTAGCGTGGTAGCCACCTGTCAATCAGCAGGTAAGCCCCGCCCCCTAAAGCATCCCCTGCTTCCTGGTCTGGTGGACTCTAAATGGACCATAATTTACTAAATGAACATCATGCTGGATTGAAGAAGACTTGAAACTAGATGTTGAGTCAACAACACGACGACGCGGTTCTATTCTTGCATCGTCTGCTTTGTCTCTGAAAAGTGATTTACAACTTGTATTACCTTCTAACCTTTTTCTGTCAAGCGAGTAAAATAAACAAACGCATCGATGCACCGGTGAGGATGTTTTTCTTTTAATATCATCCTGACAATTGGCCTGCGCCCGATACGTCTCTTGATGAGCGTCGCCCCGGAAACAGAGTGGAAGAAAGTGTGAAGTCTGTGTGTGTTTAACTAAATACTTCAGGCTCCGTTAGGGAAAGAAAAAAAAACACCCTGAAAGAAGAAAAAAAAAACTTAAATTGAAGTTGGTCCAAAATTACCACAGAGATTTACTGTCTGGTAATTGCTTGGTGTTGTAGCCGTTGTGTGTTTGTGTGTGTGTGTGTGAGAACACTCATTCTTCAGTTATTAGTGTCTATTCTTCAGCATGTGTTTGTGTATGTGCCTATCCCCCTAAGGTCATATCTCTGAGCCATCGGTCTCCAGACACCAGGCTGTAATTGCAAGTGTGTGTGTCCATACGTGTGTGTGTGTGTTCATGTGTGTTTCAGCTTAATTGAATAGGAGGTAAAGGCCACAGTGTTCCCCTATAGTGCCGACTGTAAATGTGGCTTCGCTGGTACGGAACCAAGGGGAGAAATGGAGCTCGGAGACGGAGAGAGAGCGAGATGACTATAAATTTGACATTCCTCCGAGAGTTTGAATAGAGAGAGAGGGACCGACGGAGAAAGGGAGCGTAGCTAAATGTGGGGGCTCCCCGATGAGATGGAACGAGTTTTTCTTTTTTAGAAAAAGTAAATGGGAACGCTGAAAAGAGAGTGAGAGAGAGAGAGACTTTATCTAAATGTGTCTCTCCCCAGCGAGAGGGCTTAGAGACCAGGGGAGCTGTCCTTGGTTCTGAATAAGCCTCTGGCAGAGAACCAAGTCAAGCAGTTAGCATTGAGCACATCACACGAGGGGGCTGAAGGCTCGTACGCCACCACTCTGTCATTGTCTCCGTCTCCATCCGTCTCCCTGTCTGTTGACCCCCTCCTCCGTCACCCCGGCGTGTTCGGCACTGCGAGGTGACAGAAGGGGCGTTGCAGCACGCCGTGTTTCAATCCGATGTGCACCGTTAGCTTGACAAAATGTTGGAAAAAGAAAAAGAAACTCTTGAATGTTCATCGTTGACCTTGGAATAGAAATAAACATAACACAAGGTCAACTTATTTTGTCGTTTCCAAAGCTTTCATTTGCTCTTTCAGGTGCTCTGTTGTCATGGAGATGGTTTATTATCGTCATTACTAGGAGATGAGATGAATAAAATGAATGGACCTTGGGTGGAGGGTTTTTGTGTGAAAAATCCATCCATCCATTTTCTACCGCTTATCCTGTATTCAGGGTCGCGGGGGGGCTGGAGCCGATCCCAGCTATCATTGGGCGAAGGCAGGGTTCACCTGGACAGGTAACCAGTCTATCACAGGGCTGACATGTAGAGACAGACAGGTAACCAGTCTATCACAGGGAGACATGTAGAGACAGACAGGTAACCAGTCTATCACAGGGAGACATGTAGAGACAGACAGGTAACCAGTCTATCACAGGGAGACATGTAGAGACAGACAGGTAACCAGTCTATCACAGGGAGACATGTAGAGACAGACAGGTAACCAGTCTATCACAGGGAGACATGTAGAGACAGACAGGTAACCAGTCTATCACAGGGAGACATGTAGAGACAGACAACCATTCACACTCACATTCACACCTACGGGACATTTAGAGTCACCAATGAACCTATCCCCATCCTGCATGTCTTTGGACTGTGGGAGGAAGCCGGAGAACCCGGAGAGAACCCACGCTTACACGGGGAGAACATGCAAACTCCACACAGAAGGAACCCGGGCCGACCCGGGGATCAAACCCAGAACCCTCTTGCTGTGAGGGGAGAGTGCTACCCACTACACCACCGTGCAGCCCCTTGTGAAAAATCCTTGATATGAAAACAAAATATTATCCAACAAAAAGTGGATTTTGTCATAGTGAGTTTGCAAATACAGTTGATATTGTTGGAGAGTAATTTGGGGCATTTTCCAAATGGATGAGTATTTTTCTTTTAGGTTTCTTCACACAGTTTGAAGGGTCAGTGTCTCATTGTTTAAGAAAAATATTTGAGGATTTGGTTCTGCAAAAAAGGTTGGAAATGAGGAGGAAAATACAACTTTTAACAACCGGAGGCCCGTTAAAAAGAATAGTTTCATGCTTATTGAAATACGCTTATTTGCTTTCTTGTCAAGAGTTTTTTTTTTATGAAAGTTGTAGTAACACAAACTATTTCCTGGCTGGGTGCTTTGACTTCCTAAAGTCTCCACTGGTTGCCTGTTGACTAGAAATAGTTCCATCCAAGGTGTCCCAAAAAAAACACAAATTATCATTTTTAAATGTTTTACATTTTCTTGTGTCTGTTTTTCTCAGCAACAATTAATATATAAAAACAGCCCACAAATACATACACAAAATTAAAAAGGCTCAGGAGTTTCCGAGAACAGCTGTTCACAGTTTCAACAAACATTAGTCAAAAAGGAGGAAATGGTGAATTTGTTGGGGACTACTTTCTGCTGCGTATTTAGCCACATTTGGTGCATTAGTGAGTATGTTTGGCAGCAGGACGTATTCGGGTTCATTAAAAATGAACTACCATGTGTGTGTGTGTTCACAGTAATGAAGGAACATGTCACCCAGTGCAACAGTGTGCCTCATTAGTGTTTTTTCATTCTTTTCTTTTTTTTTTTTTTACAACAATGGAGCTTTATGAAACAGAGAAATAAGCTCCTGATCTCATTCATATCAACAAAACAAAGTAGGCTGATTTTCTGAAACTGTACTCAGAGATATTAAAAGGACTCCATTAGTTCTTTGTGGGCGAGTCCAGACTTTAGGAGTCTTGGTAAAGGTCACCTGCAATGGTTATACATTGTTTCTCCCTCCTCATGTGACAACATTTTAACATTTTCCACACACTTTCCACAGCTTGGTCTGTATATGTGGAAGATATTTTTTTTTTACCTTTATCCCAATCTCATCTCATGTACTTGGGCTGTGAGGCAACATTTGGCTCCGGCGCTACACTTCCCTGACCTGCTGATTTGAACATGGTGAAAGCTATTGAGGTGAAAAAAAAGGTCCTGACCTGGGGAATGTTCAGGTGGGTGGACAAGAATTCCATTATCACGTAAAACAGAAAACGTTCTCCATCTTTCTACGGACCGCACACACACCACCGGCCACCTTGACATGATCTTTTTTTTTTTTATCCATGTCAAGACGGACTGAAACTGTAAAAATACACAAATATTAAGGTGTTGAAGGTCGCCTGCTGTCCCGAGATTTGTTCAGTTTTGATGACTTTTATACATATTCAAAGAAAAATTATATTATACACTCCACTCTATTAGCTACACTGGATTATGTCAACTCAAAACCCTAAATGTTGTATTTGTATTTATGTATTTTTGTATCTTGTCTTTTCCACTCGTGTCTGAATATAGATTTTTTTTATTCTGTATTTGTATTTGTCCAGCATCTGATATAAAGTGTCAAAAAAGTGCTATATAAGTCCTATGAATTATTATTACTATTATGTGTCGCTGGTACTCTCTAATGGTCGTGTGGTGTAAAATATATGCACCCAAATTTCATCCCGGGTCTTTGTGATGATGTTAAAGTGTGTTAAAACTGCCCCATTTGCCCAACAAATCTGTGTTTTACAACAAAAATGACAACAAAATGACCTCGGCTTCGACTCGGCATGTTTTTGATATTGTATCGTTAAAAAGCACTCGCCCTCCAACCAAAGAGGCTCGTAATTAAGATTCAGACGAGTGTAAATGGACCCAGGAGATGCAGAGATGATGATGGCGGCTGGCTGAGTTTATCTGTGTTGACAGGACAAGAGAGGAGGGCAGGGAGGAAACGGGGAGCAGAGGAGGAGGGAGGTACAGACATTTAGAAGGATTGTGATGGGGGAGATCTAATGTGTATATTTGGACCACTTAGCTTCATAGTTCTGCTTGGATTCACATTTAGGTTTCCCTCCGCTGCCTCTGCGTCAAAGAACAGCACATCTTGAACATTTGGTCGCTGTCAGGCTGAAACCTCATCAAGGACAGTTACTTTACAGGATGCTAATGTGTTTGTCTACATGTCTTATGTCTGTCTATGTGATCATATATTGAAGTCTATGAGAAAATGGTCCTACTTCTCTCTGCTGGCCACCAGGGGGCGACTCCTCTCTGGTTGTATAGAAGTCTATGAGAAAATGGTCCTACTTCTCTCTGCTGGCCACCAGGGGGCGCCTCCTCTCTGGTTGTATAGAAGTCTATGAGAAAATGGTCCTACTTCTCTCTTGATGTATTATCTCAGTAAACATTGTAAACATGAGTTTATGGTCTCAATCTCTAGTTTCAAGTCTTCTTCAATCCAGCATGATGTTCATTTAGTACATTATGGTTCATTTAGAGTCCACCAGACCAGAAAGTGGAGCAGCGTTTCAATAACAGTTTGAGTCGCCTTCGCTCACTTGCCCTCAGCCCTTGCTATGACGTCACATGGAGGCCACTTGGAGGGCGGAGGGAAAGTGGGCGGAGGAGGAGTGACAGAGGTAAATGGAACTCACCTGCCCTCAACAGCCCAGACAATCATGGATCAACCACACGTTGTTGGAGTAGCGCTATACTGCCTATTCCAAATTACACAAAATATGCGGAGACTCATTTCATTGAGACAAAGACGTATTCTACGCTTGATGGCAATACGTTGGC
This sequence comes from Eutrigla gurnardus, assembly GCF_963514095.1. Classification (NCBI taxonomy): domain Eukaryota; kingdom Metazoa; phylum Chordata; class Actinopteri; order Perciformes; family Triglidae; genus Eutrigla; species Eutrigla gurnardus. The sequence continues at coordinate 29,873,748 of NC_139919.1, read as the reverse complement.
TTATATACTTACACTTGTAAACGGTGGGCTCTGCCATAACTCTGCAACAGACAGTCTAATTGCACAATTTAAGAAAATTAATTAAATTGAATTCATTTTCTACTTTCTTCTTTCTTCTTCTTCCTTGGTGGTGAATAGACAGCAGACAATGGTGTTTGAGGTTCATTATCGCCACCGCATGGACATATTTTTCGTGCACCACTGCAATGCATTGTGGGTGATATACAGCTCTGAAGTGACCATCGTTGTTCACTCGATCACTCAGCCCTCAAGAGTCGATCTCACGGAGTTCACTTCAGCTGTTCAGAGAAATGGAACAGCCCTTATGATGGCGGCGGGGATTCCCCCGAGGGCAAGTGCTTAGGGCAAGTGAGCGAGGGCGACTCAAACTGTTTTTGGAACGCAGCCCAGGAGATGCTTTAGGGGGCGGGGCTTACCTGCTGATTGACAGGTCGCTACAACGTTTGAGGATCTGATGGAGTTGCAAAATTCAGTCACAAGCTCTTTTTAATATTTTTTTACGTGCCTAATTTGTAAAACCTACCGACAGACAAAGAGAGGGACCAAATGTGTTTTACGCTTAAGAAATTAAGCAACGCTGTAAAAAATGAGACAGCTTCAAGGTCTGACTTTGTCGCTGCATGTCTGTCTGTCTGACTGTCTTGTCTCCGTCTCATCAAGCGTCTCCTCAACCGTCCGTCCATCTGTCAGCCTGCGTCATTAGAATGAAGATAAAATGCTCAGAAGTAACCTTAGAGAGAAAAAAACAAAGACATCGCCTTGTGTTTCCTGTAATCGTGGCATCAGCCAAAGCTGCGGTCATATTTCAGCGCCATTCATATTTGCCAACCTGGCCAATATTTTAGCAATCATATTAACCTTGCCAGCCAACATCCCAACATTTATATGAGCCTCCCTGGCCAATATTTGAGCGTTGCATCAGCCACGTTGCATCTGTTCCCCGTCCCAACATTTGAATCCCCCCCCCCCTCCTTTCACGCCAGCCAGCAAGACATCATTTTATGGCCAGCAACAGTAAATTACCAGAAGTAGCCTTTTCTTCATTTCAGTGAGCATCTTTAAGACGAGTGGGTAGGGGAGAGAGGGATGACCTCGTCTTTGAAAAAATGCACCTAAAAAACCCATTTGCCAACAACGAAGAGAGCGGTCCAGCCTCCACGTAGTATCTTTGAGGCGTTGAGATGGATAATTATGGGATACTTGGCCGGCGAGTAGGGAGCAGTATATTGATGCAGGGCTGCAGTCAAGACCCCTTTAAAAGTGGTGACACACATTTAGATTGTGAAGCTGATTATTTGTATAATTGGGGCGTAATTAGTAGGAAAAAGTACGCTAGAGAAAAAAAAATTCAGAAATGTAATCGTTAGGTCCACTTGCTTGCCCTTCTTTATCCAATGGGGTCACTTTGAATGGAAATGCTTTAGTTGGTATCATGTGACCTATAGATAATGTGTGTGTGTGTGTGTGTGTGTGTGTGTGTGTGCGTCCTTCTGTTTTGATGGAGCAACAAGGTTTCAATGTTCCAGCAGGATTTTCAGATTTTGCACAGGATCAGAACAGAAGTTGAGGCCTTATGCAGCTTTTTTTCTGGCACTGGGGAGGCTTCATCCCAGCATTTCATCAAAACGGTTTCTATGACAACAATATCTCCACAATATATCACCACTCTAACCACTGTTGTATGATAGACTCGCAAGAAGACTATCTAGTTGTTTGAGTTTTTTTCTCCCACCATGAGCACCGGAGGATGGGTGCTTCATACTTTGTATGATGAGCTTCTGACAATCAGAGAACAAGTACAACACTTACCAGCAACATTCAGTCCGTCCAGCTGAGCTTCTCCCACAAAATGGGCTTTTCTGTCTTCGTGATGATAGTTTCTGTCTGAAGACACGGCCAGAACAAGCTCCAAGAGACACTTTTCTCAAAAGTTTGGAGATTTTCAACTTTAAGTGCTCAGAAAAAGGATATTTGGTGCAGGATGTGCAGACACTCCCTGCTCTTTGGGAACAATTGTTAAAAAAACAGTAAACAGTTGCTACGTGGACACAGGACCTTATTGCTACGTGGACACAGGACCTTATGCATATTGCATTAATTACTCTTTGCACAGGTGTGAGGACTATAGATGGCTGCAGGTAAAACCTTTTAAATGCTGAAGTACATCCTCTCCGATTGCCAAGAGGCCAAGAGATGATGAACACCACAACAGGATATCTCCTCATTCCAGACTCACATCCCTGCAAAACAAATCAGCCTCCAATCTGACAGAGACATCGTCCGTCTTTCATCTCCCATAATACGTGAACACGTGAAGCTCCTGTTTCGAGGCGTCCCTTCCCCGCGTGGATCAGAGTCGGCCAGCGTGTTGTTGTGGGTGCTGGGTCGGATTCTTTTGTTATAATGAGCCGACTGCAGCGTCTGTAACCTGCTGCGGAGACCAGACATCATTTATACCCGGGACAAACAAGCCACACACGCACGCACGCACACACACACACACACACACACACACACACACACACACACACACACACACACACACACACACACACACACACACACACACACACACACACACACACACACTGCTGCCAAAAGCACCATCCATTTAATAGAGACGAGTCAGAGAGAGGGCAGGCTGCACGCTGCCAGCACCGCCGAGCCCGGCAAACACACAGCTTCATAAAGTACATTTATGTGCAATGATTATTTGTTACGAGTTCATTTGTGAATATTTTAAAGTATTAAGGGGGTCCATCACAGGTTTTTATTTTTATTATTTGAAAACATGTATTATAAAACTGAAAAATTCTAAAAAAAAATAATAAAAAATATAATGAGAAAGTCAAGGATGGAATAAACAAAAATTTTATGGTGAAATTTAAGTTTTTCTAATCAAGTTGTTAAATGGTGAACACGTAATGGGGCAAATAACAGATCAATTAACATTTTAAATTTAGTTTGTGGTTAATATGGGGGACATATTTTGTGTTTACCAGTAACTTACATGCTGTGATTCTTATTGTAAGCCAGTTTTAATTGGTGTAAACTCCCTGCTTATTTGTGCTGAATATCTGGACTGACAATTAAAAAAAGCCAGTATATATTTTTTGCACTTAACTCTTCTTCTTTATGATGTTACTTTGGCAATCTAATGCCGTGTTTTTTTTTCTTTTTCGCACCGTTAACGGTAACTTGTCGAGTCCTAATCCAACTTATCCTCCACACCAGAACTGCATTGCACAGCTTGATACCCCCCTAACTGTGCGTCTCCTCCCACTCCGGTCCAGTGAGTCACCAAAACACCAAACATGCGCCGGCGAGGAAAGAATCCTTTGATTGGCCGACAAAAATAACACTTGTCTGGCTGCAGAACTCGAAAAGCCTTGAAAATACTTGTAAATATTACTTGAGCGAGTCAACTAATTGCCAGACCTTTCTCCTTTGGACTGGTTATACTGGTGTGACACTGGACGGCATTGCACGCTCAGCAAAGATTCCAGACTAAATAAGCTTTTGTTTTCGTCCTTTTAAGAAAGGCACATCTGTTTTAAGAGTGTGATATCAGGGTGAAACTCATTTCCTCAGCTTTGCCCCCTCAGTGTTTTGGTTTGGCGCGCGGCCAAGAAGTCCACAGGGACGATGAGGTGAATGGCTTGGCCCGCTGACTACCTTTAGTTCCTTATTTCTTTATTTCCCGGATTGTTTCTCTAATATCCAGGGGGGTTCAGGGTTATGACCCAGTGCAGTGGCTGCCAATCTGTTCAGAGCAGCAGCTCACATCCTGCAACCACAAAAAAAACATCTGCAGCGCCAGTTATTGATCGGAAATGTCACATAAAGCCTTCGACATGAGAAAGGGTCAATAAAAAGTAAGTTAATACTGCTCACGGGCCACTAATTAATTCAGAGATGATCAAAAGTGAACAGATTGCTCAAGTTATTTCTTCCTCATTTTCATGACAGTTAAGTCAAAGATGGATCGTTTTTAAAATGCATCTTTTTTCCAAGTAAAACATCCCGAGTGGTTTGCTTGGTATCTTCATTTAGATTTGAAAACAAAGAGGGGAAAGCAGGAAGCCACAGAGAAATGCCTTGGGACTTCTGATAGAAGTGCAGATAAATGAGAGGGCAACAATCAGTTCAAACACTACTATTGTCGAGGTGTGTTTCTCAACACCTGGTGAATTTAGGTCCAATATCTCCTTTTTAACTCTGTTTTGGTCTCCACCAACTCATGAATATGTTAACCAGCTTTTTTGCTTTAATGGCTAACTTTTTGCTGTTAAAAGGTTGTGAATGTTGACTGTCTGTATGTTTTTGCTGGATATATAGCAGACAGGGAATTTATCAGAACATTTTCATTGAAAAAAGCTGACTGCTCAGAGTGAAAACAGTAAAGTTTTGAGCCGTAAAACCAAAACAATGAGCTAAAGAAGCTAAAAGACTGTACACTGGAGCTGGCTTGCAGAGTATAATTATAATGGTTTCTTGGTTTGTCACTTAGAGAAGCAGCTTTCCCTTCAAATATCATCATTATTTTCAACATTTATTCATCAAACAATATTGATTATTGTACCTTTACGCATGAAAATATAGCTGTGCTACATATTTTGGGCTTCTGATTCACCCAAACCAACATTTCCAGAAGTAATTTGTTATGTTTTCCATGGTAAACATTTGAATAGTGAAAGGCAGGTTTATCCTCAGCTATTAGAGAGTGGAATCACCATCAATGGTTTTCTACAAGCCATTAGCTCGTGTGATTTATTCCCACAAGCTTTAGCAACAATCCCACCAATTGGACACGTTTTTGTCACAATAGCACCAGAACCTGGTCCAAACCACAGAGCGGTTGATAGTCGGAGCGGAGCCAGGCAATGTTGGCTGGTGAGCGGGACGTGTTGCTAATTAGCACCTCTCCTCCACCAGTTTTAGTACCGAGGCGAATGTCTCATTGCTGTGGTAAGTGGGAAAATGAGCAACAGATCAATGACTGGCATGCTGTGTAGGACAAAGAGTACATTGTTGTGCATTTCCTATAATAGATAAATATTATATACATTACATTGTAACATATAAAAAAGGTGTGAAAAGAAAAGGAAAGTGAACTATGAATGTAAGGCTGGTTGGTGTTGCAATTAGATAATAAGCTTCTATCGACCCATCACTCAATGCTACATTTGCATAATTTCAATGATTTGCATAATTCGGAATGGAAGAGCGATGGTGTCTCTGCTTTTCACTCATTACTGAAGAACAGAGTATTATAGTATTAATGTGGTTTCAGTTACGTTTTCATCCCAAAATAGACCCATCCTGGCATCCGAACTGAAAAAGGATGAAACAAGATGCAATCAAAATGAGCCCTGCCACCCACCGCTGCCTGTGGCCGAGTCCTCAATATGCATTATGTCCACTCCGTCAGATTGCTTTGTGTTGTGGAGATCGTGGTGTTTCCCACCCTAATGTGATGAAGCCATTAGCCATCTCTTGGGGGGGTTGTGGGGTCCATCAAGACATGAAAGCATGTCATACCATTATAGTGGTTAAAAAGATTAACCCTTCCTGTCACTCCCAAGGACTTCACCCATGTTTACACTTTGGTTTCAGTTTACTCTTTAGACAGAATGTTTTATGAGTAACATGAAACTAGAGGAGTAGAGAAGTGAGAACTGCTTGACAATGTCAACTTCAAGATCAGTGTCAGTGATGCTGTCAGTGAACTCACCGCATTTCTTTCTAGAAAACAAAATATGATGCATGCTTACGTCACCTTGTACCAACCAATTTCAACCAATTATATCATGACATCCATCCATCAATCAATAAGATCTAAAGAAGGCCATGTTGAAGACCAAGCCAACTATCCAATTAAATTCCTCCCAACTTTATTTCTGATCCCGTTTCACTGAGGAATACATGACCAATCGGGAGCTAGATACTCTCAGCTTGACTTTAATAAACAGCAATCGTCAAGTTTCTTGTTCGACAGTTCGGATCCCTCTAGCGTAGCCTACACGTTTCTCTTGTCAAACCAAAACTTACTTCTTTTTTTTCTCTTTTACAATATTTCAAGCTTTTGATTTCTCAGAGGTGTACGCGGGTTAGGATCTGTAGCAGAGTTCAGCTCCAAACCTCAGAACCCCAACTCCCATGAGCGCCCAGCAGCACACTGCCACGGTTTCTGCTCAGCCTGTTTCTGTGGGCAAGAACAGAAAAGTTAACTCATTCCTGTGAGCCAAGCTTGAAAACAGGAATGTAAACGTGTCTTTCCGTGGGTATTATTCAAATGCCTGCGCCTAGAAAGCAAAATGAAATTTGGTTTATGTAGCCAAACAAAAATCAGCTCTTTCTTTCAATCCAGAGCTAAACTAACACTGATTGCAACAGCTCCAAACCTCAGCACTGGTTGTTTTCATATAAAAGCTGTCAGTCAGTGGATTCCCTCAGTCCCTCGTCCATCTGAAAACCTGCAGGAAAAATTCATCTAAAAAACCTGAACCTGAAGTGATCACTCCCGTGAGTTCAGCTTCTAACTCCTCGCCTGTTTCTCAGGTTTGCACACGTGTAGGACTACAGTACAAGTTGAAGACATTGGAAAGTAACTAATTACATTTAATAAAGTCATTCTTGTTGCAAAAAGGGAAGACTCTTGCTTTTTCGTCACATTTATGAGATTACAAAAGAGCCGTGCAGTTTCTAGTTTGTGGAGCGTACAGTTGGATGGATCTTTACGACGTCCTAGGAAATGGCCTCAAGGGGTAGAAAAGCAGACAAAAAGATGAGTGAGTATTTCAAGTGGAACTCATTTCTTTAAACATTATGTAGGTATGTTCATGAATCATCACACAGGGCCACCAGGGGGCGACTCCTCTCTGGTTGTATAGAAGTCTATGAGAAAATGGTCCTACTTCTCTCTGCTGGCCACCAGGGGGCGACTCCTCTCTGGTTGTATAGAAGTCTATGAGAAAATGGTCCTACTTCTCTCTTGATGTATTATCTCAGTAAACATTGTAAACAGTTTATGGTCTCAATCTCTAGTTTCAAGTCTTCTTCAATCCAGCATGATGTTCATTTAGTACATTATGGTCCATTTAGAGTCCACCAGACCAGAAAGCAGGAGATGCTTTAGGGGGCGGAGCTTACCTGCTGATTGACAGGTTGCTACCACGCTACCAATGCTAGTTAGCTACTAAGATGAATTTAACACTTAGCTGTAAAGTTGACCTTGAAGTATAGAAGCTAACTTTGTTAGCAGCTTCACACCAGAATCCACAGGGATTCAGATCCAGTAAGGGATCCACAGTCCATATATGACTCTAACCTTTAGGCATTAAAACTGTAGTCCACAAACCAATGGGTGACGTCATGATGTCTATAACGTTTGTGGTATATATTTAATATCTGCATATCTGTAAGTACCAGTCAACTAGTCAGATTAACAGCACTGGGATATTTTATTTCTTGTGATTCTACAGGGGAGGAGAGCAGCAGGAAGACAGTAAAACACCCAGAACAAAAGATTTAATTAGCTTAAATTACCTTTAATGAAGGGTGATTTGTCTGCATGAAATAAAGAGAACCAAACTGGACTTTTGTTGCGGGTTATCAACACTGATTCATCCGCATCTCTCTGCAAATGATGTAACACTTGTAAGTGCAACCACGCTTGTTCCAGTTTCCCGTGGTAATCACCTCCTCCCCTCTTCCCTTTGGTAAGGGCTGCCAAACACCGCTGTGTTGCATCTTTGAAAGCCAGAGAAGTCAGAGAACAGTCAAAGCAGGTGGTGGAAAACACTCTTTGAAACAATTTTCTGCTCAGCGGTGTTGAATCCTTTTTTGTTTTTTTTCAGTACGCAGAGGGCAGACCGCGGGGCGATCACACTAGATATTACAAGGAGCCATTTATGAGCTACTTAACGAGGGGGTCATTAGTGCAGACGTTACCTCGATACACAAGTAATTAGCAGCTCTAAATAGGCGTTGAATTATTTATCATTTTTAGCTCACATTTCTCTTTTATGTATGTCATCCTCAACATCGCTGTGTTCTATTTCTGTCGGTGAATCTTTCAACTCAGGCTGCATTATATGTCAGTTTTGTGTTGACTTTTCGCCCCGTTCGCCGTTTTGTCTTCTACGTCCAACCTCACTGCCAGACTAAATGTTGATACTGGACGATTCCTAAGAAGCACTCGACGACCAACTGCTCGCCAGCGTCATAAAAACTTGAACGTGTGGGAGCGCCCGTCCTCTCCAGGCCTTAGAGTCGTCGCTCCTCATTAATCTTTTAAACCAACTGGTAAGTCGGGAGCACTTTCACTACAATTACCATTATTAGTCCACTTTCATTGCATTGTTTAAATGCACAGAGAAATTGGAGACAAATCATAGTCGGTCTTAAGTCTCCAGTTGGAGCAGCAGCAGCCGTGGTCCAGGCAGTAAGGTCAGACCGGCCCAGAGTGACTTCACGCCATGCTAGCTTAGAGCACTTATTTCTAACCCTGCAGCAATTTCCCCTTTGCACTCCGAAGTCTCACCACAGCCGGTGGGCATCGGGCATCATGGGAATGTCTCCTTTAAACTGGTGAAAGCTGCTCCCGTAGCGTCCCAGAGCGTCACCGGTGAGATTTACGTTGATGGGTGACACATTTGCCTCTAACTGCCTTCAAATATATCGAGGATTGACATAATATTTGTTCCCCAGCAAAATTAACTCTTGTTCAGAGGGTGAATTCTCATCAGGGATACGAGCCAACTGTGGCCCTTTGTTTACATCAGAATATGAAGCAGTGATTTATACTCATGCCTTTTTCTCCCTTCCAGTAGTTAGTCTTATGTCTGCAGAAACTCTGCTGAGTAATAATTGCAGTGGCTTCCCCTCTGTTGCAATACGTTGATAAATTATAGCTCGAATGAAATGTTACCCAAGTGCTGATTTACAAAAGAGGCCAAAACACACAAATGGCATAGTTTGGAGGGGTTTTTTTTCAGGACAACCCAGTGGATTCTTCTTCATATGTCCTAGCTTCATGTGTCATAAATAAGTTTAATTAAAACGTAAAATCAAGTTACCATATAAGGGTGTTTTTGCACGTATTAGCAGATGTTAGCTTGCTGACCTGCGTTCACACTGCAGGCAAATCTTTTTGTTTCTGAAATCAGATCTTTAAGACAGACTGATTAACAAGTGATCTGATCCAGGTTTTTGGGTACCGATACCAAACCATGAGAGAATGGAGATTGCCATCATTACGCCCTCCTTACAATCACAATGTCGAGTGGCGGTGCGGAAATCCTCCATCCTCCATGGACAAACTCAGCGACCGAAGAGGTTGGTATACGTTCTGACGCTCTGTGCTGTCGCCATGGCTACAGGCTTCAAAGATCTCTGCTAGTAGTGAGTGCCTGCTAAAAAGACACTTTGAAATCAGAGTTGAGCATCCGGGCTAAGACGCATCTGTAATAATTTGATTGGGATCACATTTCAAACCTCCTCCAATTGTGGTTTGGATTTGCGAAATAATCCCCCCCAAAAAACTCACATTTCAATCTGGATATGCCCAAAAAATAAAACAGATTTTCCAAACAAGGCCCAAGATGAAGGCCAGCATGTTGCCTTTGTCGTTGTGAGCCTGTTAGTATGTTGATGTTACCATTTCAATGCAGAAAAGCAGCTTCCCTGAGTTTCTAGCAGACCGACTGCTCTGGTGTCTTCCAAACTCCCCCAATTCTCCTTGACCTCCTTTCTCCTCGCCTTTTCTTCTTTCTTTTCCTACAGTTGTATCGACTTATTTTCCTCAGCTCACCGCATCTTATTATCTACACGTGTTGAATGCATGTAGGAAAACATGCAACCTCGGTTATTAGTATGAATAAACCATGAAGCATCCGTCCTAGAAGCCTTGAATACTCACATTCTCCGTTTGTCCCTCATGATCTTCCTCTCGTCTCTCATCATGTCTTTCACTTGCTCTTTTCCATCTCCTTATCTCTCTCCCCCATCTCCCCTTTACTATCTCTCCCTCCTGACTTCAGATGAGTTCATTTCCTCCCCGAGAGACTTGCCACCCACAGTTCTCTCTGATGGAACTCAGACGCCTCAGAACTTTGCTGTTAAGATTCAATTTGTTCTGACCCGAGCGAGGGGCGTTGAACGCCATCATTACACCGTTGTATTAAGGAGGAACGGGGACGATGGCGTCGCGGCGGCGGGAAGGGGACGGATCGGATCCTGAACGTAATCATCACTAATGCCCCCCCACCCTCAGAAAGCAGAGAGTATCAAACGGGATACGGGGTTATGGTAATGGTGTGGAAAAGGCTGATTGAGGTTTCAGTAAATTAATTAGGCCCCGGGAGAGGGTTGGACTAAGGGAGGCGAGTTGGATTGCGATTGCAGAGAGAGAGAGGCGGGTAAGTGGAGGGTGATGAGTGGGCCGACGCATAGAACAGAAAAAGACGGAAATGAAAAGAAATAAAAGCGGAGACTGGCTGAGATGAGGAAGGAATGTGTTGGGTGCAGATGAAGGGGAGAGAGGGGGAAGGCGGGGCAGGGGGGAGGGGGGTTGTGGGTACAAAGAGAGGTAGAAAGAAGGTGGATTCACGTAGAAAACTAAGCCGGGAAACAGAAGGGCATGCTAGGTTGAGGGGAGTTCTTGCCTTGAACTCAAAAAGAAAGATGGAGAGAAGAGACAAACAACAAAATTACCTTAATTATAAAACACTGCTATAAATATAAGCCCCAGCATGCTTTCTTTATCCCCAGTCCAAAGCACGGCACTTTCCAGACGAGGAGAAAGAAACAAATGAGTGTGTCAGGGGGAGTGAAGTGAAGTGAATACAGAGAGAGAATGTAGAAAACGATGCGAACAGACAGACAGACAGACAGACAGAGACAGTTGAGACAAGACAGTGTTTAGTTCAAAGTATTTCGGCGGAGACAGAGTAGCTTCTAGTCTCCGTGTAAATGTCAAGCTCCCACTTCCACATAATGACCCCGAATCACCAACAAGTCTGTCCAGCAGACGAACAGCTCACCGACCATGTTAGCTCCGGGTGCTTGCACTGGAAATAATCAGGACCCAAAAGGTGGTGTAGTCGGGGGATTAAGATCCCATCATACAGTTGTCCTAGAGAATACAGGACACAGCTAACTGCTAAATCCTCTACACAACACTGGATGATACAATGCAAACCTACCACCAGGTATGGTATAAAACAATATCTTGGATTTACAATGGTATGCTCAAGGCGAGGGAAGGGTTGTGGTTATGGTTATCAATTTGTTCCTAATATTTCTGTTTCAATAGAGGACAGAGAATATAAATTCACACCAAGCGAGTTGCTGGAGTCGAGCTGGAAGAAAGAATTGCTACTGGTTGTAATCATTTCAATTCATTACACAAGCGTTGCTTGTCCTGCTTTAATACTTTTTATCTGAATTGGAGTGAAACACATTTTTCTGTATCTAAGCAGCGACTCTGCTCGGATCTTAACAGAATGGAGCGAATCTGACCAGGGACCACATCGACTCACAGATCAGCCATTTGCACTGTAGCGATTGTCCTGTTAGGGGATCAGTTTGCTGCCAGCAGGACTTCCTGACCTCTCCCGGGGCAGTTTTTCCTTTTGTTTTTCAAAGACTCTCTCTTTTGGGAAAATGTTTCAAGGCTTTGGACATGATGAATGTCGGGCTGCAGCTCCAGAAAATCAAACGGCAGCCATCAAAGAGCAGTCAGTAAAGAGAGAGAGACAGAGAGAGAGAGAGAGAGTCTTAAATTTTAATAGACTCAGAAGTTTTCTATAAGTGACACAGAACAAAACACTGTCACATTAAAGAACCCTTTAAACAAACATATGGGTAATTCAGATGACCTCACCTTAGTGATGGTTTTTTTAACCTCTTTAAACACTTCAAAACATAATTTAATCCTTTGGTAATCGTAATTACCTATTGTAGATGCTCTCGGGATTCTTTGCAAACTACTGCGATCTGTTTAAAATGTGATTTATATTTACTTAAAAGTGCTGCTCCCACTTGAGGGAAATATAAAACTTGAGGGCAACATAAATCAAGTGCACCTCCAGTGAATCAAATGCGGTGTGGTGAGGGGGGGTTATATATCTCCTGCTCCAGCACTTAACCCTTCGCCCAATTAAAGGGCAGCAGCTCGATGATGGCGACTAGCAGAGAACAGGTTGGGTTTGGCAGCTTCCTGGTGTAGATAAACAGAGAGTAGAGGCAGGTTGGTCCGTGCTGTACCTTTATGGTTGTTATCTTTGAAGTTGCCTTTGACAGATTACACTATGTAAGGACCACCAAAGCAGATTCCTTGTATGTGAAGACCTGGTTCTGGTTCTGATTGGGATCTTTAATTTGATTAGAGAGATTGTAGCTATGTCAGCTGATCCTGAGACTCTCCGGCCATCGACCTGACCACGGATCGGCCTCCGAGAATCAGGGACTATATTTCTGGGGTTCGGGCGTAGCCAGCGGACATCAACGCCATCCATTTCCTTCTGTGCACGCTGCTCGTTTACAGTCCGATTATTATTTTGAGACGCACTGAAACAGGTAATACCAATCACCTAATGCAAGGACGACTTCAGCGCTCTCCCAGAAGTAATGGATCGATGCAGACTGCAGCCATCTCTGTAATGCATGTGGATACCGTACACAATATTACACATTGGCAAGCGGTTTGGGAAGCCTATAAATAGACCTCAGTCTTGCCTCATGTCCATGGTTAAGGCCAGATATTCGTCAGAAATTAGCTTTCAAATTCCAGCAGACACATACAAGCACGTTTTGAGCAGAAAAAATCATAAGCCAACAATAATCTTTGTGATCTCAATCTATAAATGCATTTATATAGGTCTTTTCTAGCTAACTACAGGAGCTGTAGTTAGCTAGTAGTCACTTTTACCCGTTCTCACACACATTCATACACTGATGGCAGAGTCACCGACACATGACAATCTATTCATACACATCCATCCATCGTCTACCGCTTATCCTGTATTCAGGGTCACGGGGGGCTGTCATTTGGCGAAGGCAGGGTTTAACCTGGACAGGAACAAACAAAATAACATATAGAGACAAACAGCCATTCACATCTTGCCCTTTCACCATGCAGACTGGAGGAGCCGGGATTTGAACCACCAATCTTCTCATTGGAGGACAACTCGCTCTACCTTTGAGTCCCAGTTTCCAAGCCCTCCTTTAGATATTTTGGACTTGGCTTGATTATTATACTGATTGTGACTGTCTAAGTGTAGTATTCTATCGGCTTGATTATTGTGAGCACAATGTGTTCTGCATTAAATCAGGGACATTGTGAGAACCCATTATGCCAAGGACAGCACAGAGGGAAGAGTGACAACAGTAACCTCCGAACCGATGAATGGATGCCGGGGCGAAGGTGGAGAATGAGCAGCAGCTGGAGCGCTGAACGACAGCGTAGCTTTCAGGGGAGCAGCAGTGTAGCACGAAGCGTGAAGCAAAAAGACATCTTCAGCCAAGTTCACACAACTCGACTTTCAAAGCCGTTCAGATGACACAACTATCTTGTAAATCAGGATTTTTGAAGTAGTTCAAGACGGGTGATGGGGGGTTCACAACCTCAAAGACACGCCTGAGGAATACCAGATGACTTTGTCTGGACTCCAAACTATGTTTCATCATGAAAACACTCCAGAGGTGACTTGGTACATTACGTGATACCATGCGTGTAGTTGATTATCATCTCATCTTACCATTTATTCCATTTTCCTCTCTAACTTTGGTCCAAATGCAACTCATAGCTCTCCGATACTCTCCGACAGGTCCACATATTTAGCCTGCTAAACATTTGGGATGTGTCGGTGATGCATCAGCGAGCTTCAAACAGTTCACACGTTGCTCCGGAGCAGCAATTTGCGAGCACTGTTGCCAACGCTGGTTTGGCTCTGATGTGGAGCGTTTGGCGGGGAGCTCCAAAACTGCTGGCGACTAGAACATCAGCGGCTGAAGTCGTTAAAAGAGTGAACGAGACATTTAATACATCACCGTGATTGAAGGGCGTGTTGGATATATGTTGTTGTAAGACGAGTTGCAAGCTGACTTGAGTTAACTGCCTAAAATATCTGAGTTTATAACTTCCACTGTTATCTCAGTTTATTCCTCCAATAATTAGTCTAAAATCATCTTCGGGTGCTTTTGGCAAACATCCTCCATTCTTAGCTCAACTCCAACCAGTTATTAATATGGTATTTTATTAATATGGTATATTGTAATGGATTATACAAAAAGATTATAATGCCTGTAAAAATGTACATAATATATTACAACTATGAGAATTAAAATGCACCATCATCCTTTAAAAAAACGTCAGTGAATGACATGAATTATTATCATTGTTGCATTTTAACTCATTATAAAATACTTCATATGATGTGTGATGATTATTGATATAAGCATTATGAATATATAACAACTATAATTCCACAGTGCTATAAGCAGATAGTAATGCATTATAGCCGTGGGTGTCGTCTCACAATAATATCTAACATCTACTATAGACATTGTAGGAGGACAGACTGGATTCGAGAAATTGTTTATTTGATGCAAAGAGCGTTGTTGTAAGTTGTGATCAAACTTACTTGCGTGCCCCCCTCCTAGTAAAACACTCATTCTGTTCAGCCATTGATCTCTTCATACCTCCTACATAACACATATTCATCGAGTGGTATTCAGTCGATGACTCAGTGAGAAACTCTACATGGATTAAGTGGAATATAATGTCTTCCACTGTCGAGGAGCCAGATGGAAGATCGTTTTTTTCTCCCTGTTAATGGCAGAGTATGAGCATGATGTATTTAAAATAGGTTTTTCATTTTTTTTTTAATCATAGATTAAAACTCGCCTCTGAATGCTTTGGTTACGGGTTGCACATGTTCACGCATATTAATGAGGTGAGATGAGAGAAACGGCATGCGTGCGTTCTGTTTTGAAGGTGCACGTTCTTTAGATCACAAATCAGCTCACAGAGGAAATATTCCACCCAGACGCAGCTCGCCATAATTGATATACAGCTGTGGGATGAGAGTCTTAGCCAATGAACAATGACTTATTCATGTCTTCCACTGATCATAAGCCAGCTCCAAATGCAGAATTCTCTGTAATAGTCAGTCACATAATGACACACAATTATGATAAAACAGACAATTAATTTGATACGTATCAGTATATTTCTCCTTTCAAACAGCAGCGACAAAGTCCTACGAAGCGAGAGGAGCATTTATATCTTCACTAACACGCAGCTTCAATGTGGCGAAGAGGTCGAGATGGTAAGATGCCCTCTGGGAAGAAAGACTTAATAATGTAATAGTCAGTGCCATCATCGCTGCCCAGAATCAAGAGGTCCAGGTCTTTCTACGTGGTGGAAGCCAACTGGGTAAATACGCATAATTAAAATACACGTTTGCATTATTTAGATCATGAAGGCTGGACGGCCAATGCATTCATAATGAAGTTGAGCAATGGTGGAATTATCCAGGTTATAGTATGAAAATGAAAACGACTTGTTCTGCTAACAAATATCCCCTCAGAGTGGTATTCCTCTAATACAGGATGAGATTGTTACTGATGAGTCATTGTTCAAGCAGCTTTTTACTGCTGTAGCTGCTTCAGATGGAGCCAAATAAAAATATATTTATAGTTTATATACAGTTAGTCCAGAAGTTAAGTCCTTTGGTTTTCAAAATATGTTCAGGCCCCAATTAAAGTTTCATAGGATACATTAAGTCAAATATTTTCATTTATTACATATATTATCTATTATTGCCAACACTTGAACCATAACCCGACACGATGTGCCTACAAGAGAAGATATTCTCTCATGTTCAGTTGTTGTGTTCTCATGTAAATTTGTTGGTTGCAAAGTGTGAGCAACGAGAGACGCAGCAACGCAAAGGCATCTGATCAAGTACCATCTTATGCCACGGATTGATAGATGGGGCATCCAATCAGTGACAAGCAATCATTGTCCACTTGAAAACGCCGTTGCGTTGCCTCTTTTCCTGTTTTGACCCTCTGAGCCACCGTACTATTACACACACCATTCAGAAAATACATACAATATGAGAAATGACAAATATCACTAGTAAGTCGTCATTGTATGAAGCAGCTGGTGAATGTGTTAGTTCGTATAGTTGATTATCGCAGCAGGATCCAACTAAGTAGCACTTTTTATAATGTTTTTGCTTAACTTGAGATGTTTGTTCTGCAGAAATGAGAAAACAGTAGCTTGTTGAACGATGTTATTTCCCCGCTCATCTTTCCTGTGTTGTTGTATAGCCCCATCAACTCCAACCAGCAGTCCCCACAGTCTGTGAGATGATGAAGGAGGCACACAGCTGGTGGCATGAACACACCGCTGAGTGTGTCATGGCTTTAAATACTCCGTCTCAACAAACAACTCATTTGACTATGACTGAACTTGATGATCTACTTTGAGGTGAAAGTAGCACTTCATCCCATCCTTTTACACGTCACCCCCAAAAGTCATGAAACTCAAACATCCGTCTGGATACAATTCAGTGGCAGCGCAGCAAGAGTGAGACTCTCAGCGCCATAAATGTAATGTCATCTTTTTGTTCTGGAGCTTATCTGGCCTTGTCGACATGCATTTAGCGAGTGTGACAATGGAAGGCTCTAATTTCTCCACATCGAAAGACGCAGCAGTAGCTCTTTTTGGCACCTTTACAGTGGGAGCCATTAAACCGCTATTGTCCAGCGGCCGGGAGTAACGCTATATTAATTAGGATGTACGGCGCCTGCTCTGAATGTAAAGTGAGTCAATTAGTTTGCATATTCACTTCAGTCCAGCGCCTCAAGTCCAAATGCCCTTTAGAATCACAAGTGTGGACATATTGGATTTCTGCTGCTCTCTCTGTCTCTCTCAGGATTCTCTTTCTCGGGATCCTCTCCTACAAAGTCGATCTGGAGTGTGTGAGACAAAAAGCCTCAGCTGTATTATACACAAGGAGCTAATTGAAAGGCTGCTAAATCCTAACTGGGTTGCAGAGAGGTGGTTGCTTAGCATTCATCCCCATAAAACGGCGCTTGTTACGTACCGACCCGAACACAGACATTTTTTTAAGCAGCAACAGATGAACTAAAGACATCCGAAGATCACACACACACACACACACACACACACACTAATGTGCATTTGTACTGGGATGCAAACGCTTATCTTGAAGTGAATGAACTAGAGCGTCAGTGACTACAAATCTTTTAAATGAAGGGAACACAATTAAGTAATCGACAAATTGATTCTGAACTCTGATGGCTCGGGTCCACATAGACTCGTCGTTGGAAGGGTTTTCTATCTGGGATTAAAGGAAAGCTTTCCTTTGCATCTCTGTTGGCCGAATCTCAGAGTAGATTGTGTCCGTCTCAGTTCACCTTTATGCAAATCAGAATTAGTTCCACACCAGAATCAAGGGCGGAATAATTAACCCGAAGCCATTTGTACATTGTCAAAAATGCCAGAAGAACTTTTGTTCTTATGCAGTTTACTTACAACAATTAAGCAAACTGGCTAACAGCTATCCAGAACAAACCGGGATGAAACATAGGATTTCTAAACTCGGGATGCGGCCGCAGTCTGAGACGAAACCTACGAACCGGTACGATGACGAGTTACTAAAAACCACTTTCTTTGGATCTCTTTCTTTTGTCTCGACAAAGCCAACCCTCCCCTCTCGTCCTCTGTCCTCCCTTGGTAATAGCACATTAGTTTGTAGGACATTAGTCAGTAAAAATGAAAGCATATGGCACATAATATTTACTTGTAATGAGCCCGAGTGCCACCATGCGCGGAAACCAAATTATGAGTGCCTCGTTTTGTGGCAGCCCAATAAATATTTCACCCAGTAAAAGTATGGATGACGTGAGGGGGGAGGGGGGAGGAGAGGGAGAGCCACCTGTTCTCGTCTGCTGAATGATTTACCAGATGTCTCATCTTCATTCTTTCTTTGACTTTGGTCCTCCCCCTCCCACCTAATTAATTTCCCTATCTCCCCTCGGTCCACATGGGAGAGAGGCTGAATATTAAAATAGGAAATTAAGGAGAAGAATCAGATATAGTGTCAAGCTAATTTAGGAACACAAAGATGCACAAACCTTCCTTCCTGTGTATTCCTGATCCTGACAAATGTTCTTACCCATTTCACCATGTCTTGCTAAATACACCAGAAGCTAGCTTTAGTACAGAACCTCCTCTCTATTCTGTGCAACAATAAAATAATGGAACACAGTTGCTTATCAGAGTTTTGTCATATAAATGATGCAGTTTAGTTTCTGTTGAAGAATATGAAAACTGACTTTAGATTTAGATTCAAAGCATTGAGTTGCACATGAAACTGTCCTTCTTTCTTTTTTAGATAGCGCCTCCTAGTGTTCGAGATGTGACCTACATCTCGAATTGTTCATTATTTTGTGAGAGAACGTTTTTTTTTCTTTTCTTTTTTTAAATGGAGAATAAAAGCAACTTCATATTTTTGTTACATACTGGGGAAAAAGGAGTTTAACCCATGAGACGATACCTTCAAAGTCAAGTGAACACTGTGCTTGTAAAGCCGGTCTGCAGTGACCCGTCACATAACAATATATCACCATGGAAACCCAATGTGACAGTAAAGGTATCTGAAATTCTATGAATTATAATTAAAATCACACGTATACTGTACAGAGCCTCCACATGGATACATGCTCTGAAAATAACACACACACACACACACATGCAGATCCCACTTCTAAACAGAGATGGCATTTTGACATTAAGAGGAAGAGAAATAAACAAATCCCTCCCACTCTACCTGGGATTTGAGCCAACGAACACACACACCCACTGTCTCTCCAACTCTGGAGAACCGGAGCTTCGTACAGGAGGGCTCAGATGGTGTGTGTGTGTGTGCGTGTGTGTGTGTGTGTCCTCCCACCTCCTCATGTCTTGAATAGCTGTCTTCTCTTTTCCCCCTCCAAGTTCCTTCCTCTCCTCGTCTCTTCCCTTCCCAGCGTCGTCTCCCCTTCTTCCTTCAAATCTTTACTTTCTTTACGCTGACTCTTCTTCTTCTCCTCCTCGTCTTCCTCTGCTCTCAGTCTGCCAACAGAAGTCATCTTCAGACTCCTGGCAGAAGAAGAAAATGGAACGAAAAAAAAGAATTCACGCTACAGTAAGCCAGCAAACTGTTATTACTGTCGCCGACGGAGCAATAAACGTTACCTTTTATCTGACTTGAAAAGGTTGTGTAATGTGAGAAATGTATCAATCTTTTTTTCCAAAGGCAGCATTTAAATATTAAACTGATGCAATCTAAAAATGTTGCTCAAAATATTACAGATAATTAGTGCCAAACGTTGCAGCTCTACAGGTCCTTTGAGTCTCTTTTAGCATGTGGTTGTGGTTGTATACCCCAAATACTGTTTTGGTTCCTTCTGATGCAGGGCCGCTCTAACCACACTAGCATCACCCCTTTGGGCTACTTCCACTATTAATGCAATATGTCCTCATTACATTTTTGTAATACAAAAGGTCACACAATGTTATCAATAACTGCCTCCTTCCATTGTACCATCATCTCTGTCCCTTCCCATCATCTCCTCTCCCCCCCTCGCCCCCCTCCTTCTGTTTCACCTGCTCCGAAAAAGTATTCTCAGCTTCTTTCGCCTCACTTTCTGCCTCCACTGCTGCTCTCATCCCATTTCCTAGCTCCTTTCTATCTCGGTCTCCCTCTCTCTCTCGCTCCCCACTTCTGAAAAAAAAGGTATCACCTCTTCTCAAGGATGTCCTGGATTTGCAGCTACACTATCACCATGGGGACTGTTACCGAGGAGATAATGAGCGAGAGCGATGGAGAGACAGGGTTGGGAAGTGGCGGCGGAGTGAGAACTCCGGCTTCAAGTGGCCTGGTTCGGTAGGACGACAATGTGGAGTGATTACGGAAGAAAAAGCAGACAAACAAAAGGTGGATGGATTGATTGATAGGCAGATAAAAAGCAGGAGGTGGATGAAAGGGAATTGTGGAGGGGAGAGAAAGGTTGGGGGTTGCTTTTACCAAAAAAAGAAAAGTAATTGAGAGAGGAGCAGGCAGGTAATGAAGCCTGATCTATATTTCATAGGCTTGCTGGTACAAGAGGACTGATAAGTACATGGAGGTAGTGATGGGAGGAAGATGAGGGAAGACGGAGGAGAGAAGAACTTCATGGCGAAGACAGACAAGGATGCTATGATAAGAGAAGGAGAGAGGGAAGAAAGATGAAAAGGAAATTAGAGGGCGATATAAGAGGAAAAGGAGGGTCTGAGGGGAGGGGGAAAAGAAGAAGGGGGGGGGTATGTGGTTCACCTGAATGATAAATGAGGAAGATAAAGGTCTTAATTAAAAATCGGATCTGCTCCAGTCAGTGTCACCCATCGCCGATATGATGGAAGTGATAAGAGATTAATAATTTGCACGTCTTCCATCCAAAAATTCATCAATACCGTAAAAAGGCCCTGAACTCAGAATGATTGTTTTCCCATTATTTATATTAACGACAGCCTCAGAAGCCATTCTGCTTTACATAAAAAAAAATTGTCAAAGTTAATGGAAAATGACACCCATAGATAATCTGGTAGCGGCGACGTTCTGTGTTGTTTGTTGTTTCCCAGAGTTATGCGTTTTACGACGACTTGATGTGAATTACTTTTACGTTGTATTCACTCTGTCAAGCCGCCTCGTACGTCGACCTCGTTTATGCGTTAATGTCTTTCTGAAGATGCCCTTCGTACTTGTTGCATCCAGCTGTAAAAGGTGAGAACGAAAGACCTAAGCACGACAAAAAGACATGCTGTGGAAGTTTTCTATTTGCAGAATGTGTGCGTCATAGTAATCGGAACACAATTACAAGCAGCACTCCAGCAGGAAATAGGATTAATAACGTATCAACCTACCTACTTACCTACCTACCTGCCTACCAACCCTTCACCTACCTATGTACCTACCTACCTACCCACCTATCTATCTACCAACCTACCTACCTACCTACCTACCTACCTACCTACCTACCTACCTACCTACCCACCTATCTACCAACCTACCTACCTGCCTACCAACCCTTCACCTACCTATGTACCTACCTACCTACCCACCTATCTATCTACCAACCTACCTACCTACCTACCTACCTACCTACCTACCTACCTACCTACCTACCTACCTACCTACCTACCCACCTATCTACCAACCTACCTACCTACTAACCTACCTACCTATCTACCCATGTATCTACCTACCTACCTATCTACTTACCTACCTATCTACCAACCTACCTATCTACTTACCTACCTATCTACCAACCTACCTATCTACTTACCTACCTATCTACCATCCAACCAACCTACCTACCCATCTATCTACCAACCTACCTACCTATCTACCAACCAACCAACCTACCTATCTACCATCCAACCAACCTACCTACCCATCTATCTACCAACCTACCTACCTATCTACCAACCAACCAACCAACCTACCTACCTACCTACCTACCTACCTACCTACCAACCCATCCTATCTATCTATCTATCTATCTATCTATCTATCTATCTATCTATCTATCTATCTACCTACCTACCTACCTACCTACCTACCTACCTACCTACCCACCCTAGCCATTACCCACCCTGCGTAATGGCTGATTGGAAATCTGGAGGTCTTGCTGTAGTCAGATGAAATAATAATTATTATATAGGGGTACGACTCGGCTGGCTTTCAGTCACTAAGCTGACGTTTTTCATCACCCAACTATGGGAACTACAAAATGTATGAAAATGTGTTTCTCCTCGGAGGATCCAGGAGGTTCCGGTCTACAGGATTCTGCTTGTGACTCCAAATGACAACATGACTAAAGAAGAAAAGATAAATACACAGATGCATGTTGCTTTCACACATGAACGGCGTTTTAATAATAATAATACTAATATCACACATTCAAAAATATGGAAATACAAATAGTACTACTGGTAATGGTACAACTGGAGTGGGAAATGATTGTAGGGAGCACATGGTTCAAAGAGGGAAAAGGGGAATCTGACAAAGAGCGGGGGTGGAAAACGGATGAACGAATGAGCATATTATTTTTGAATCATTTAACAGCATATATTCTCAGCGTGGCTTCCATTTGACTTGACGGACGGTAATGTCAGCAGCGCAGATAAGGAGGACGATGATAACATGAAAGAATGATTACGTGTAGACGAGGGACGTGATTGGAGAATAACAGTGGTGGAAGTGTAGCGGAAAATAAAAGCATGGTGATGAGATAGAGAGCTGGGAGAAGAGGGGTGACAGGAGTAGGAAAAGAGGTATAGAAGGTGGGAAGGGGACGAAGAGAGCTTGGAGGTGAAGGAATCAGCAAAAACGGAGTCAAATGGCTGAATAAACACAAAATAAAATGCTTATTTAAATTACGATAGACAAGTGGCTACTGACTCAAGTTGTTTGCTCTGATAAACAACATGATATCTATTGATTTTGAAAGTGTAGCCTTATCTGAGGCCTGGCTGCTGCTCCAGAGCAACTGGTGATTTATTCATTCACACTGAGGGGATTGGTAGAAAGTACATTTTAAAATATTTATGAACAGTATTGTTAATAGGCTGATATTTATAGGCCACCGAAATAGGCTATACATCATGATTTATTGGGAGAAAATATGTTAGCGTGTCTCCATCTGGAAGATTTGTGTAATATTGGTGCATTTTTGATAGTTTGGCTTAAATTCTCCACTGAATATTTTCACTTTTTTCTCCTTACTGACCTCAGCTCAGAACACACACACACACACACACACACACACACACACACACACACACACACACACACACACACACACACACACACACACACACACACACACACACACTTCTTCTGACCTAATCACTTCATTCCTCACAACATAATTCATTATAAAGACTTGACATATGATGTAAAAATGAAGATGTTGTGGAGGAAATGTGTTAATCGGTGATTAGCCAAGAAAAAAGGTCCTTTTCATGAAGACACACAGCCTGTCATGTGACATTTCACACCGTGTGAAGGAACTGATGAGTTCATCCGGCAGCCTGTAACGCGCTGTGGAGGATGAAGCCGACGTGAAGCCCGGCTTCCTTTTGTTCCTCTCAACATCAGCCTGCCCTATTCACACTGAAGTGCAGCTTAAACACCCACGCAGCCACCTTCCACCTTAACACCCACGTCCACCTTAACAAACTCCCACGTCCATGCAGGGAAAACACACTCAAAGAAAATAGTATATCTTATTTCATTTATTTCATAATGCAAAGTGAGGTTGCTTATTCCCAAATAAATTATTGTGTGTGTTCTATTTTGTGTTATTCACTTATGCTTGTATTACAGTGACCAATCTGGAATCGAACCTAGGACCCTTTCACTGTGAGGCGACAGTGCTACCCACTACACACCAGCCCCACAACAATAATGTATATTTTCTCTTTATTTTGATTGTTTTGTTTTTTTGAACGAGGTACGTCTCTCTCTCTGACCAACCTAGTAAGATAGAAGACCAAAGTGTTGAATTGCCATCAGATTAATTTAAAAGGATGCGTGTCTGACGTATCACATATAGTGAAAACATGATTTGTTCAAGTGGTGTCAGTGTCGTTAACCATATAGACATTTTTAATAACACAATCGTGATGAATAACCAGATTCTAATTTGCTGTCATTCAATTAGCAGTCAATTAAGCCACAATTAAAGTCACGTTTATTGTTGATGCAAGAGATTAACGGGAGTCTCACAGCAGGTAGGTTTTAATTTACAGCTCGCCGTTGAATTTTAAACACCCAGCAAGACAAGGTGAACGGATGGTACGTGATCACAGAATTTTTATTTTATATTTTCATTCCCTGTGAGAGAAAGTGGTGATGAAGGTTATCAGAACGGTTTCAGACAAAATGACTTTGCGTTATTGAAAACGAGAAGACTTCTTGCCGTTTTTAACCTCCCCGACATCAAGAAAACAAATCAGCCAGAACTCCAGGTTAAACACATCACAGATATCCAACAAAAGTGACATAATAAGGCTTTAAATTCTGACACAGGGCCACTTATTCGATACCAGTTGGTTAATAAGTGCTGCATATTCCCAAGCATAGAAGTATAAGTAAAAACTAACAGAAACCAGGTGACACGCAGTAAGCCTTGAGCTTTTTCCGGGTGCCTGAATTCGTGCCCACTTTGCCCAGTCGGTAATCCAGCCTTTGCTCATAAATTCTTGCGCCTGCACTAAAATAGAACATTGCTTCAGATATCACTTCCCTTGCATTGACTGCCACGTAGTTCCAGGACTCCAATGATCTGTGTCATCACATCGCAGAGATATAATGTGTTCAGTAATAAAATAGAACAGCGGGGAAGGTTACAGTTAAGACCTTAAAGTGAACAGGGAAATTAAGGCGGTTCCCCAATGGCCTGGCTTTATTTCAGAATTTCATTACCTCAAACAAGGCACGCCCAGAGGTCAAATATGTTTCATCAGCTGAGATCCGTCACAATGGCCGTCGATACGTATCCAGCTGTGATGGTTTATGCTGCAATATGTTACATCAGACCTTTGTATGGAGCCATAGGCGCCTCTGTTCCCCGTGAAGACGCTGTGTTATTTTTCCTTTTATCTGCCATCGCTGACACTGAGGAAGGATTTAGCTCTGACATGCTAACAAACACTTAAGGTTTCAGTGCTTCTGCTGCTTTCAAGCTGCTTCACTTCAGACACGCTCATTAGCTGTGCAGGATTTCTGTTGTATTCTTTACAAGCTGAATTCACTCTTGGGGAAACCACAGCCAGGAGACTTTGAAACAGAACCAGCGTTTTATCGGAATCCGCTCCCCGAGGCGTATATTTGAAAAGGTTCCCTTTTGTGCGAGTGGACATATCAAATTCAATAATGCTCAGCAAAAATGGCCAGCTATAATCATCCGACTGTGATTGTGTCTTCTCTCTTGACAATGCGCCTTTTCTCTTCTTTTTTTTATTTTTATTTTGTATAAAGGGATATACGCCGGAACCACTAACACTGGGATTGTGCTTCAGCTATTCTGCCATTGAGGGGAGTCATTTAATTTCCATATCAAAGGGACTCCAGGAAAATCCGAAAAACTCCACAACCCGCTGCATTTTCACTTTCAACGGAGCCTCTGAAGAAAGAAGAGAACGGGAAGGGAGTGAGTGGTAAAGATTGATTAGAGAAGCTGGCGATGCAAAAGGGACGACGGATACACAAGCAAAAGGTGTCTCTTCTTTACAAATGGTGTTTCTTTTCTCTCATGAAAATGTTTTTTTGCACTGAAAGGCCAAGAAGTAAATTACCCAGGAGTCAGTGCCGGGATGTCGCGGTGTGAGGAGGTGGAGGCGTCCTGAGGGGGGATCCTTGCTCATCCTTGTGTTACCATGAAGAGAGCGACGGGGGAATATCGCTCATGTCACTTCCCTGTGGTCCCGACTGCATTGTGGAGAAAAGTGGGTTAATCCCAATGCTATGAGAGGTGTCAAGTGGCACACATCACCACAGACTTGTGTTGTTAGAACCATTAAACACGAATACTTACTATTAGAGCTAAAACAGATTACAGCATTATTGAGGATTGTTGTTGTTGTGGTTGCTTCTGACCACAGCAAGAAGTCTGTAAATAGCTGCAACTTAAAAGTTCTTTGTAAAATGTTGACTTCCTACAATTTGTAAGAAGAAGTAGGAAGCTTTCAATGTGTACTTAATACGTCAATAATCATAATAGCAAACCCTCATTTGTCAAATCATACTTGCAACACATTCTCACTTCCAATTCCTCAAATACATTCATAACATGCATCGTGTCTTTTCAAAATAAAAACTTCCGTCTTTACAGAATGTTAGGTTTCAGCAACAAAACTACTGAGGCAGGGTTAGGAAAAGATTGTAGTCGACTCACTAACGACCCACGTATCTCACAGTACTAACCATGCCAACCATAATTTCACGTTATCACTCATCCGGTAAAATATCTAAAAGAGCCTTGTACAACTATACAACTACAAGATTTTTATCGAGCACCATCATCATGTGAACATTTTACATCAAATATACGGTTGTATGAACACGTTTGCATAACTCCCATGAGCCTTAGCTGGTGCTAAATAAAACAAAACAATATGGTGTAATTGGTTAAATGTCAGCACGCTTTGTTATCTTGGATGTAAAATCTTGTTTTTGTTTCTTTAGGATGTCTGAGAAGTGGTGCTTAAGACACTAGAGGCCATGGTTTGAGTAACATCTCCCACAAATAGTCAAGCTTGAATAAATGTTGAAACTGAACTGAAGAAGTCTCATATTCGAAAAGCCTCAGGATATATCTAAATGCATAAAATACATTGGCAGTTTCCTTTTAGTTTCTCAAGAGCAGACATTTTAAAGCAAAGAGGTCAGTCCAGTTCACATTCCAGTAGAAAGTCTGGCAGGCCTTAACTGTCAAATCCCTGTGACTTCACTGCATGACAGAAAGTGGGTTAATCCCAGCACTGTGAAGAGTCAAATGGCACTTTAACTGCAGGAAAACTTGGTCTTTTTCATATTTTCAGAAAAGGAAGGATTTTTGGAGCTCTTGGTTTATCAGCGCTATTACTGCAAATGTTTTCCCAAAGTGTATAGTTTCTATCCCACAGGTGAGTGTCAACAGCGTCAAGCAGATTTCAGAAGCACTCCTTTTGTCCCTGATATCAGTTTTCTCCATGTTAAAATAAAAGCTGAGTACGAGATACAGTTACACCCAATCACAATGTCTTTGGAAATGTCAACACACATTGGCAATAATGTAAAGTTACTCACAACCCACTGGAGAGACTGTCTGGGGTATTTCCTCCTGTCATGTTCCAAAGAGTTTACTACAGTGTTTGAGAGTAGAAACTCTGAGCGACAAATCCAATTCATGCATTCTATCATATAAATATATCTGTGAGCTCAATGGAAAGTAGATTTCAGCTCTTTCACTTTTGACACTTTCAGCTATCCAACCATCAATCAATCTCCACTGATTCTATTCAGGGGGTTGGCGTCGATCCCAGCTGATATTGGGCAAAGGCAGGGTTCACCTGGATAGGTCGCCAGACAGGTATGACTCATAGAGACAGACAACCATTCACATTCACACCTAGAGTTATCAATTTACCTATCACCATCCTGCATGTCTTTGGACTGTGGGAGGAAGCCGGAGAGAACAGACTTCAGTTGCCTACGATACAACTTTCAAAGATCACCATGACCTGGATGACTGAGAATCTTCGCAGACAACCCTGTAAAGTAATACAATTCAACGCTATAACTCACCACAGGCAATGTTCCCTGTGACACTCATTCAAAAAGGTCAAGTGAAATGTCAACGGGGGGCAAACGTGGCCTCAGGCTATGATCACATAGGAGACCCATCTAAAAAGCTTTTTGTAATGATTGGGTTGCACGGTTTGTCTCCTCACAGCCATTCACCTCTTTTTCAAGAAAAAATCCAGTTTATTACAACACATTGTCATAGTCTGGACATCTTTCTCATCAGTAAAATTAGCATTACACCAACCATGTCAATCGCTGAGATCTGGGAAGGTGATGACCTTGCACAAAATTAATCCTATTAGTGAATAAACAGGAACAGGACATAATAAGACAATAATACCGATTTGGAAGAAAAACCCAAGGTGAACCGTTAAATTATTGCCAAAATATACATAATATAAAAACAATAATAACAGTCCAACTTTGACTTAAAGTACCTCTTGCTTTCGTTTTGCATTAGTCTGATCTATTTAATAAGCATTTGTACAATACTGATTTATTAAGCGGATCTGGTACAATCTAAATGTTGATGACTAAATTTGTTTTCTATTCTGCCTTGATTTTGATAAACAACTAATATTAAATAGGCTTCAATTTATGCATTCTAAATTTAAAGCAGCGTTAGACCTTTACCATGAAACAGCAAATGTTGGAAATGCCATTTCGGTTTAGCCGACGTTACCAGTATTGTCTTGACATAATTTTTCTAAATATACACTTTTCTGCATTTAATGCACGAAACAGCGTTCTGACAAAAAGCATGGATGCAATACTTTATTGCATGTTTTACAAGGTTTGATGAAGGACTAGCTCAGAAAAAGAGACTGAGATTTCATTTGAAAATAAAACTCTGAGCAACTGATTAAACAGGAGCTACATCAGTTAGCTGGTAGGACAATGTTATATATTAATGTTGTAATTAAAATAATAATGTGCCCATGAACATTTCAATGAGTCCTAACCCTGAAATGCTGCTGTGGTGCTGCTCAGTTTCAGTGACAGGACAGTGGTTGTATTCTGTGGCTCCCACGGGTGCCTGTTTACAGCTGTATGATGAATGTGTGAAGTACTGCTGGGAAAGAGCATGCATGCTCAGCAGATCTTCTCAGAATAGAAAAAAAAGGTTTAAATAATGCATTTAGTTTAATGAAAAAAAAGAAAGAAATTAAATTCACAATGATGAAAACAGGGCTAATCCTATCAGTGGAGACTGGCAGTTTGATTTCAAAGATCCACGACATCAATACTATCATACTGTGTCAGTATTAATCTGCAGAGAATTGTTGCTTTAATGGAAAACAAGTGAAGCAGCATTGAGCAGATGCTTCGTATGGGGCCAGCTGATACTTTTTCTGGACTGTCTGGGGATCATACAACAGCTCGGTGATGAGAACTAGGCTAATCTGATCTATGGGATCTAAAGCTACTAGCTTTCTTTCAACTTTAGAAGGCAGAAACAGAAAACCACATACTTTTTGTCAAATAACTTCTGTATAAATTGCATATCGACTCGGGTCAATTCAAAATAAATGTGTGTCTTGTGTGTCTTGTGTGTCCTCACAAAGTATTGTTTCTTTATCTCTTTGTGCCTTTTGGGGGCAAGATTTTTTTTATTTTTTTTTAAAAAAGCTCTGTTCATCATTGTTGTATTAGCCACATTTTTTCAGTTGAAGAGTCTTGTATTACCATCACGCTCGTAGCCCATAGCGTTTTAACTAAAGACAGAGAAAATGTATCAGCAAAGCCTGACCATAGCATTTCCAAGTACGCTAATGAGAAACAGGTTATTTCTACACAATATGGTGCATGCATAACGAGAATGTCGCAGACTGGCCAATGGAAAAATGATTACATTGCACAAGGGAGTTTCACATTATGCATAGCCTCTGGTAAAATAACTTCTGTTTATTTTATGCTGGCTTCATATAATGTGTCAGAATATCTATGGAAATGCCTTCTCCTCATTGCAAACATAATTGACCTTTTTGAGTTCCTTCTCTTTGAGGAAAGCATGAAATCAAATCATGTCCGATTTGACGTGGGAATGGGTTTGCATTGTTCCTGGTCAATTTCATTGCTCTAAACTGCTTTCTGGCCTCTGTGATTGTGCATCGTATGTTATGGGGCTTGATTTTGCTCCTGGTTATGGCTCGATTTTCCACACAACTTTGTTGAAAGTAGGATTTAAATATTCAGCCTTAGACAAAGAGGCATTCACAGCCCACACACGTTATCTCCCATCAGGATAGATAGTATCAATCTCAATCTCTGGGCACACACATTTAGACAATCCCATCTGACAATGTGTGAAAGCAGCACACAAATGATCCTGAAATTAGCCAAAGACAGCCTACTCACCACACTGCCATGTCTCTCAAACAACCAGATTGCACATGCCTACTAAGCTGGAAGTGATCTTGAAACCCTTCTCTGCAGCTACTTCAAACCAACAGAACCAGCTGCACAACACAAACTGAAACCAGGTGAATCAAGTCAGGACGAGCCCCCATTTTTACACTAAGGCTAAATGAAACTTAACAAATAGGTTGGGATCCTGGACTAGCTTCAATGCAGTTGTTGAGTTAAAATGTCAGTAATCAGTAAATTAGCATGTGTTGATGTGTTAAAATGTCTGGAACTAACCTAAACAGCAGCCATGTCAGCAGAGGAAGGGGGAATCCACGTTCTTGCGATGAGCTTTTCTAAATGAAACCACACCAGGCTCAGGTTTGGCTCATCAGCAGACGACTCAAGTCCTGTAATAAAAGACCAACCAGGAAAAGGAACTGATGACCCCTAGTGGATTGGAGGGTGTGAAGGAAAAATTGTCTTTTGAGGGGTTGTCACACCAACTTCTTTGCAACACCATCTGCTGCTCCTCGTACATTATACATTCTTACCCTTGGGTTTAAAAAGATTTAAACTTTTATGTTTGTAATTATATTTTTAAATGACACTTTTGATGAGATTTTAGATCCTTTATCACTTTACTGAGACCTGTAGCCCTTGCAACCCTGATGGGCATTGTTGTTTGCCAAAAACAAAACGCTTAAGAATACCCCTCATGTTCAATACATTCTATGGATTTCATAATGTTATGAACCCCAAAGCCACATTGACATTGAAGCTTTCTTGTTTTTAGCAACCATCAGTATTCTACTGTAACAATGTTCCTCTTTCTTGCCAGCCTCTGTACTCTCTTCATCTGCCTGGCTCAACCCCTCTCGGTCTTTGGTCTGGACATATCAAATTGACTTTACTCGACTCTCGGTAACACTTATGTGCACATACAAAAAAAAAGACCTGCAGACTCTGTCTCCCTTCTCATCTACTCCTGCTTCTATCTGTCACCTCCTCCTCCCCTGTGATTACCTTAAAATAGAATTGGGGAGTCGAGCGTTGTCAGATCCAAGATAACGTGCATTTACTTACCTCAATTCTCTGTCTCTTCATCTTCTGTCTTCATAATTCCTTCTTCCACTTTGCATCTTCATTCTGTAATTGCCTTTTCTTTCATTATTTGTCTCGCAATCACTTCTCTCCTTAATTTGTCTCACCCTTTTCCTTCATTTTCTTCTTCTTAAGTCATCCTCCATCTCTCTCTCTCTCTCTCTCTCTCTCTCTCTTTCTTTCAATTCACATTCTACATCCTTACCTCACTCTTTTTACTTCCCTGTGGATCTAGTTTAAACCAAGACATTTAAAAGGAAAAGGATGTGTTTTTAAACACATTAAAACAATTCCTGCAGTTCTTTTTTCTTTGTTACAGATCAACATTACTCTTCCACTCAATGTGTTCTAGTTCATCCCTTTTTCTCCAAATTACTCTTTTTCTAGGGGATGGAAAAGATAGTAAAGTGTAAGGTGGACAAGGGTTGAATTTGATTTGATTGAATAGTGATCATGTTATCTTTGTAAAACAAAAAGCAAGCATGCTTTTAACCTTTCCATAATTAATGCATCAGTTTGAATAGTAACCATAGAACAAGGAATTTATTCCACTTCTTAGATTACTATCTATCATTATTATCCAGTCATTCCCACACATTTACAGGTAGTCATGCAGTGTGTAAACCTATACAGTTTTATATACAATGGCAAACTCCCTACTGTTTACTGCTCAGTCCCTTTAAAATATGTTGGATTCATTTACTGCTAATGCAACATTTTTAACAGTACTTCTGCAGCCTTGAAAGCATTTATCTGGAGAAACATGGCCACACACTTGACACGTCTCTTGTTGACTCGGATATTATTTTTGTTCATGTGCATACATGACTTGGCAATGCTAGCAGGTTATGGTTATCTCCTTGTATATTTCAGAATAAGGGCATTCATATATGTGTTTAATTGTTATCCCTCTCCAGGACTGTATGTTTCATATACTGCTGTGTTGTTTTCACTCTCTCTTTGTCTCTCTCTCAGCACATTTTTTGTCTCCATTCTCTTTTTATCAATCACTCCCCCCCTCACTGTCTCCTCTCACTCTTTCTGTAAATATATGCCAGTCTTATATATAAAGACTTTCTGCAGGCTATCTGAATATGCTGTGAACCTCGTAGGAAGTTACTATACTAGGCTGCCTCTGTGAGCTACTGATATGAAATTCTTATGCAGATAGGACGCATGGGGGTAATGAGAGTGGTATATGCAGAGAGGAGAGGAAAAGAGAGAATTTGCCCTCTAAACAAAATGAATTGCCAGTTTAAATTTCTGCATACTGTATAGACTTTTCTATCTAGGTTTTATGTGCCTTGCTTAGAGGTTCATGAATAATGTCATGGAGACAATAATCTCCCTCCATTCTGAAAAGCAAAGAACAGCTGCAGATGAGTGAAGCTTTTAAAGTCACTCCTGAAGGGCTCGTCTGGAATTTGAACCCGGAACCTCTGGCACCCAAAGCAATAATCATGTACAACAACAATGTTGTAGCATTTGACCTGACCAAGTCATG